>NC_141079.1:30710292-31045292 GCF_041138505.1 Cibotium barometz | reverse complement strand
TCTCACCTTTTCACAGGTTCTCTCACATTTACAGATTCTCTTTTATAGCCTCTAGCCAAGGGCTTGTTCCTGCACACACCCTATTCACTTGTATATTTCAACATGTGTGTGTGTGTGTGTGTGTGTATACATACGTACACACACATACACACACTTACTCCACTTGTGCTCATATGACACATGTAATGGCACAAATGGAATAATAGCCTACTTTGTTAGGATTCTTTACTTCTGCAAACTCTTTCACGTTGGACTTATTGGATGTTGCGACTCTGCTGTATCTCTGTGTTCATCATAACCTTACAAATGGAGTGGGGATGGGAAGTTACGTTTTTGTGGCACAGGCTACATATAGGTTGCTGCAACTCTGTTGCTCCTCTGTGCACGATGGTTTTTGATGATCTCACAAGGGATGGTGGTGGGCAATAACGTTCTTGTGGCACTTATTGCTATGACAGAGATTCCTTCGCTCTGCCTCAGTAGTGACCCATATATTAGATTGGAGGTGGGCTCTTTTACTCACTTAGCATGTCTGCATTCTTATTGAAACATTGCACGATGTCTCTCACCCTTGCCTTTGTAGGGGGTCCTTATGCCCAAGTACTTAAGAACAACATTGTGTTTTTTTCATACTTGAATAAGCTAGGTTTTTGTAAGAAATTGAACTAATCTGTGGAACTGTATCCATGGGAATCATTATGTGTTTTAGCTCAGTATTCCTGGATCAATACCTTATTTTAACTGTTCTACATGGTAAAAATGCAAGGGTGTCGATTAGGACTATGAATATGCATGATTATGAACATAGGTTCATTATGGCCCTAATCATCACTCTGTTTAGGCTACATCTATTATAGATGGGTATGAGTCGCCTAGCCTAGGGCACACAACAAATTTACAACTATCGTCTGAATCTCTACTGATACAGTCCAACACCTTACTCTCTTCGACTTGAGTCAGCTGTTTCTTTGAAGTGTCTTCTTAGGTCTTCTCTAACAACCTACTGACTTAAACTGATCCTAGCTGACTCTCAGCTGACCACTACTGTAATCTGATTCAACTAACTCCTCTACTAACCTCTGTCAGTTTCTTATCCTCTAGACCCTCAGATTTTTCTCCAAAACCAGTAATCTTCAATCCCCAAATCTCTAGTTCTAGAACCCCACTGAATATACCAATTGTCCTCTACTACTGACCCTTATTTGACTCAGGTATGAATAAATTGATTCAGTTGATTCACATCTCCTTACCTTTGTTTCCTTGACACTCACAGACAACATTTCAGATCCTACGAAGATTGAACACTACAGTCTCTTACCTCACTTTAGCTGACATTCAGATATCCTCTGAATCTTTGATGATGCAGTCCAACACCTTACCCTCAACTTAAATCAGTTGATCCTCTAAAATGACTTCTCAGGTCTCAGATATGACTCTGAACAACTCGGGTCTTAAACCTTATCTTCTCACCTAACCTTCTCTAATAACTTGCTGAGCTAAACTGACCCCAAGCTGACTCTTAGGTAGCTGACCACTACTTGACTGGAGTCTGATTCAACTAACTGCTCATGACCTCTGTTAGTTTCTTGTCCTCCAGACCCTTAGATTTTCCTCCAGAACCAACAATCTTCAATCCCCAAAAGATCTAGCTCTAGAACCCTACTGAATATGTTAGTTGTCCTCTATTGAATCTTATTTGACTCAAATCTGAATAAATAGATTCAACTCATTTAGATCTCCTCAACTCTTTGTCCTTTGACACTCACAAACCTTCAAACACTCCAGATCCTACAAAGATTGAACACTCACAGACCTTCAAACACTTCAGATTCTACAAAGACTGAACAATATAGTCTCTTACCTCACTTTAGTTGACCTTCAGATATCCTCTAAATCTGCTGATACAATCTGACACCTTGCCCTCCTCAACTTAAATCAGCTGATCCTCTGAAGTGACTTCTTAGGTGAGATATGACTCTGAACAACCCTGATCTTCAACCCTATCTCCTCTGCTGACCTTCTCTGATAACTTGCTAACCTAAACTGACCCCAACTTACTCTCAGTTGAGCACTACCTGACTAAAATCTGATTCAGGTAACTGCCTGCTGACCTTTGTCAGTTTCTTGTCCTCCAGACCCTCAGATTTTCTTCCAGAACCAACAATCTTCAATCCCCAAATATCTAGCTCTAAAACCCTACTCAATACGTCACTTGTCCTTTATTGACTCTTATTTGACTCATGTTTGAATAAATTGATTTAGATATCCTCATCTCTGTGTCCTTTGAAACTCACAAACCTTCAAGTACTTCGGATCTTACAGAGATTGAACACTACAGTCTCTTACCTCACTTTAGCTAACCTTCTCCTATCTCCTTAATCTTTGCTGATACAGTCCGACACCTTACCCTTCTTAAATTGAATCAGTTAATCCTCTAAAATGTCTTCTCAGGTCAGATATGACTTTGAACAACTCTGATCTTCAACCCTATCTCCTCAACTGACCTTCTTTGATAACCTACTGACCTAAACTGACCTTCTTTGATAACCTGCTGACCTAAACTGACCCCCAAGTGACTCTCGCTGACCACTACCTGACTGTAATCTAATTCAGCCAATTGTTACTTACCTCTATCAGATTCTTGTCCTTCGAACCCTCAAATTTTCCTCCAAATCCAACAATCTTCAATCTTAAATCCTCAAATCTCTAGCTCTAGGACCTATTGTATATGTCAGTTGTCCTCTATTGACTCTTATTTGACTCAAGTTTGAATAAATTGATTCAGCTGATTTAGATCTGATTTAGATCTCCTCACCTTTGTGTCCTTTGACACTCACAGACCTTCAAACACTTTAGATCCTACAAAGATTGAACACTACAATCTCTTATTACCTCACTTTAGCTGACCTTCAACTATGATGACTGCATGCGTCCTATCTTGTTCAGCTGATTGATCTGACTCAGATCTTTCCACTTACAATATAAGTTCTATACACACAGTAATAATTAAACATGGTGACTAGTTGTAGAACTTGGTTTGATGCTACTTGGGCTATTGGTTGAAGCACTGGTTACTTGGGCTACTAGGTGAAATGCTTAATATGCTTTACAGGTGTTGATTACACAATTTTTTTAATACTGTAGCTGATGGGTCTACTGACCTTGGCTTAAAATCTGACTAGTTAAATAATAACTTTATGGACTTGTTTTCAGCTTCGTATACTATCCTTAAAAAATTATGCTGACTGCTTCAGGCTAAAAAAATGTTTTGTCTGTTTGCATGGATACAGGTAATAGGACCTACCTTCTCTTCTCTTGCAGTTAATTTCAAACAATCTTTTCTTTCTATTTTAACTTTATTTCCACTAGATGCAACTTGTCATCATTGACCATGACTCATAGTTGAACTTGTTTCATGTGTAAACATTTCTCTAACTCAAGATGATATGGCTTTATGAATAGTTTTGTCTATTCATTTGTGAATATTGTATATGTTTTAAAACTAGCAACACACACACACACACACACACACACACACACACACACACACACACACACATGTATGTATGTGCTTATATATGTGTATGCACACACACGCGCGTGCGCGTGCATGCGCATGCGTCTATGTATGTGTATAAATGTGTAGGTGTGTGTGTGTGTGTATTTATACATAAACATTTACACACATGCACACACACACACACACACATGTTGGTATATGTATATATATACACACCCACACACACATACACACACACACACACGTTTGTTTGTGTGTGTGTGTGTGTGTACACATATTTGTGTATGTGTGTGTGTGTGTGTATAAATATGTATGTTCATGTATATATAAATATTTATGTGTGTGTGTATGTATGTATGTGTGTATATAGAAATATTTGTGTCTATAAATGTGTGTGTGTTTGTGTGTATTTATACACAAACATATATATATATATATATATATATATATATATATATATATATATATATATATATAGAGAGAGAGAGAGAGAGAGAGAGAGAGAGAGAGAGAGAGAGAGAGAGAGAGACTATATTAGTCATAGGAATGACTATTCTTTTGGGAGAGAGAGATATACATAAAAAGCATCCTAATTAAGCATAAAGATTAACTTTTTTGTGATTAATCATTAGAATTCTTATAGAAAGCTTGATTTAAATTGAAAACAATTAATTTGAAACTTCTCAAACTTGAGAGGGGTTGAGAAGTGAAATCTTTTGAGAATATTAATGAAAACCATGAAATTACTTCTTGCCTCTAGATTTGGCTTGCTTCTTTATCTTGGAAGGAAGCCCCCGACCAATCAATTGGTTTAGTATATTGAGAAGAAAGCTCCAAGGATTGTTGAAGAGATCCAATCTTTCCAAAAGTAGAGGATTGTTGAAGAGATCCAATCTTTCCAAAAGTAGAGGATTTTTAAGGGATAATAGAAAATATCATTATTTTAATGTGATACTGGCATGGTATAGTTCAGAGATTTTTTTTACAAAAGACTAAGGATCTATTTATAGGCGAGAGAGGCCATTAACCAAGTCCAACTGGGTTCTAGAATTTTTCAGGTTCAATTTGACTCAATTTGGACAAGATTAGTTTGGCTCCCTTTTTGATTGAATTAAAAACTCATCTACATGTGTGAATTAGGCACCTACCTCAAGAGTCCCCCTCTCCTTAACCAAGGTGTCAAAAATGCATCATTATTCCAAAATATCTCATTTTTCTCGTAATATCTCATAGTTTTAACTAATAAACCTTGTACTCAGTCATCTTATGTGAGCATTTACTCATTTTTGGGTATTTTCTTTTATTCTTTTGATTTATCTCATCCCAACACTTGGATTAATGCAATTGGCACATTGGAACCTTAATTAGACCATAATCTAATTTTTTTCGAAAATGTAGACCTTTAGGCTAAGGCTAAGGTCCTTTATATACATTTTCAATTAATTCCAAATGCACATTGGAAAGTTCTTTTTGAGTTTCTGTTTCAAGGGAATCTATTTTAGACATTAGGAGGATTTTTATGTCCAAAGATATCTTAATTTAGGATTATCTCTCTCTAGGTCAAAACAGGGTAAAACAAGATCTTTCTTCTATTTCAAAGAGGGGAATAATTACAAGAACAGAAGGGGAGGTTTTTATACCTTTACACCTCAAAAGCTAGAGGGAGAAATGTTACATCCTATCCCACTTAAAAAATACGAGATGTCCTCATCTTGCAGAGCAGGTGGAGTATAATCTCTTTTATCTTCTTCTTCTTCAATCACTTCCTGCGTTACTGCCTTGGAAGTGGATGGCTGATTCGGGAACACCTCTCTTTGACTTCCCCTATTCTTAGGCGGAGGTCTTGCATTACTTTGGATTGAAATTGAGGGTTGGTTAGAGGATCTATCTCTGGGATTTCCATGATTTTGGCGGAAAGGAACCTGATTACTCTGGAAGGAAGGAGCTGGAGTCTGGAATCTTGGTCCCTGATTTCCCCACCCTGAAAACCTTGATCCAAAAGGAGTTGGGCAATCCATACTGTGATGTCCAAATCCTTGACAGTTATAGTATTTCACTTCTTTGTGTTCAAGGGTAGAACTTTTGAAATTGAATTCCAGGGGATTGAGTTCCGAGAAAAGGACCTTTCTTCCATTTTGGAACTTTCCATATCTTGAGCTTGACCTTGTTGTCTCTTAGGCGGTGGGAGGTTGGAATCGCCTTCCGGAGCTAGAAATCTTTTGAAAGATGATGGTGTGGCTTCGGTGGGACCTTGACATCCAAGGCCTTGGCGAAATCCTTTGTCATCAACACTGCTTTGGCCATGGAAACTGGTTTGGCACTCTTCACTAGGATATTCAAAGGTTCGTTCAGTCCCCAAATGAACCTGGCCACCATCAGCTGTTCTTCATCCAGCGGTGGCGAGTATTTGAGGAGGAGAGCGAACGCTTGGTGATACATTTCAATAGTTTATGTTCCCTTGGGTTAACTCTAAGAATTCGTTCATCTTGGTTTCCAAAAAGCCGGGAGGACAGAATCTATTCCTTAGGTAAATTTTGAGATCATTCCATGTCTGGGTGTTCCGATCCAGACGGTTTGTCTCGTAATGATTTCTCCATGCCACTCTAGCTATTTCTACTATCCTCAGCCTTGTAAGAGCCATTTTACTCTTCTCATTGTACCCGGCGACATCAAAGTATTCTTCCATTGCTTCGATCCACTTCTCCACAACCTCGCCCAAGTTTTCCCCTTCACCCTTGAAAGGTCCGAGCTACGATCTATGAAGAGTTTTACAAACATCCAAGTCAAGCTCTTCCTCATCGAGTTGGGGGTTAACATTCCTACCACGACGACCTCGATCCATGATCCTATCAAATAAGAAAATTCTTGTTAAGTCCCTTTATTTATAATTCAAATCCGACTTTAGGTCCAACTGGTTCTAGGGTTCTTTAGATTGGTGAGCCCCCCACAGAATCATGGGATAAAGATCCCTTCTAACAGAAGAACATACAAAACTCGTTATCAGAGAATAATTCATTCATATTCTTAACACAGTAATGGTCCATCAGACCAAAAATTCCATCTAATCATTCCTCCACGGGAATTTCAGTTATGCAGGTTTTCAATTTGTCATCCCTTAATTAGATCCACTGGGTCAAGGGTTAACAACAACAATCTGTCAACACAATCCACTAATCTCATAGTGATTTGCTGAAGTCATAATCGTCATTCCAATTACCAATATCATCACTGGGATTTGTCCCATTCATCCTCATTGTGGCTTTGTTCAACTCGTCTTCTTTCAACTAGAATTCAGGAATCATTATCTTTCAATCATAATCCAAATCAACGCATCAATTCTCAACCAGAATTCTAAAATCATATCAACCAGCATTCGAATTCATCATCTGGATAGCATTTTTGCTTATAATTTCACGGTCTTAGATTTACTCGTATATATTGTTAGTAAAGAGCTGCAGATATATCCACGGTATATACAGGTAGTCACGGTCCTTGGAGTTATAAGGTAAATACCATCATATCTAGGCCTCAAGCAAGTCAGGGATTCCATACAATTATGGTACTTCCATCTGAAGACCCAATTACCAATTTATGAATTTTTATTTTGAATATCAATTTGTATGAATTCATCACATAATTACAATCTTTTATTGGTACTTTATAAGCTCTTGACATTTCTGGCTTCTCGGTTGATCCACTTTAGCCAATTAACTCTGATACCAGCTAAAAGATCCCTGCCCCCTCTGCGCAACGAAATCGGGTGCTAGCAGCAGAAGTAGCACTTCTTGCGTAGGGCAGAGCCTCTCACCCGGGGCCTTGCCCACGGATATCCGGACAAGAGACTAATCCCTCGGTTCTTCCAAAACCAAACCCGAAAAAACTTCCCTCACCCAGAAAGCACGAGCAATTCCTCCAGGATATTTTTATTCTAACGTAGTCAAGAGCCTTAACTAACCAAACTGATCTGACCAAACCCGTAAGTCACATGATCAAATCAAGGAAAAGACTTGCACTTGGATCATAGAGACTAACACTTTTTTCCTCATAGAGAGGCACAACCATTGATTCTTTTCCATAGAACAAGGACTATCTGGGATTTACAGAATTGAGTCTCATTTTACGGATCCATCAATCCAGCCCAACCCTATCCAACCAGTCCCATGGGTTAGCCAACCGCCCAACCACTGTAGTGATAGGATCCATTTAGGAATTTGGTTATATTTTGCTCCGGGTACCAAGGAGGAAAAGAGTTCCCACGCCCCTTAGCCGGCGCTTCAAGCAAACTTCAAGATAGTCACACCACTTATACACCCAATATGAAATTGCCTGTTTCACAGATTCAGCTATCTTTAAAACAATCTTTTAATGAAACCATAGTATCATTGATCATAATCCTCCAAAATATCGTGTTGAATTCTAATTTCCAATTATTCTTTCATCGATGTACCTATGACATCATTGGCAACCAGAACGCTCACCACCTATCCACTCAGGGGCCTTTTCAATAGTTCCTAGCTCATAGTACCTGGAAATATATTCACTTATAAAAATCCAGATGGACTCTTCGTTGAAGATCAGCAAGATCAACCAACAGATCCATATAAAAGAGCCATGGACTCATTCGTTGAGGACCAGCAAGGACAATCAACCAGATCCATGCTCGAGTTCAGAAAACAACTCTAACTCCTTGTTCCATTTTCTTCCTCGACGCACGTGTGGGTATCTTCGGTGACCCAGAGCTCGAGCACCATATGGTCAACAATCTCTAGGCTCCTTCGCAAGTCACCTAGCGCTTCACTCATAGGCCGCTTCCTTGGTCCCTCATCCACCGTACCGGAAGCTCACCATTTAAATCAAACCGAGGCTGGTCAAGACCTCGGTCGACCTTGCTATGCGAGACGTCCTCCGTTAACTCTTCGTCAGCTGGTAGCTTTATCATTTAGGTCTCACGACCTCATTTACAAGATGGTCAAATGCTTCCCCAACATTCTTGACATAAAACAGTCATTTAAAAATAGGTCATAAATACAGTTTCTAACGAACTCTTATCTTTTCACATTGTTCCACATCATTTCTCGTTATTCCACATTCTTCTACATCAATTCACATTGCTTAATACACATCCAATCATATATATTCCCATCGTCCTTCATCCATTCTCATCTAGTCATATCATATTACATCTCATCACATCTATCCTCATCACATCTCATCCATTCACATCTACCCATATCCATATCACATCACATCACATCACATCCATTCACATTGTATCTCATCCATTCACATTGTATCACATCACATCCATTCACATTGTATCTCATTCATTCATATCTATCCCGATTCACATCACATCACATCACATCTCATCCATTCACATCTATCTCGATTCACATCACATCACATCTCATTCACTCACATCTATCCCAATTCACATCATATCACATCACATCACATCCATTCACATCACATCTCATCCATTCACATCTATCCATATCCATATCACATTGCATCTCATCCATTCACAGCACATCTATTTCACATCACATCCACATCACATCACACCTATTCACATCATATCTCATCCATTCACATCTATTTACATCACATCACATTCACATCCATTCACATCTATTTACATCACATCACATGTCATCCACATTCACATCTCATCGCATCCACATCCATTTACATCACATCCCATCCCATCCACATTTCATCACATCCACATCTGTTTACATCACATCACATCCCATCCACATCTCTTCAGATCCACATCTCTTCAGATCCACATCTCTTCATATCCACATCCATTTACATCACATCACATCACATCCACATCTCTTCACATCCGCATCCATTTACATCATATCACATCACATCCACATCTCTTCACATCCACATCCATTTACATCACATTCACATCTTATCACATCCACTCACATCCACTCACATCCTATCACATTGCATTCACATCTTATCACATCGTATTCTCATCTTATCCACATTGTATTCACATCTATTCACATTTAGTAACATTTTCTACTTTCGATATCGATGGGACTTTTTCTAAATTTCTGCCAATTGCTTGGCCTAGTTAAAGGTACTTTTTTGGATGGATATTTTCATATTCTTTCTCAAATTTCTTAAGTGAAATATATTCAATATTCTTCTTTTGAGTAAAAGATTCATGGGATTTACAAAAATCAATTCCACTCATATTTCCCAATAATGCTCAAAATTCCACTTTTGATAAATACTCATAATTTGAATTATGCTAAAAATTTCTCTTTTTTCATTTAATTTCTTGGATCTCAAATATCATCGAAATTCCTCTTTTTGCATTTAAATGATTGAATTCCAAATGTCATGGGAATTCCTCTTTTATCATAAAATAAATTTATCTAGAATTTCTCTTTTCTTTAATAAAAATATCCATTACTTCAAATATGCCAAGAATTCCACTTTTACCATTTAAATGATTGAATTCCAATTGTCATGGGAATTCCTCTTTTATCATTTAAATTTTCTCATGCATAAAATAAATCTATCTAAAATTTCTCTTTAAATTAAATATTCATTATTTTAATATACCAAAATTTCTCTTTTTCCATTTAATTACATGGATCTCCATTATCATGGGAATTCCTCTTTTTGCATAAAAATAAAAAACCAAAAATTTCTCTTTTCTTTAATTAATTATTTATGCATAAATACTAAAAATTAGTTTCCCATGAATTTGATGAAAATCATTCTTTTAGCATAGGATGTCCAACCTAGAATATGGTAGGAAGTCCTCTTTTCACATTATGCATAAAAACGAGTTATGTATTAATTTCTAAAAATTTTACCATAGCTTCGCTACTATTACTGATAATTTTTAATATTTCTAGAAAGAATAAGACTTTGTAATACAATTATGATAGAATAATATCCTTAGACTTAAATCCAATTTATGGAATTAAATCATAAGTTTACCATAATTTTATTAGTATAAAAGCATAAAAAAGCTATTTTCTTAACCTCTAGCTTAACGAGCTTAGAGATTGATTTTGAATTAAGAATTTATCAATGAGAAGCATTCATTTGCTAAAGAATTAGTCATAGGAATGACTATTCTTTTGGGAGAGAGAGATATACATAAAAAGCATCCTAATTAAGCATAAAGATTAACTTTTTTGTGATTAATCATTAGAATTCTTATAGAAAGCTTGATTTAAATTGAAAACAATTAATTTGAAACTTCTCAAACTTGAGAGGGGTTGAGAAGTGAAATCTTTTGAGAATATTAATGAAAACCATGAAATTACTTCTTGCCTCTAGATTTGGCTTGCTTCTTTATCTTGGAAGGAAGCCCCCGACCAATCAATTGGTTTAGTATATTGAGAAGAAAGCTCCAAGGATTGTTGAAGAGATCCAATCTTTCCAAAAGTAGAGGATTGTTGAAGAGATCCAATCTTTCCAAAAGTAGAGGATTTTTAAGGGATAATAGAAAATATCATTATTTTAATGTGATACTGGCATGGTATAGTTCAGAGATTTTTTTTACAAAAGACTAAGGATCTATTTATAGGCGAGAGAGGCCATTAACCAAGTCCAACTGGGTTCTAGAATTTTTCAGGTTCAATTTGACTCAATTTGGACAAGATCAGTTTGGCTCCCTTTTTGATTGAATTAAAAACTCATCTACATGTGTGAATTAGGCACCTACCTCAAGAGTCCCCCTCTCCTTAACCAAGGTGTCAAAAATGCATCATTATTCCAAAATATCTCATTTTTCTCGTAATATCTCATAGTTTTAACTAATAAACCTTGTACTCAGTCATCTTATGTGAGCATTTACTCATTTTTGGGTATTTTCTTTTATTCTTTTGATTTATCTCATCCCAACACTTGGATTAATGCAATTGGCACATTGGAACCTTAATTAGACCATAATCTAATTTTTTTCGAAAATGTAGACCTTTAGGCTAAGGCTAAGGTCCTTTATATACATTTTCAATTAATTCCAAATGCACATTGGAAAGTTCTTTTTGAGTTTCTGTTTCAAGGGAATCTATTTTAGACATTAGGAGGATTTTTATGTCCAAAGATATCTTAATTTAGGATTATCTCTCTCTAGGTCAAAACAGGGTAAAACAAGATCTTTCTTCTATTTCAAAGAGGGGAATAATTACAAGAACAGAAGGGGAGGTTTTTACACCTTTACACCTCAAAAGCTAGAGGGAGAAATGTTACATCCTATCCCACTTAAAAAATACGAGATGTCCTCATCTTGCAGAGCAGGTGGAGTATAATCTCTTTTATCTTCTTCTTCTTCAATCACTTCCTGCGTTACTGCCTTGGAAGTGGACGGCTGATTCGGGAACACCTCTCTTTGACTTCCCCTATTCTTAGGCGGAGGTCTTGCATTACTTTGGATTGAAATTGAGGGTTGGTTAGAGGATCTATCTCTGGGATTTCCGTGATTTTGGCGGAAAGGAACCTGATTACTCTGGAAGGAAGGAGCTGGAGTCTGGAATCTTGGTCCCTGATTTCCCCACCCTGAAAACCTTGATCCAAAAGGAGTTGGGCAATCCATACTGTGATGTCCAAATCCTTGACAGTTATAGTATTTCACTTCTTTGTGTTCAAGGGTGGAACTTTTGAAATTGAATTCCAGGGGATTGAGTTCCGAGAAAAGGACCTTTCTTCCATTTTGAAACTTTCCATATCTTGAGCTTGACCTTGTTGTCTCTTAGACGGTGGGAGGTTGGAATCACCTTCCGGAGCTAGAAATATTTTGAAAGATGATGGTGTGGCTTCGGTGGGACCTTGACATCCAAGGCCTTGGCGAAATCCTTTGTCATCAACACTGCTTTGGCCATGGAAACTGGTTTGGCAGTCTTCACTAGGATATTCAAAGGTTCATTCAGTCCCCAAATGAACCTGGCCACCATCAGCTGTTCTTCATCCAGCGGTGGCGAGTATTTGAGGAGGAGAGCGAACGCTTGGTGATACACTTCAATAGTTTATGTTCCCTTGGGTTAACTCTAAGAATTCGTTCATCTTGGTTTCCAAAAAGCCGGGAGGACAGAATCTATTCCGTAGGTAAATTTTGAGATCATTCCATGTCTGGGTGTTCTGATCCAGACGGTTTGTCTCGTAATGATTTCTCCATGCCACTCTAGCTATTTCTACTATCCTCAGCCTTGTAAGAGCTATTTTACTCTTCTCATTGTACCCGGCGACATCAAAGTATTCTTCCATTGCTTCGATCCACTTCTCCACAACCTCGCCCAAGTTTTCCCCTTCACCCTTGAAAGGTCCGGGCTACGATCTATGAAGAGTTTTACAAACATCCAAGTCAAGCTCTTCCTCATCGAGTTGGGGGTTAACATTCCTACCACGACGACCTCGATCCATGATCCTATCAAATAAGAAAATTCTTGTTAAGTCTCTTTATTTATAATTCAAATCCGACTTTAGATCCAACTGGTTCTAGGGTTCTTTAGATTGGTAAGCCCCCCACAGAATCATGGGATAAAGATCCCTTCTAACAGAAGAACATACAAAACTCGTTATCAGAGAATAATTCATTCATATTCTTAACACAGTAATGGTCCATCAGACCAAAAATTCCATCTAATCATTCCTCCACGGGAATTTCAGTTATGCAGGTTTTCAATTTGTCATCCCTTAATTAGATCCACTAGGTCAAGGGTTAACAACAACAATCTGTCAGCACAATCCACTAATCTCATAGTGATTTGCTGAAGTCATAATCGTCATTCCAATTACCAATATCATCACTGGGATTTGTCCCATTCATCCTCATTGTGGCTTTGTTCAACTCGTCTTCTTTCAACTAGAATTCAGGAATCATTAACTTTCAATCATAATCCAAATCAACGCATCAATTCTCAACCAGAATTCTAAAATCATATCAACCAGCATTTGAATTCATCATCTGGATAGCATTTTTGCTTATAATTTCACGGTCTTAGATTTACTCGTATATA
Source organism: Cibotium barometz (assembly GCF_041138505.1). Lineage (NCBI taxonomy): Eukaryota > Viridiplantae > Streptophyta > Polypodiopsida > Cyatheales > Cibotiaceae > Cibotium > Cibotium barometz. Next base: position 31,031,771 of record NC_141079.1, on the reverse strand, counting down.
TTGTTAGTAAAGAGCTGCAGATATATCCACGATATATACAGGTAGTCACGGTCCTTGGAGTTATAAGGTAAATACCATCATATCTAGGCCTCAAGCAAGTCAGGGATTCCATACAATTATGGTACTTCCATCTGAAGACCCAATTACCAATTTATGAATTTTTATTTTAAATATCAATTTGTATGAATTCATCACATAATTACAATCTTTTATTGGTACTTCATAAGCTCTTGACATTTCTGGCTTCTCGGTTGATCCACTTTAGCCAATTAACTCTGATACCAGCTAAAAGATCCCTGCCCCCTCTGCGCAACGAAATCGGGTGCTAGCAGCAGAAGTAGCACTTCTTGCGTAGGGCAGAGCCTCTCACCCGGGGCCTTGCCCACGGATATCCGGACAAGAGACTAATCCCTCGGTTCTTCCAAAACCAAACCCGAAAAAACTTCCCTCACCCAGAAAGCACGAGCGATTCCTCCAGGATATTTTTATTCTAACGTAGTCAAGAGCCTTAACTAACCAAACTGATCCGACCAAACCCGTAAGTCACATGATCAGATCAAGGAAAAGACTTGCACTTGGATAATAGAGACTAACACTTTTTTCCTCATCGAGAGGCACAACCATTGATTCTTTTCCATAGAACAAGGACTATCTGGGATTTACAGAATTGAGTCTCATTTTACGGATCCATCAATCGAGCCCAACCCTATCCAACCAGTCCCATGGGTTAGCCAACCGCCCAACCACTGTAGTGATAGGATCCATTTAGGAATTTGGTTATATTTTGCTCCGGGTACCAAGGAGGAAAAGAGTTTCCATGCCCCTTAGCCGGCGCTTCAAGCAAACTTCAAGATAGTCACACCACTTACACACCCAATATGAAATTGCCTGTTTCACAGATTCAGCTATCTTTAAAACAATCTTTTAATGAAACCATAGTATCATTGATCATAATCCTCCAAAATATCGTGTTGAATTCTAATTTCCAATTATTCTTTCATCGATGTACCTATGACATCATTGGCAACCAGAACGCTCACCACCTATCCACTCAGGGACCTTTTCAATAGTTCCTAGCTCATAGTACCTGGAAATATATTCACTTATAAAAATCCAGATGGACTCTTCGTTGAAGATCAGCAAGATCAACCAACAGATCCATATAAAAGAGCCATGGACTCATTCGTTGAGGACCAGCAAGGACAATCAACCAGATCCATGCTCGAGTTCAGAAAACAACTCTAACTCCTTGTTCCATTTTCTTCCTCGACGCACGTGTGGGTATCTTCGGTGACCCAGAGCTCGAGCACCATATGGTCAACAATCTCTAGGCTCCTTCGCAAGTCACCTAGCGCTTCACTCATAGGCCGCTTCCTTGGTCCCTCATCCACCGTACCGGAAGCTCACCATTTAAATCAAACCGAGGCTGGTCAAGACCTCGGTCGACCTTGCTATGCGAGACGTCCTCCGTTAACTCTTCGTCAGCTGGTAGCTTTATCATTTAGGTCTCACGACCTCATTTACAAGATGGTCAAATGCTTCCCCAACATTCTTGACATAAAACAGTCATTTAAAAATAGGTCATAAATACAGTTTCTAACGAACTCTTATCTTTTCACATTGTTCCACATCATTTCTCGTTATTCCACATTCTTCTACATCAATTCACATTGCTTAATACACATCCAATCATATATATTCCCATCGTCCTTCATCCATTCTCATCTAGTCATATCATATTACATCTCATCACATCTATCCTCATCACATCTCATCCATTCACATCTACCCATATCCATATCACATCACATCACATCACATCCATTCACATTGTATCTCATCCATTCACATTGTATCACATCACATCCATTCACATTGTATCTCATTCATTCATATCTATCCCGATTCACATCACATCACATCACATCTCATCCATTCACATCTATCTCGATTCACATCACATCACATCTCATTCACTCACATCTATCCCAATTCACATCATATCACATCACATCACATCCATTCACATCACATCTCATCCATTCACATCTATCCATATCCATATCACATTGCATCTCATCCATTCACAGCACATCTATTTCACATCACATCCACATCACATCACACCTATTCACATCATATCTCATCCATTCACATCTATTTACATCACATCACATTCACATCCATTCACATCTATTTACATCACATCACATGTCATCCACATTCACATCTCATCGCATCCACATCCATTTACATCACATCCCATCCCATCCACATTTCATCACATCCACATCTGTTTACATCACATCACATCCCATCCACATCTCTTCAGATCCACATCCATTTACATCACATCACATCACATCCACATCTCTTCACATCCACATCCATTTACATCACATCACATCACATCCACATCTCTTCACATCCACATCCATTTACATCACATTCACATCTTATCACATCCACTCACATCCACTCACATCCTATCACATTGCATTCACATCTTATCACATCGTATTCTCATCTTATCCACATTGTATTCACATCTATTCACATTTAGTAACATTTTCTACTTTCGATATCGATGGGACTTTTTCTAAATTTCTGCCAATTGCTTGGCCTAGTTAAAGGTACTCTTTTTGGATGGATATTTTCATATTCTTTCTCAAATTTCTTAAGTGAAATATATTCAATATTCTTCTTTTGAGTAAAAGATTCATGGGATTTACAAAAATCAATTCCACTCATATTTCCCAATAATGCTCAAAATTTCACTTTTGATAAATACTCATAATTTGAATTATGCTAAAAATTTCTCTTTTTTCATTTAATTTCTTGGATCTCAAATATCATCGAAATTCCTCTTTTTGCATTTAAATGATTGAATTCCAAATGTCATGGGAATTCCTCTTTTATCATAAAATAAATTTATCTAGAATTTCTCTTTTCTTTAATAAAAATATCCATTACTTCAAATATGCCAAGAATTCCACTTTTACCATTTAAATGATTGAATTCCAATTGTCATGGGAATTCCTCTTTTATCATTTAAATTTTCTCATGCATAAAATAAATCTATCTAAAATTTCTCTTTAAATTAAATATTCATTATTTTAATATACCAAAATTTCTCTTTTTCCATTTAATTACATGGATCTCCATTATCATGGGAATTCCTCTTTTTGCATAAAAATAAAAAACCAAAAATTTCTCTTTTCTTTAATTAATTATTTATGCATAAATACTAAAAATTAGTTTCCCATGAATTTGATGAAAATCATTCTTTTAGCATAGGATGTCCAACCTAGAATATGGTAGGAAGTCCTCTTTTCACATTATGCATAAAAACGAGTTATGTATTAATTTCTAAAAATTTTACCATAGCTTCGCTACTATTACTGATAATTTTTAATATTTCTAGAAAGAATAAGACTTTGTAATACAATTATGATAGAATAATATCCTTAGACTTAAATCCAATTTATGGAATTAAATCATAAGTTTACCATAATTTTATTAGTATAAAAGCATAAAAAAGCTATTTTCTTAACCTCTAGCTTAACGAGCTTAGAGATTGATTTTGAATTAAGAATTTATCAATGAGAAGCATTCATTTGCTAAAGAATTAGTCATAGGAATGACTATTCTTTTGGGAGAGAGAGATATACATAAAAAGCATCCTAATTAAGCATAAAGATTAACTTTTTTGTGATTAATCATTAGAATTCTTATAGAAAGCTTGATTTGCATTGAAAACAATTAATTTGAAACTTCTCAAGCTTAAGAGGGGTTGAGAAGTAAAATCTTTTGAGAATATTAATAAAAACGATGAAATTACTTCTTACCTCTATATTTGGCTTGCTTCTTTATCTTAGAAGGAAGCCCCCAACTAATCAATTGGTTTGATATGTTGAGAAGAAAGCTCCAAGGATTGTTGAAGAGAGAGAGAGAAGCTCCAATCTCTCCAAAAGTAGAGGATTTTTAAGAGATAATAGAAAATATCATTATTTTAATGTAATACTGGCATGGTATAGTTCAAAGATTTTTTTACAAAAGACTAAGGATCTTTTTACAGGCGAGGGAGGCCACTAACCAAGTCCAACTGGATTCTAGAATTTTCCAGGTTCAATTTGACTCAATTTGGACAAGATTTGAACCAGTTTGGCTCCCTTTTTGATTTGGTTTGATCCAAGAGAGAGGAGAGATAAAAATATCATAATTTTTATGAATTAAAAACTCATCCACATGTGTGAATTAGGCGCCTACCTCAAGAGTCCCCCTCTCCTTACCAAGGTGTCAAAAATGCATCATTATTCCAAAATATCTCATTTTTCTCGTAATATCTCATAGTTTTTAACTAATAAACCTTGTACTCAGTCATCTCTTCATCTTATGTGAGCATTTACTCATTTTTGGGTCTTTTCTTTTATTCTTTGGATTTATCTGATCCTAACACTTGGATTAGTCCAATTGGCCTATTGGAACCTTAATTGGACCATAATCCAAAAATTTCTGAAAATGTAGACCCTTAGGCTAAGGTCCTTTATACACATTTTCAATTAATTCCAAATGTACATTGGAAAGTTCTTTTTGAATTTCTCTTTTACGAGAATCTATTTTAGACATTAGGAGGATTTTTATATCCAAAGATATCTTAATTTAGGATTATCTCTCTCTAGACTTTTTCTCTCTCTAGGCCAAAACAGGGTAAAAAAAGATCTTTCTTCTATTTCAGAGAGGGGAATAATTACAAGAACAGAAGGGGAGGTTTGTACACCTTGACACCTCAAAAGCTCGAGGGAGGAATCTTACATTTAGCATTATTTTCAACAACGACACTAATGGGTTCTTGTAGAGGCTTCCAGGAACTATACCAACCCTTCGTATTGGTCATGTGTCGGGATGCTCCACTATCCAAAATCCATGAATCATCAACAACACAAATGGAGCGTGAGGAGATGAACATATCTCTTCAATGTCAACCCAAAGTTCAAGCTCAGTCTCGACATTATTAACTGACTCCTTTCCCTTCCATGAAGACTTCAAGGTGCCGTTCTTCTCATCAGTCTACTTCTTTCTACTATCTTTGACAGCGTGACTCTTCTTTTCATAGGAATAGCTGCTCCATTGAAACTTTTTCTTCATTAGCTTCTTCTTCTTCTCAATAGAAGATGTCGTGCCTTTGCCTTTACATAGGAATAGCTGCTCCATTGAAACTTTTTCTTCATTAGCTTCTTCTTCTTCTCAATAGAAGATGTCGTGCCTTTGTCTTTACCATTGGCCAAAAATGCAGCATCACCACCATCACGGGTCTTCAGCCACATCTCCTCCTCAAAGTAACATAGCACTGAATTCTTCAAATGATAAAGATGGTACTCTAATCTAAGTGTTTAGTGATGTAGCTAAGCTATCATAACTTTGTGGAAGAATTTGGATGCACCTCTAGGCTAACTTCTCACTAGTGTGTGTAAGCAAATTTTTGATCCGCAAGATAAATGCTTCAGTAAACTTTTCAACCAGCAAGTTGATTCTCTAGGTTCAAAACCTGGTCTGATTGCGAATCTCATACTGATTTCTCAGTATGATCCAAGCCTTTTAGTGTTGGTAGTAGTATGTTGAATCAGAGTGAGAACAGAATTCCTTACGTTGGTGACGATACTGACAACCATTCAATATAGGTTTGGATAATTATCCAAATCTATCTATAGTTCATTTCTCACTTCTATTGGGGACTTGCCTAATGCTCCTCTGACTATATCTTACCCCTAGTAGAGACTTTCCTTATGCTAATCATTACCATAGATTTTTCTAGTGCTCCTCTCAGTAGATTTGACCAACTGCTCAATGTAGATTTAAACAATTGTCTAAATCTATATACAATTCATAGCTCACTCCTATTAGGGACTTGCCAAATGCTCTTCTTAATAATTTTGACTAATAATTAAATGTAGATTTGGACAATTATTCAAATCTACCTATAATTCATACCTCACTCCTTTTGGGGACTTGCCTAATGCTGTTATCACCACATTGGTCAACCATTTAATAATGATTTGGATAATCCAAATCTATCTACAATTCATAGCTCACTCCGATTGGGGACTTGACTAATGCTTTTCTCACTAGAACTCATCCCTATTTGGAGACTATCCTAATGATAACCCTTATAGGGATCTTGCCTAATGCTCCTCTCACTAGATTTAACCAACTGTTCAATATAAATTTGGACAATTATCCAAATATATATACAAGTCATGGCTCACTCCTATTAGGGACTTGCCTAATTCTTTTCTCACTAGATTTAGCCAACCAATCAATGTAGATTTGGATAATTGTCCAAATCTATCTATAATTCATACCTCACCCCTAATGGGGACTTGCCTAATTCTCCTCTCACTAGATTGGTCAACCATTCAATACAAAATTGGAGAATTGTCCAAATCTATCTATAATTCATAGCTCACTCCTATTTGGGAGTCACCTAATGCTCCTCTCTCACTAGACCTCATGTCCCTATTGGATTGGGGGCTTGCCTAATGCTCCTCTCTCACTAGACCTCATGTCCCTATTGGATTGGGGGCTTGCCTAATGCTAACCCGTATTGGGGATTTTTCTAATGCTCCTCTCACTTTATTCAATTCATAGCTCATCCCAATTGAGGACTTGCCTAATGCTCAATCTCACTAGATTCGGCCAACCATTCAATATAGTTTTGAACAATTGTCTAAATCTATTAACAATTTATAGCTCACTCCTATTGGGGACTTATATAATTCTCTTCTCCCTATACCTCAATCCTATTGGGGAGTTTCATAATTCTTCTTTTACTAGACCTCACCCTTAAGTCTAACCATTATTGGGGACTTGCCTAATGCTCATCTCACTAGATTTGGCTAACCATTCAATAAAGATTTGGACAATTGTCCAAATCTAACTATAATTCCTAGCTCACTTCTATTGGAGACTTGCCTAGATGCTCCTATCACTAGATTTGATCAATCGTTCAATACAGATTTGGACAATTGTGTCCAAATCTATATACAATTTATACCTTAGTCCTATTAGGAACTTGCCTAATTCTCTTCTCACTAGATTTGGCCAACAATTGAATACATATTTGGAGGTGGTGTGGGGACTTGCCTAATGCTCATACTTCTTTGACTAGAAATCACCACCATTAGAGAATTTTCTAATGCTAACCTTGCATGTGTTGAAAGAACGGTAGAGGGGGAGGAGACACACACACAGGAGCAAACCCTAATGTATATTGCAAACCCTAACTATAGAGGGAAGCCATCTCCACTCTCACACAAAGCATAATGCCATAATCCATAATCCACACAACACACTATGAGTTGTGTCCACACTCTTCTAACCCTAGCTAATGTCCACACACTATGACCAGCTGGACACGCGGTCATTTATGTCTCACACATGTTCCTACCTAATCTGCCAGCACATAGCATAGCTGGCTCACACTGACATCGAGCTTGAATCTCAACAGCCCCTCTCAAGCTCATGATGTACTGCCGATGAAGATGTAGATGAGCTTGGGATATCAAGACTCTCAACACTCCCCCTCAAGCTCATCCCATGTACTCCCAACATAGTCCGGAAGTACTCAAACTTCTCCCTGCTAAGTGGCTTTGTAAAGATATCTGCCACCTGCTCATCAGTCTTCACATACTGACGATCAACTATAGCATCCAACACCTTCTCTCTGACAAAATGATAATGGACCTCTATGTGTTTGGTCCTCGCATGAAATATTGGATTCTTGGCCAACTGTATACTGCTCATGTTGTCACAATGAATGACAACTTTGCCATCAATAGGCTTACATAAATCTGCCAAGAGACTCTTTAACCAAACTGCCTCACAAGTAGCAATGGCTGCACCTCTGTACTCAGCCTCTGTAAAGCAACTGTAGGTTGCTTCTTGCTACTCCAACTCACCACGGCACTTCCAAGTGTAAAAGCATATCCACTAGTAGACCTCCTGTCATATGCGCTACCTGCCCAATCAGCATCTGTGTAGCCATGTATGTCCAAGCTTTTACCACTCTCATAAAGTAAACCATAATGTGCAGTGGTCATCACATATCTCATAATGCGTCTCAATGCATCCAAATGTGGTTTTCTGGGGCTCTGTATAAACTGACTTACTAGCCCCATAGCATAACTCGAATCCGGGTGTGTGATATATGAGACTACCAACCATCTTCCTGTACATAGATGGATCATCAAGCTCATCACCATAATCAGCCCGCAACTTCACATTTTGCTCCAAAGGTGTACTCATAGGCTTACACCCTGTCATGCCATACTTTGCCAACATATCCAATGCATATTGGCGCTGTACTAACCATGTACCTGCATGATCTTTGATTCCAAGGAAGTATCTCAACTCACCAAGATCTTTCATGTCAAATTGCCCACTCAAAGCTTTCTTGACATGCATCACATCTGCACCATGATCACCCGTGATAATCAAGTCATCCACATAGATGACGAGTAAAACAATCCCATGATGTGTCTTCTTCACATAGAGTGAAGAATCTGCTGTAGAAATCTGAAAACCAAGTGAGATAAGATATCTGCTCATCTTATCACTCCAAGCACGAGGTGCTTGCTTCAGACCATACAATGCCTTTTTCAATTTGCATACGTGAGTGGGATATCTAGGGTGTACATACCCTTTTGGCTGTGCCATATGATAAAAAACAAAAGCAAGAGACAGCACACACAAGAGAAGCAAACCCTAATCCATAACCATCAATCATAAAGAAGGAGAGAAGCCATAGTCACCATCTCTCACACACACACAAAGGAGAACACAACATAGTGTTATGTCCACACTACAAAGTAAACCTAATGTAATGTCCACACCACACATGACCAGCTGGACGCGGTCATAAACACACCACACGATATCTATCTACCATACTGTCACTCTGTCAGCACCCATGTGCTATCCTCCAGCTGTATACGAGCTTGACATTTCAACACTCCCCCTCAAGCTCGACATGTCCATCTCTAGGACTCCCAATCTAGTACGGAAATACTCGAACTTATCCTTACCAAGTGCTTTGGTAAAGATATCTGCAACCTGCTCATCTGTCTGCACATATGTCAAATCAACATGCCCATCTAGCACTTTCTCTCGGATGAAGTGATAGTGGACCTCAATATGTTTGGTCCTGGCATGATAAACTGGGTTGCTAGCAAGCTGAATACTACTCATGTTGTCACAATGAATGACAACTCTCATATCACTCTGTAACCTGACATCATCTAGCAACTTCTTCAACCACATAGCCTCACATGCAGCTATGGCTGCTCCACGATACTCTGCCTCTGTGGTAGATAAAGCAACTGTAGGTTGCTTTTTACTGCTCCAACTCACAGCTCCACTACCAAGGCTGAAAACATAGCCACTGGTAGACCTCCTGTCATATGCACTACCGGCCCAATCTGCATCTGTATATCCATAGACATGCATGTCTTTTCCTGCCTCATAGAAAAGACCATAATGCACGGTAGTTTTGACATATCTCAGAATCCGTCTCACAGCATCCAAGTGAGGTTTACGAGGACTCTGCATAAACTGACTCACCAAACCAACTGCATAACTGAGATCTGGCCTCGTAATGGTCATGTAGATAAGGCTACCAACCATTTTCCTGTACATGGTGATATCATCAAGCTCATCACCCAAATCAGCCCTAAGCTTCATGTTTTGCTCTAATGGTGTCAACATTGGTTTGCATGCTGTCATACCATACTTTGCCAGCATGTCAAGTGCATATTGCCTTTGCACCAACCATATACCCTTGCTTGTTCTAATCACCTCAATGCCAAGAAAGAACCTTAAATCACCAAGGTCTTTCATATCAAACTCTTTGCATAAAGAGGCCTTAACCTCATCAATGCCTTTCCCACAATCACCTGTGATAATCAAATCATCAACATAAATGACTATCATCACGATACCATCATGTGTCTTCTTCACATAAAGTGAAGAGTCTGCATTTCCAACCACAAATCCAATACTGACAAGATATCTGCTGATCTTGTCACTCCAAGCACGAGGTGCTTGCTTCAAACCATAGATCGCTTTCTTTAACCTGCAAACAAAAGTAGGATATTTTGGATGTACATATCCTTTTGGCTGTTCCATGTACACCTCTTCTTGTAGTTCACCATTCAAGAAAGCATTTTTGACATCCATTTGATGTAAAGCCCAACCTTTTTGTGCTACCAGTGCAATGATAGACCTCACTGTAGCCATCTTAGCCACTGGGTTGAAAGTTTCATCATAATCAAGACCATAAGTTTGTGCATATCCTTTAGCGACCAGCCTTGCCTTATGTCTCTCTAGGCTACCATCTGACTTGCACTTTACCTTATACACCCATTTGCAACCAATTGCATTCTTTCCTTGAGGTAACTCAGCCAATTCCCATGTATCATTTTTGTCCAAAGCATCCATCTCTTCATCCATGGCTTTCTCCCATACATGCTCTCCAATAGCCTCTGTATAGCATGTAGGTTCCACATGCTTTACCATAGATGTCATGTATGCATAGTGCATCGCAAAATCTCTATATGTCAATCTTTCAACGGGATATCTGACTCTTTGGGATCTCCGCAATGCATGCGGGTCACTCTGTACACCTGTAACACGAGCATGTGGTGGCACATATCTGTCCTGCCTAGCACCAGGTGTGCATAAAGCAGGTATACCAAGCTCCTCATCCAAACTCTCAGAACTAGAGGACTCATAGCCTGTGATCCCAATTCCTTCAACTTTCTTCTTGCCTTTATCCATAGCACTGCTCCCAGTGCTCACGCTCTCATGCCTCAAACGTCCTGACCATGGACGTACACTGCTACTCTCAGCTTCTGCTGCTGGCCCAGACATAGTAGTAGAACTAGAACTTGCTTGTGATGGCAAGTTCACAGGCACATTAGCCTCAAGTGTGTCAATGACTCCCTCATCTCTTACTTTGTACCAACTAGCAAGCTCATCAAACACCACATCACGTGAGATGACTACTTGTCTAGTTTGAGGGTTATAACATTTGTAGGCCTTTCGATCCTGTGCATATCCAACAAATACACATTTCTCTGCCTTAGGATCCAACTTGCGTCTTCTTTCATCAGGCACATGGACATAAGCTACGCATCCAAAGACTTTGAGATGTCCAATGTCTGGCCTGTAACCTGTAAGCCGCATCTCTGGCGTGCTTCCATGAATGGCTGCTGTAGGTGTTTTGTTCAGGATATACACTGCAGTAGCACATGCTTCTGCCCAATAGTAATCTGGCATGCTCTTTTCATTGAGCATTGCCCTTGCCACTTCACATATGACTCGATTCTTTCTCTCAGCCACACCATTCTGCTGAGGTGTATACCTGCATGTCAACTGTCTCCTTATCCCATGCTTCCGCAAGAAATGCTCAAAAGCTTTTGAGGTGTATTCACCACCTCCATCTGTTCTCAGACACTTAATCCAACAGCCATATTGTTTTTCTACAAGAGCTTTGAAATCCATGAATTTTTCCAGCACTTCACTCTTCTCTCTCAGAAAATATATCCATGTCATCCTGCTGAAATCGTCTATAAATGTCACATAGTATAGACTTCCTTTGATAGATGGGTTTTGTGCTGGGCCCCATACATCACTGTGCACTATCTCAAGTGGTCTATTACTCATGTTTCCTTCTCTAGGAAACCTCAACCTTGCCTGCTTTCCAAACTGACAGGCTTCACACACATGCATATGTCCATCATATTTGAATCGAGGCAATCCACTGACAATGCCTCTTGTTTGCATGTTCTTTAATCTCTGTATATTGACATGGCCAATCCTCTTGTGCCACATGTCAATATCCTGCACAATCCCATTGCTCTTTGAAAACATGGCTGAGCTCAATTCTGGTATGCCTGCATCCAATTTGAACAACCTTCCTTCCTTCTTGCCCTTGGCAATCAATCTACAGCCATGCTTAAAGTCTTCCACAAAACAGCCATTCTCATTGAATCTTACTTGTAGTCCCTGCTCAACCATTTGGCCTACTGATGCCAAATTCTTTGTGATGGATGGTACATATAACACTTCTGACATATTCTTCACATTTCCATCATGCATCCTCAAAGGCACACTGCCAACATGTGTTATAAGATGCTGAGTATCATCTCCTGTGACCACATAACCATTTGTATCCAATGGTTGCATCTTCTCAAACCACTCCCCATGACATGTCATGTGGTTTGAGGCACCTGAATCCATATACCATGACTCATCTCCTGCATTCTGAGAATCCATTGTCCCCATAACATGCTTCATTACAAAAAGATGATTTGAACTCCCATCATTGTTACTAGTAGATGCATGATTTCCATGTTGTGGTCTTCCATTCCTCATATCATTCTGCTTTTTGTAACAATCTTTTGCCATATGTCCAAGTTTGCCACAATAGTGACATTCAATCCCATTCAAATTTTGTTGAGGATCTTGCCATCGTCCTCTACCACGAGCACCTGTTCCAAATCTCCCCCTATGGGATTGAAATCCACGACCTCCATGTGATCCAAATGATGACTGTGAATTTTGAAAATTCTGATTTGATTGTGGTTGAGTAGACCTGTCATTCCAACCACGTCCTCCACGGCCTCGAGGGGTAAATCTCCCCCTGCCTCGAAAGCCTCTAGATGAGTAAAAATCCTGATTCCTTGCATGCTCATCATTGCTTGACGAGGATGCACCACCTGTAACACTCAGACCACCAAGGCCAAGCTTCAATTCTTCCACAATGAGCAATGACACAAGCTCATTAAAGTCTGGCATTCCTCCCAACCTTACTGAGATGGAAGTGTCAAAAGATTTGTATTCTTTGCCTAAACCACGCAATGTGAGAGCAACCAAATCATCATCATCCATTGGGGCATGGAATGATGACAAGGAATCTGCATAACCCTTGATTTCCTGAACATACTCATGTATACTCCGATTCCTTCGTGTTACACTGTGAATCTGTTGCTTTAGTTGTATCTTCCTTGCACCAGTGTCTGTCTCATACATTCGGCACAAGATACCCCATGCTTCTTTCGGTGTATCTGCATTTTGGATGTGAATAAGCAAGGCATCTGTTACACATATGGAAAAATAATGCAACACCTTCGAAGACCGCTCTACCCATTGCTTGTGAGCCAGTAACTGAGCATTATTTGGTTGAGGAGGTAGGTATGGCTCCGTCTTCCTCCAAGACGAGACTCCATAAACCTTTGCCTTTCAAAAAACTCTTCATTCGAAACTTCCACACTTGAAAGTTAGTGCGATCAAGCTTCTCTCCAACAATCTGTATCGGACCTTCTCCCATTGTTGCAAAAATATAGTAGATGTACCCTTTTGACAAGTTGTATGCCGGACCTGTAAAGCTTCAAATCTCTCCAAATCACATCAAATGCTTGCAAATTGTGTGCATTAACATCCCACAATGATTCACCAACAATGTACACTCGATCAAAGTTGAAACCAAATGATACTCCTTCACAAAAAAATTTCTGGTTTTTTTCTCGCCAGTAATTTCTCGCCAGTAACCAGTCAAGATTATGCTCTAAATCCTTCAAATCTTGTCCAAATTCAATGATTCAACTTGAATTGGCTTCCCAACACATTGCTCCAACATATCCTAGAAGGGTTTGATCAAATTCTTCAAGATGAATGAGAACCACCAATTTTTGTAGCTCCCTGGTTTGCTTTTTTCTGCTTCTGTCAGGTACCACCTCTCACTAAAAGTGCTCTATCTCCTTCAAATCTCATCCAAATTCAAAACTTTTTTAATCAAAAGTTTAGCAACTCATAGGACTTTACTTGTACCAAAGGAATTAGGCCAATTTGATATAGACAAAGATTAATGCCTTGATTAAAAATGCTCTGTTTCTGGACAGACTTTCTGCAAACCTGCAAACCTCTGCTAATTGAGTTCAATGAGCTCCAATTTCATGAAATGAGCTGCCCCAAATGTTATCTAGCTCTCTATCACACTTTTGCTAAGTACTCCAAGCTTTAAAGCATCCAATTTGGTGTCCAAATGAGTGAATTAGACATTAATCATTGCAAACTGTCCAAGTATCTGCTTCTTTATGCGCCGCCTGCTCCTGAGGGCTGTAGAAGAAGGGCAAATGCTCATTGACATCATCAGCACCTTAGCAATGACCTAAACTAACATGTTCTTGAAGGGTTTGGCTCAATTCTTCCTCTAGCTTCCGCAATCGATCCTCCACCGGGCATATGTTCTCTGTTTTTGTAGAGTCCAAAAAACCAAAATTTTTTTCCTTCACAAATTGCCTGTAATGCATCAATTTTCATGCAATGGTTTGCTCTAGTGTTGCTAATACATGTGCCCTTTCACAATACATGAGAACCTCTGTGTTTCCTTTGTATTTGCACCAATACTTTTGACAAAATACATTCCTTCACAAGCTTTCCATGAAAGCTTCAAAACCAGAAATTTTCTGCTTGCTTTATGCACTTCAATCTTCACTGAACTTGCTCTTTGATACCTGCAATCCGTAGAGGGGGTCTTGCTACACTTACCAATGGTCCTTAGCTCTCAGATCTGATGCCGATGTGTGCTCCACAGCTTCTCCTTTGCTTCAAGCTCCAATGGCTTCCTTCACAGCTTTTTCTTCGTCTTCCCTCTTCTCTCACTCACTCTCACAACACAGCTAATGAGCTCTTGGCTCTGATACCATGATAAAAAACAAAAGCAGGAGACAGCACACACAAGAGAAGCAAACCCTAATCCATAACCATCAATCATAAAGAAGGAGAGAAGCCATAGTCACCATCTCTCACACACACACAAAGGAGAACACAACATAGTGTTATGTCCACACTACAAAGTAAACCTAATGTAATGTCCACACCACACATGACCAGCTGGACGCGGTCATAAACACACCACACGATATCTATCTACCAGACTGTCACTCTGTCAGCACCCATGTGCTATCCTCCAGCTGTATACGAGCTTGACATTTCAACACCATATACACTTCCTCTTGTAGTTCTCCATTCACAAATGCATTTTTGACATCCATCTGATGCATTTCCCAGCCATTAGCTGCAGCCATAGGAATGACTGCTCTCACTGTGCCCATCTTAGCCACTGGACTAAACGTCTCATCATAGTCCAAACCTTGGGTCTGTGCATAACCCTTTGCTACCAATCTTGCTTTATGTCTCTCAATAGAACCATCAGATTTGCACTTCACTTTGTAAACCCATTTACATCTAATAACATTCTTGTCCTTTGGTAATGCAACCAAGTCCCATGTGTCATTATGGACCAATGCGTCCATCTCAACATCCATTGCTTTCTCCCATACATGCTCTCCAATAGCCTCTATATAGCATGTAGGTTCCACATGCTTCACCATAGATGTCATATATGCATAATGCATAGCAAAATCTCGATATGTCAATTTGTCAACTGGATATCTGACTCTCTAGGATCTCTGCAATGCCTGCGGGTCACTCTGAACACCTGTAACTCTAGCATGTGGTGGCACATATCTATCCTACCTAGCACCAGGTGTGCGTAAAATAGGTATGCCAAGCTCCTCATCCAAACTCTCTGAACTAGATGACTCATAACCTGTGATTCCAATTCCTTCGACTTTCTTCTTGCCTTTATCCATAGCACTACTCCCAGTGCTCACACTCTTATGCCTCAAACGTCCTGACCATGGACGTACAGTGCTACTCTCAGCCTCTGCTGCTGCTGCTGGCCCAGACATAGTAGTAGAACTAGAACTTGCTTGTGGCAAGTTCACAGGCACATTAGCCTCAAGTGACTCAATGACACCCTCATCTTTTGCTTTGTACCAACTAGCAAGCTCATCAAACACCACATCTCGTGAGATGACCACTTGTCTAGTTTGTGGATTATAACATTTGTATGCCTTTCGATCCTGTGCATTTGTATGCCTTTCGATCCTGTGCATATCCAACAAATACACACTTCTCTGCCTTAGGATCCAACTTCCTTCTTCTTTCATCAGGCACATGTACATAAGCTATGCATCCAAAAACTTTAAGGTGTCCAATGTCTGGCCTATATCCTGTAAGCCGCATCTCTAGCATGCTTCCATGAATGGCTGCTGTAGGTGTTTTGTTTAGTATATACACTGCAGTAGCACATGCTTCTGCCCAATAGTAATCTGGCATGCTCTTTTCATTGAGCATCGCCCTAGCCACTTCACATATGACTCTATTCTTTCTCTCAGCCACACCATTCTGCTGAGGTGTATACCTGCAAGTCAATTGTCTTCTTATTCCATGCTTCCTCAAGAAATGCTCAAAAGCTTTTGGGGTGTATTCACCACCTCCATCTGTTCTTAAACATTTAATCCAACAGCTATATTGCTTTTTTTCAAAAGCTTTGAAATCCATGAACTTTTCCAACACTTCACTCTTCTCTCTGAGAAAGTATATCCATGTCATCCTGCTGAAATCATCTATGAATGTCACATAGTATAAACTGCCTTTGATAGATGGGTTTTGTGCAGGACCCCATACATCACTATGTACTATCTCAAGTGGCCTGCTACTCATATTTCCTTCTCTAGGAAACCTCAACCTTGCCTGCTTTCCAAACTGACAGGCTTCACAAACATGCATATTCCCATCATATTTAAATCTAGGCAATCCACTGACAATGCCTCTTGTCTTCATGTTCTTTAATCTCTGTATATTGACATGTCCAATCCTCTTATGCCACATATCAATGTCCTGTACCACATTTTTACTTTTGGAGAACATGGCTGATTTTATCTCAGGAATTCCAGCATCCAGCTTAAACAATCTGCCTTCTTTCTTGCCTTTAGCAATTACTCTACATCCATGTTTGAAGTCCTCAACGAAGCAACCATGCTCGTTGAAGCGAACCTGTAATCCCTGTTCCACCATTTGACCAACTGAGGCCAAGCTCTTTGTGATAGAAGGCACATACAATACATCTGACATAGACTTTGTCTGACCATTGTGCATAACCAATGGTACACTTCCAACATGTGTAATGACATGCTGGGTATCATCACCTGTTTCCACATAGCCTTTTACATCCATAGGCTTCATATGCTCAAACCATTCACCATGACATGTCATATGGTTTGATGCTCCTGAGTCCATATACCATGTGTCATCATTCTCAGCATTTGTCATCATCGATCCCACAACATGCTTCATGGCAAACAAATGATTTGTAGTGCCATCATTATTGCTTGATGCATAGTTTCCACCATGTTGTACATAATTTCCACCATAATGACCACCACGTTGTGCTCTACCCCCTCTCAAATCATTCTGTTTGCGGAAACAATCTCTCGCCATATGTCCAAATTTGCCACAGTAATGGCATTCCACATCTTGCATAGAATTTTGTTGGCCTTGCCAACGTCCTCTACCACGGGGGTTACCTCTGCCTCTCTGAGGTGCATATCCACGACCACCTCGAGCACCATATGAAGGCTGAAAATTCTGCTGTGGTGACCTGTCCTGTCATCCACGACCATTACCACCACGTCCTCGTGATGCAAATCTCCCCCTGCCTCTAAAGCCTCTCTACGAGTAGAAAGCCTGATTTTTGCCATTATCATCATGGCTAGTAGATGCATCCAGAAATGAATCACTGAGTTTGATTTCCTCAACCAGCAAGAGTGAAACCAACTCATCAAAGTCCGGTAAACCTGTACTCCTCACTGAGATAGATGTATCAAAAGATTTGTATTCGTTGCCAAGACCATGCAAGGTAATATCCACCAAATCATCATCGGGCATGGGGGCATTTATTGTGGCCAATGCATCTGCAAACTTCGTGATTTCTTGCACACAATCATGTATGCTCCTTTTATTCCTTTTCGCATTGTGTATCTGCTGTCGCAACTGAGACTTGCGAGTACTCGTATCTGTATCAAACATCTTGACCAAAGTATCCCATGCATCTTTGGGATTCTCAGCATCCTGTATGTGTATGAGCATAGCATCAGAAATACATATAAACACCATATTAGTGAATTTGGGAATTTCCCAATTTCCATTTTTGAATACTTAAAAAAGGGGACATGGATAACATGTTTGTAAGTTTCTCAAAACCCTATCATATGACCTATCGTTGGAAAGCGCTTGAAAAATGGAATCTAAAGAGCTATAAAGCGCTCATTTTGGATTAGTCGTGTTCAAGTTATGGTCAATTCAAACTTTTGACCACGTGTCCCAAACTTGTGGGCAATTCCCATATTCCCCAATATGGTGTTTATAGACAGATAATGCAGCACTTTGAATGCTCTCTCTGATGATTGCTTATGAGCAATAAGCTGCTGCTGTGTAGGTTGTCGAGGTAGCTCAGGCTCTAGCTCAGCACCTGTAATGAGATTTTAAAATCCTTTTCCTTTCAAGAAACTTTTTATCTTGTACTTCCATGCCTGGAAGTTCTTCCTATCCAGCTTTTCACCAACAATCTGTACTGGATTATCCGACATGTTTGCTCAATGCGTACACCTTCTGCACACTTCAAATCTATAAATGAGCCTTCCTTTGCTCAACCACACTCCAATGAATGTTCCAGATACTCCAAGGTAGCCAACAAACTCCAAATTTGATGTAGAAAATCAACCTGTATGCATCCAAGATGAACTGACTCACGCAGTCCGAGATACCCTATTTTGATGCGCTTCCACGGCTCCAAATCACAATGTAGTGGTGCAATCAAGTATGGACAACTTGCATTGACACCTAAACAACCTCAATGTAGAGTATCAACACCATCTGACATGTGTACATATCAATTTTTGAAAACCCCTTTCTCTGTTTTGGGAAAAACTAAAAAAACCAAAAAAACCAGTAGTAATTTGGCTCTAATTTCTTCAATATTTGTCCAAATTGAGCAACCAGGCATTCATTAGCTTAGCAATAGTGTCCATCAACTCCATGTAAGAGGAATTTGTCCAATTGTATAAGACCAAAGATTAATTGCTCAATTAAAATTGCTCTGTTTCTCTTTCTGCAACCAATGGATAGCCTGTTTAATCAGCTCATTCCCAGCTCAACTAGGCATAATTCATCAATCCAATCACATATCCCTCTTCTCCAATGTGTATAGCATCCAATTGCTAAAGCAATTGTGGAAGGAACCAAGCACCCAAGTAGAAATTGATCTCCTCGTAGCCAAAATGAACAAAATCAGCTCTGTTTCCCTGTTCTGGCTGCGCCGCCTGCTGTAGAGGCCTTTGGGAAGGTTTGAATTGCTAATTGATGAGTCCTACAAGTGCCCAAGACACCTAGGTATGTGTGCAACTAGTCAATGGTTCGATTTTTGCCAAAATCACACTCCAAATGCATCAATTTGTGACTTCCTTTTCTCTGTTTTGTGAGCGCTCAAAAAATCAATAATTTCACTCATTTAAATGCATGTAACTTGCTCCAAAATCACAATAGGGCTTGCATAGGAGTTGCCATTACATCCCTCATTATCAGATACATGTTTACTTTTCCAGATTTACATGTATTTCCACCATACATCAATGTTCCAAGCTTTAATGGAAAGCTTCCAAAAACCAGAATTTCTCTTTGCTTTGATTTGCTTTGATTTGCTTTGTTTTTGCCTGTATCACCTGCAATCCGCCCAAGGATGTTTAGAAGACCTTACCCGGTAGGCCAAGCTCTCAGATCTGATAGTATTTGGTGTGCTTCAAGCTTCACAGCTCCAATGGCAAGCTTCACAGCTTTTTCTCCCTCTTTTCTCACTCACTCATAAACCCTAATAAACAGCACAAGGCTCTAATACCATGTTGAAAGAACGGTAGAGGGGGAGGAGACACACACACACGAGCAAACCCTAATGTATATTGCAAACCCTAACCATAGAGGGAAGCCATCTCCACTCTCACACAAAGCATAATGCCATAATCCATAATCCACACAACACACTATGAGTTGTGTCCACACTCTTCTAACCCTAGCTAATGTCCACACACTATGACCAGCTGGACACGCGGTCATTTATGTCTCACACATGTTCCTACCTAATCTGCCAGCACATAGCATAGCTGGCTCACACTGACATCGAGCTTGAATCTCAACAGCATGGTCTTGGTAATGATCCTCTCACTATATTTGACCAACTGCTCAATGTAGATTTGGACAATTGTCCAAATATATATATAATTCATAGGTCACTCTTATTAGGGACTTGCCTAATAATCTTCTCAATAGATTTAGCCAACCATTAAATGTAGATTTGGACAATTGTCCAAATCTACTTACAATCCATACCTCACCCCTTTTGGGGATTTGCATAAATTACTACATTTGGCCAACTATTCAAAACAGATTTAGACAATCCAAATCTATCCACAATTCATAGATCACTCCTATTAGCTACTGCTCCTCTCACTAGATCTCACATCCCTATTGGGGGCTTGCCTAATACTAACCCTTATTGGGGATTTGCCTAATACTTCTCTCACTATTTTCAATTCATATCGCACCCCAATTAGGAACTTGTCTAATGCCCATTTCACCAGATGTGGCCAACCATTCAATATATATTTGAACAATTATCTAAATCTATCTACAATTCATAGCTCTCTCCTATTAGGGACTTCCATAATGCTCCTCTCACTACACATCACCCCTATTGGAGACTTACTTAAGGTTAACCATTTTTCTGGACTTGCCTAATACTTATATCTCCAGATTTGACCAACTATTCAATATAGATTTGGACAATTGTCCAAATCTAACTACAATTTATAGCTAACTTTGATTGGGGACTTCTATAATTCTCCTCTCACTAGATGTCACCCCTATTATAGAGACTTGCCTAAGGCTAACCCTTATTGGGGATTTGTCTAATTCTCCTCTTGCTAGATTTAACTAGCCATTTAATAGTTTTGGCCAACCATTAGATTTGGACAATTTTCTAAATCTACCTATAATCCATACCTCACCCCTATTGGAGACTTTCCCATCACTATATTTGGCCAACCATTTAATATAGATTTGGACAATCTAAATTTATCTACAATTCATAGCTCACTCTTATTAGCGGGGACTTGCCTAATGCTCTTCTCACTAGAACTCACCTCTATATTGGATACTTTCCTAATACTAACTCTTATTGGGAACTTGCATAATGCTCTTGCCACTAGATTTGACCAACTATTCCATATAGTTTTGGATAATATATTTTTACTTCATCCCTATAGAGTACTCAATCATGATTTGATTAAAATTATAAAGGATTATAAAATTAATGGAACTAGGCAAGTTGATGACATCAAACTTTGAATAGGTGAAAAATGTTAAAGAGGAAGACATCATCCACCACTGCTACTCAAAGGTCTAAGGGAAGCTCAAGGCTTGAGATTTTTGATAGCATTAATGATGACAAGGCATGGACTTAGTACCTTGACTTCTACAATGAAGAGGGAAAGTGAGAGGGGAAGCCAATGAAACCGGTGCAATTGTTTGCATTATAGCCCAAGAAAGAGACATACAAAAATCTTGGTGTAGTACATGCATTGTCTGAGGGGATTGCGAGAAAAGAAAGATTTCCATACATTCGTGTGGATATTAGAGACTCTAATCAATCATACTTGTTAGATGCATTTTCATATGATGATGCAAAGATGAAGACCGATGGTGTTCAGTCTATCTTAGCAATGGGTTGGTGTATAGATGAGGAGGATGATGAGACTATAAGGTCCAAGCCAATCTTTCAAAGGATGAGGCTAGAGGTAAAACAAAAATAGTGAATCAAAAACCACAAACATCATCTACTTTGATGACAAACACATCGGCATTGTTCCATTTGGTGATACTACTATTGCGGTGGACTATGATCAGACAAAGAAGAAGCTTGCAAAAAAGAGTAGTGAAGGTCATTCTGGATTGGTCACTTATGAGCAATACTACCCATTTGGATTATAAAAGACTTTCTAAATCCCAGTGAGAAATTGTGTACAAGCTCTTGTAATATATGTCTACAGAAAATTGAGCAAGAACTATATCAAAAAATTAGCTCTCGACTTTGGATTGAATTTTAGACCACTTACACACATACAAATATGTATAAATGTAGATATATAGATATATATATATATATATATATATATATATATATATATATATATATATATATCTAGTTAGCTATATATTATATATATCTACATATATATATATGTGTGTGTGTGTGTGTGTGTGCAAACATACATACATACACACATATATACACACAACACACACACACACATGTATATATATATATACATACACACCCACACACACACACACACACGTACACACACACATACATACATACATACATATATACACATACACACACACACTGTATGTATTTGTATATATGTATGTGCATGTATGTATGCATGCATGTATGTATGTATGCATGTATGTATGTATGTATGTATGTATATATATATATATATATATATATATATTGTAATGCACCTTTTTACATAATAAATTTTTTTGACCAAATTATAGTTTATGTTCCATTATGTTTATTTCTATATTTTAGGCACGTGGGTGAAGCTTGGTGATGTACATTTTTTACTCTCTCTCTAGGACATTTCAGGTACCTATTTTGGGAGCTAGTTTCAAGTAGGATGGTGGAAGAATCTAGAGTTCTTGAGTGATGTATGAAGGAGTTATAGATTGTTGGGAGTAGAACATCTTTGTCTTTATGATTTTTTTCTAATTCTTGCATTTTGGACCCCGTTATGGCTCCAAAAAATGGCTTCCATGTGATTTTAATGGTTTTTATCACCTCTCTCTACACACCTAAAAATGTGTACACCTTTTTTGACGTGAGGATATCAAAATCAAACTTCAAAAGAAAAGAACAAAGTAATACAGGATTGTGAGGCTTTCCATTAAGCTCTTGAACATCCTCAATAAACGTGCATGGACAAGAAGTTATGGGCCCGAAAAAAGGGATGATTTCCCATACTTTTGCTCTTGTTGGTAATTGGCATGTCTTTGGGGATGGTAGGGAGCACCCAATTTGTTGAGAATTATCGAGGGGGAGGGCTACCAAGGGATAGCCACCCCCCCTCCCCCCCTCGGTGGGTGGGGGGTCTGAGGGGGCTCCTAGGCCCCATGGTTATGTGTGTGTGTGTGTGTGTGTGTGTGTGTGTGTGTGTGTGTGTGTGGATGCGACCCAAAAAAAAAATGTGTGAGTGGCCTTTAATGATTTAACATTAAAGGTCACTATCTCACAAGATTTAGCCCAACAATTGAAAAAAAATGTTTCGTACTCTGCCTATACGGTGAGGAGAAACAAAACGCAAGAAAAAAATTACACGGAGAAGAAAAACATTGGGAGAGGCCAAAGCGTGGAGCAGGATAGGCATAGGTAAATCGTACTCTCTCTCTCTCTCTCTCTCTCTCTCTCTCTCTCTCTCTCTCTCTCTCTCTCTCTCTCTCTCTCTCACACACACACACACACACACACCCCTTTCCATATCAAATCGTCTTAACCATCCTCTCTCTCTCTCTCTCTCTCTCTCTCTCTCTCTCTCTCTCTCTCTCTCTCTCTCTCTCTCCCTTAGAAAATCATCTCACCCTAGTAGCCTTCCGAAACCGACTTGCATGATGGTGATACCCTAAACTAGAATCAATCTTTTCCTCTCTCTTTATCCACCACTAAGCATAATCTGAAAAATAGCTTGTTGTGCAAAGATTTGGTAGAAGGAGAGTTTATCTCCTCTCTCTCTTTCTCTTATAGCTTTGGCCATGACTCTCTCTCTCACTCTCTCTCGCTCTCTCTCACTCTTCCACACATATAAAGTAGGGAAGCTACATATTATTAATAAATCTTGATTAACTAATCTTGATTTATAGCTAGCATCATCACTAATTAGGCTGATAAATTAATCTTCATTAACTACTCTTGATTAATATATTTGATAGATCATCACTAAACTGATTATACTAATTTATCAGCACAATCACTAATTAGACTAACTTATGAGATTAATACATTTAATCTATCACTATCTATTAATGCATTTAATTAAACTATCTCTAATGTATAATCTATTGCAAGTTATGTAATCTAAGATTAGGCATATATTAATATGCTTTCTTTATTTTGATTAGTTAGTCATTTAAATAAGAAAGATGTATTGTATACCTATACGTGGATTCCCTTTGGCTCTTTTGCTCTTCGAATGGATCCCCTTGGCTCTTTTTCTCTTTGAATGGATTCCCTTTAGCTCTTTTTCTCTTCAAATGGATATCTTTGGCTCTAGAGTTACGCTAGAAGTAAACTTCTCCACAAAGATAAAAGACTCCCTCTTTTAATCTAGAACCATTCACACATAACATAAAGATTTGGATAGTTGACTATAACCTTGGTCACCCACTTGGTCGGATCCTTGGGCATTCACTTAACCAAACCCTTGGATAGTGGACTATAACCTTGGTCACCCACTTGTTGGTTGAATCCTTGGGCATACCATCATGGCTTAACATGGGAGTTGGACAAAGATATGGACAACTGCTAAATTATCCAAGTCCCTTCCTCATAGATGCCTAATATAATCTTCAACCCAAATCATTGTCCTTGGACTATAACTTTTCTCACCCACTTAGCTAGATCCTTAGGTATCCACTTAATCACACCCCTGGAAAATGTTTTGCCTTGACACAGGAGTTAGACAAAGATATGGTCATTTGTTCAATTTCCACCAACATACATTTGGCTAGGTGTCCAAATCTACATAATATAGGAATTGCATAATGAGCATCACATGTGACCTAGCCCTTTTGGGGAATTGCCTACCCTATTCCAACTATGCTTGATTCTTGAATGGGAAAGGAAGTTGCATGCTTCCTAGCTAATGGCCTACCCCACTGAAGCATTGATCAACAAGGATCAGGCAAGACGCCTCAAGAAAGCTGCCCCCGATCAAACTGATTTGATGGGCAACTCTACGAACAAGGAAAGGACAGAATCATGAGATGTGGTGTCTATGAGGATAAATACATCTCTATTTTGGAACAAGCCCACTCTGGTGTTGCAGGCAAACACTTCGCAAACAACTACCACTCCTCAAAAGATCCTTTTGGTAGGCCTATGGTGGCCAACCTTGTTTGGAGACATCGCCGAATACGTCAAACGATGCGATGAGTGCCAATGGACAGCAATTCCACATAATAAGGACAGGATGCCCCTCTACTCCGTCATGTCCTTTACAACTATTTAAGAAATGGGGCATCGATTTTGTGGGACCCATTAGTCCAGCTGCCCGACACACCCAAGCCCAGTACATCATAGCGACCATGGACTACTGCACATAATGGGTTGAAGCTAGAGCCACAAGAAAAGCCGATGCAAGGTCCACGGCTAAATTCCTTTACGAGTGCATGATCACTTGCTTTGGATGTCACGGGATCTAAATTTCTAGGGAGATAGAAATCAAATAATTTGCAAAAGAAATTGATTGAAATTCAAGAATTCATTAAACATCACATGACCATTATTAAAATATTCAAAAACAATTAAAAATCTTGTGTTCACTTGTACATCCCATTAAGCTGAATCTTGCACAAATTAAATTAAACATATTTTTGTACGATTATTAATTCATCAAAAGTATGATAAAATATATACCTATAACAGTCCTCCCATTTGAGGAAGCAATTGTGCTCAGTTGTGTAAAAGAAAATGCTACAACAACAAAAATCTCGTGCGACACCTAAATTAGTGATCCTCGCACCAGCATCAAATCACAAATAATAATAATAATATGGTATAGATAAGATCCCTTATGTATGACACACACACATTGGTCATCATCTATTTTTGTAAACATATCCCAATTAATTGCTTAGTGTATAATTAATCCCAATATGATACATTGATAGGCACAAACACAGCATATATTCACCACTTGTTTCACTATGATGAGAGTATCATGATGTACACATCATCTAGCATGATGTGAGATGCCACTTGTTACACTCCAATGAGCATGGCACATCAGTTGCATAAACCACTTGTTTCACTACAACCGTGTGCAGTTGTCAAGCATAGTCCACTTGTTTCACTTGACCAGTTGTCAAGCATGGCACTACTTGTTACACTTTAACAACATACACTCCTCAAGCATGGTCTCAAGCTATGCATAATCAGTATTTAACGTGGAGTTACCCATGATACCAATTCACTAGGATGGCACACTAGTGTCCGGGCATCCCCGTACAACTAAAGGGTAGACATTATGTAACATCCCTCTTGCTTGGATAAGCGAATGACCTCAAATGCTTGTTTGCTTATGCGAGCAAAGGAGATAAATTGTCATATACTATATAATTTCAAGTATGTTCTCTAACAAAATACATTATATCAAGGGCTTTTATGTGTAATAAATTCTTGTGTCCCATACCACCAAAAATTATCCCACATAGATGTAGAGATAAGTATGGATCGGAATCCTTCACACAGGATTAATCTTGTGTCCCATACCACAAGATTAATACATAGTGAAAAATTCATAAAGTATAATTCAAGATGGAAGGGCCAGTTCCTTCTTCATGAAGTTCTACTTTTGATGCATAAAACTCTCCTTGAGTTTACTAAAAAGTGTTAAGTAATCAAATGCAACAAATAGGTTACCTCAAGAGTTTGAGTAGTCGTCGCGGCGCTATTCTTCTTCTTCATCTTCATCGATCATATTGAGTCTTAATGAAATAAACTTTGACTTCCGTGGGGATAATTTGATGCGATGTGTCCAATCTCGTTACACCTGTAACACTTCTTGGAATCATGTTTATTAGCTTTTTGTGAATCATCTATCTTATTGTTAATACCTATGTTATGGTCATTAAAAGATGTGTCAAATGATTTTGAAGAGGTTTTAGGGTTCAAAGATGTTGATGCCGAGGTTTGGGGAGTTATTGTTTTCTTAGAAAAAACATTTTTCTTTGTCAATTCAAAGCTAGAGAAATAGCTGAGCTAAGAGAATGTGGTCGAAACTATTTACCTCGGATCGAATTGTAGGTTTCAAACGTGCTATGAACTTTCTTCTTTGATCCTTGGTGTGCAAACCTTCTCGATTACGTGCAGTTGTAATAAAGTTTGCCAAAACCTGTCCACATAAGTTGATATATTTTTTGTGTTAAGTTGTCTGAATGTAGACCATCGTTGTTGAGTCTTAGCTTTGTATTGTGAAGGTAGGAAATGTTGCTTTAAGAGTTTTTGGAACTTTTTCCATGTTGAAGGTCTATGTTCACCTTGTTTGATCACATTCCACCATAAAGTTGCACTTTCAATTAAGTGATTACACACATTTAATTTTATCTTTTTCAGAGAACTTCTCGCCAGAGAAATAGTTATCTACTTGGCTAATCCAAGTAATAAGAACTCGTGCATCCTTCTTGCCACCATCATAATTTTGAAAAGTAAATGCCTTTCGACTGATTCGTGAGTCTTTCTTAGAATTTTGAGCACGCAATGTAGCTTTAACAGTGCGTCTAACTTGATCACTTTCCTCGTCATTTGAGTCAAAAAAATCAGAAGCATTGCGTTTGTGTTTGGTACGCTTGACTTTACACTCTAATTTGTGTTGAAGTTCTTGTTCATTAGTAATTTGTTCTTGAAGTGTTGAGAGATTTGTTCTCGAACCGTTGGGCGGAATGGGTAAAGCAGCCATTGTAACCTTTCTTTATGAATAGTTGCCTTTGTGGGGAGAGATGAGTTTTTCTCGATGAGTTTTTCTTTGAAGGGATGAGGATAGGAATTTTTAAAACCCTTTTAAGAAAAATTTATTTTAAAGAAGCTTTGGGTTTTTTTTTGTAGATTTTCTCTCTTCAAATTTTTGGTCACAAAAATGCACCCAAAAGGAGAGAGCGAGAGGTAGATGGCAATGGGATAAAGTGTGTGTGTGTGTGTGTGTGTGTGTGTGTGTGTGTATATGTATATATGTATATATATATATATGTATATATATATATATATATGTATATATATATATATGTATATATATATATATATATATGTATATATGTATATATAGTTTGTTGTAAAGGGGTTTATCAAAGCTTTAATCTTAAAGCTTAAGAAAGCTCTTTTACTAAAGCTTACAACACTTAAATAGAGCTAAAGAGTGTAGCTTTAATAAAAGCTTAATAAGCTTTTGTGGATAAATAAATAAATAAAGATTCATGCGCGGCCCGCTTGCTTTAATAAAGAATTTGTAAGCTTTATTAATTAAAGCTTATAAAGCTTTAAACTAAGCTTACTAATAAAAGCTTACAATGCTTTTATAATGCTTTCATGAACTAAAACCTAGCGCAGCTTAACAAAAGCTTAATGAACGCTTAAGCGAAACGATTAGGCGCAATTAGCCAGTCATGTAGAGCAGCGCGGGCCGGCCGCCATGGGATTGAGAGAAGAAACAAAAAAATTTCCCTTGCATTTGATAATTCATAGCCGTGAGTTGGAAAGGGCATGAAGATGGATTTTTTTTTTCTAATTAATCAAAAGTCTAATTTCCGAAATTTTTCTAATTTTTTAATAATTAATCAAAAGTCTAATTTTCCAAAATTTTCCCACAGTGCATATTCTCCATCTTGGAGATTTGTACACCATCCATTATAGGTTCCTTCCTCCCTCAGCAGTTTAGCAACCTAAAAGCTAAGCAGGATTTGCTCTTAATTTCAGAATTCATCCATACGGAAGGATCGGATCAGAAAGAGGTCAAGAATCTAGCAAAGAATCTAGCAAAACTGCTTTCCAATTTAAGAGTGGTTTCATGGTCTTCTCAAAATGGTTTACCACCCTTCTCTTAACCTTTGGTTATTACCTTTTGGTTAATAAAGGCAATCCTTCAAAAACCTTTGAACTTAGCTTTCTACCACTCAATTTTATCCTATTCTCCCTAGGTGTCCAACTCTGATACCACCACTCCACCAACTCTGATACCACCACTCTGATACCACTGTCCACTGGATCTAAATTTCTAGGGAGATAGAAATCAAATAAGTTGCAAGAAATTGATTTAAATTCAAGAATTCATCAAACATCACATGACCATGATTAAAATATTTAAAAACAATTGAAAAATACTTAGCTCACAAAGATGAGACTCCAAGATTGGGTGCAATCATCCCCCCTCATGTGTGTATGGCCTATTCTCCCCCACACATGAGATATTTTTTTTTCAATTTAGACCATAGCCTCTAAAAATACAAAAACGGGGTGCTTTTCTTGCACTACACTCTCTTATCTTCAAAAATAGAGTGCCCATAAATTGAGGCTTGGGTTTAAAGCATATCACGCTTTACCAAATATTAAAGATCAAGTCTATGCTTTGATAAACTTTACAAAATAAATCAAAATATGCACAAGCTAGCACATGTATTTATGTTGTGTTCACTTGCACATCCCATTAAGCTGAATCCTGCACAAATAAAATTAAACATATTTTTGCACGATTATTAATTCATAAAAAATATGATAAAATATATACTTGTAACATTGGGTGCCCCCTTGAGCTTGTTCGTGTGACAACGGCACCCACTTTATTAATGAAGTAATACAATTCTCGCTACAAGAGTTCATGGTCACACACCGTAAATCTTCATCCTATTACCTCCAAGCCAATAGCCAAACAGAAAGCACAAACAAGATGATATGCGCTATCTTGACCAAGATTATAGAGGTGAGTCGCCACCAACGACTGGGACTGCACTCTGGGCTTATCATACTGCGTACAAAGTGGCCATTAACACGACACCCTTCAACTTAACATATGGCACTGAAGCGGTTATGCCTATGGAATTCTTGATGCCAATCTTAAGGGTCGTTGTACAGAAAAGGCTCACTGGCAATGTCTTGAGCGATCAGCTCTTTGAGCTTGAGAAACTTGACGAAATGCATCTAAGGGCTGTGTATGGAATGATTGTCAAAAAAACTAAGACACAAAAAGCAATGGTTTGATGACCAACTCAAGGACAAGGAGATGAATGAGGGGGATATGGTCCATTCTATAGCACTAAAAATCACAAGAAAAAACTCAAATACATAGGAATATGACCTTTCCTAATGATTCAAATAACTCCACAATGCACAGTGCGCATTAAAACTTTGGATGGTGTTGAGATGGCTCGTTATTTCAATGTTAGCAAACTGCGACACTACGATGGACCGCTTATGCAGAACACCTTAAGGGCCATTCACCTCTAAAAGGAGGAGCAACAAAAACACAATGAAATGAAAAAAAACAGCACACCGACGAGAAGCCAAGAAACGGTAAGCGAAACTTAGAGGCCAACAAATCGTAGTAAACATGGCCCAGGTAGTTGACCTTGAGGAAGAGGACTGGGAAGTGAAACCTGCCCGCTTGTGGTTTTAGGAATGACCACTCTGACAAGTTTAACACAAAAACTAGCACTTGTTGATATGGGTGCTAACCATAATTTGATGTCATATGACACATGGAATTCTCTCGGGCTAGCCTTACTTCACACCCCGACCACCGTCACGATCATTGCTTCACATTCTATCGAATGTTTAGTTGTTGTTATAATTAGATTTCACATTGGAAATAACTCCTTGGAAGGCAAGTTCTATGTCATGCCTGCACGGACAATGATTCTTTTGGGAAGAGGATGGATGGGACACAATCTGTGTCATATTGATTGAGATGCAAGGGCAGCAACACTACAACTGACCTCAAGGCAAGTTACTACCATTATGACATATGAAGAGCCGGAGCTGTCAATCTCACCTCCACAAGGTGACCAATGCTCTTCACCAATGGCTCGTAATTTAATGCTAATAAGCGTAAACTTGCCCGCAATTCTACTGAAAACACAAAGAAGTCTAAAGGGTCAAGTGGTCCGTTGTCTCCACAAGACTATGAACGGGCCAAGAAGGAGAAACTATGTTATCATTGCTTAGGTAGTGATCATGAGAAGAAAAATTGTCCACAGTTGCCTCGCAAGAATAAGGATAAGGTCAAGGAGAAGGCTGTACACATGGTGCAAACGCTTCCCTTGGATGCTGATCCTAAGTATTCTGCGGTAGAGGTTTTGCACACTGCCGAGATGCATGAGTGTAATCTCACTGCATCTATGTGGCAAGAGACAGTTGGACCACATGATTTGGTCCGTATGCATGGCTCCATTTATGGTCATCGAGTACGTATTCTTATTGACGATGGTGCCACGCACAATTTCTTGAACTATGCATTAGTTAAGAAATTAAAGTTGCCAAAGACAAAGAGTTCTCATCGTTATGTGGTGTCCACCATTCAGGGGGATGATCATGATGTGTGGGATACTCTAGTATGGCAAGTGCCTGTGTTTGTGCAACAACACACTATGGTTCTTGACTTCCAAGTGATGAATATGTCTCGTGGGGATGTCATCTTAGGACGGGAGTGGTTGTATGGGTTAGGGTCATCACTCAAAAGGAGTTATGAACATAATACGTTTACGTTTGAGGCCAATGGTAAGCATGTTTTACTTATTGGGGAACGTGATGTACCCCAACACCACTCATATGTAATGCCGAACTCTCTTTTTTGGAGCATAGTAATCAAATAGAAGAAGTCTATTTTTGTTATTGTGTGTCGCAAACTAGTCGGTTTGGATGTGCATGATGTTTCTTCTTCAAATGAATCTTCCTCAGCGATGCCTTCTTTCTCTTTACCTTCTTCTAAAATCTCTTTAAATAATCTTAAGCAACCAGTTAATGCTTTGTCTTTGCAACAACTGTTACAAGAATTTAAAGATATTTTTCCTAATGATTTACCAGAGGGTTTGCCACCCAAACGAGCTTTGCCTCATCGCATTGATGTCGTTTCGGGCACCAAACCAATTAGTAAGCCGTCGTACAGGCTTAGTACGACTGAAGCAGCTGAGGTGGAACGTCAGCTTGTTGACTACCTTAGTAAGGGCTTCATTCGCCATAGTGCTTCACCATGGGCATCGCCCATTCTTTTGGTGAAGAAAAAGGATGGATCCATGCGCATGTGTGTGGATTATCGCTCCTTGAATGCGGTAACCATTACGAACAAATACCCGCTACCTAAGATAGATGAGTTGTTTGATCAACTCAAAGGTGCGAAGTATTTTTCTAAAATTGATTTACGTTCAGGATATCATCAAGTGCGTATTAACGCTGATGATATAACCAAGATTGCATTCCGAACTCGCTTTGGACACTATGAGTTTTTGGTTATGCCGTTTGGGCTTACTAATGTCCCGACAACGTTTATGACGCTTATGGATAGCATACTAAGGCCGTACTTAGGCAAATTTGTCATTGTCTTTCTTGATGACATTTTGGTCTATAGTTCGACTTTAGAAGAGCATTTGGAACACTTACGAAAAGTTTTTCAGTTACTACGCGAGAATGCACTTTACGCGAAAGAAAGTAAGTGTGAATTTCTCAAGGATAGCATACAATACCTAGGTCATGTAATTTCTGCACAGACGGAATTGCTATGGATGCTACTAAGGTTGATGCTATTATGCGATGGCCAACACCTCAAAGTAAGGAAGAACTTCAAATCTTCTTGGGAATGGCAGGATTTTATCGCAAATATGTGAACGGTTATGCAAAGATTGCCGCTCCCATGACTGATCAATTGAAAGGTGCGGCAATTACCTTTCAATGGCGTGAGGAGCAACAACGTAACTTTGATAAGCTTAAAGTTGCTTTGGCTACGACTCCCATCTTGGCAATTGTGGATCCTCAAAAACCATTTGTGATTGTTGAAACGGATGCCAGTGCTAAGGCAGTGGGTGCGGTTCTCATTCAAGATGGTCATCCTGTTGCCTATGAGAGCAAGAAGCTCAATCGTGCTCAACAAAACTACTCAGCTTACGAGCGTGAGCTCTTTGCCATCATATATGCCTTACGAAAATACTAGGCGCCAAATTCTTTTTGAGTGTCATGATAGTCCAAGTGCAGGTCATGCGGGCATTCGCAAAACGTATGCTCTCCTAAGAAAGCATTTCTATTGGCCTGGACTTCATAAGGATGTTACTGACTATGTTCTGCAGTGTCAGAAGTGTCAAGTGAATGCAGAACGTCTTAAAGCTGGCGGGTTACTGCATCCATTAGAGATTCCCGACGGAAAGTGGGAAAGTATCTCTATGGATTTTATAACGGGCTTGCCCACAACGAATCGTGGACATGATGCCATTTGGGTAATCGTGGATCGATTAACCAAGCTTTGTAGGTTTGTGCATACAAAAAAACAGTTACAACTCCAGAATTGGGATGCCTTTTCGTGGAGAATGTTTACCGACTTTATGGCTTACCGTCCAATATTGTCAGTGATCGCGATCGCAAGTTTAACAGCCATTTTTGGCGACGAGCAGTATTCAGTAAGCTGGGTACTATGTTGAACCTTAGTACAGCTGATCATCCGCAGACAGATGGTCGGACTGAACGGGTTAATCAAGTGCTGGAAGATATGCTTAGGGCATATGTCAACAAAAAACAATCTGATTGAGAGTCTTATTTGCCTATTCTTGAGTTTGCTTACAATAGTGCAAAGCATGTCTCGACAGGCTTTAGCCCTTTCATGTTGATGTATGGTTTTCAGCCACGTTCACCAGTGTCGGTGGGACTGGCGAATGAGAAAATCAGTCAGGTTAAGGATTTTATCCAAGACCATATGGATATGTTGCGCCTTGCACGATTAAATGTTCGTCAAGCGCAAGATCGTTACAAGAAGTTTGCGGACCAGAAACGTAGGGCACTTCACTTTCAAGAAGGTGATTGGGTGTTTCTGAAGGTACCAGAAAACTCCACCAGTTTAAAAACGGGTCCCGTACCAAAATTGTCGCCCCGATTTTGTGGACCATTTAAGATACTCAAGAAGGTGGGCCCAGTAGCCTATAAACTTGAGTTACCAGCACATTCCAAGGTTCATCCCATCTTTCATGTAAGGCAAATCTGTTTGGTTCATAAACCACTTTATGCTTTCGTGATCAAAAACAATCTCGAATTGCGCACCATATAAGTAATGTCGCCATTTTCGTAAGGCATATATGATGGCAAAGAGCTCACGCTCGTAAGCTGAGTAGTTTTGTTGAGCACGATTGAGCTTCTTGCTCTCATAGGCAACAGGATGACCATCTTGAATGAGAACCGCACCCACTGCCTTAGCACTGGCATCCGTTTCAATCACAAATGGTTTTTGAGGATCCACAATTGCCAAGATGGGAGCCGTAGCCAAAGCAACTTTAAGCTTATCAAAGCTACGTTGTTGCTCCTCACGCCATTGAAAGGTAATTGCCGCACCTTTCAATTGATCAGTCATGGGAGCGGCAATCTTTGCATAACCGTTCACATATTTGCGATAAAATCCTACCATTCCCAAGAAGATTTGAAGTTCTTCCTTACTTCGAGGTGTTGGCCATCGCATAATAGCATCAACCTTACTAGCATCCATAGCAATTCCGTCTGCAGAAATTACATGACCTAGGTATTGTATGCTATCCTTGAGAAATTCGCACTTACTTTCTTTCGTGTAAAGTGCATTCTCGCATAGTAACTGAAAAACTTTTCGTAAGTGTTCCAAATGCTCTTCTAAAGTCGAACTATAGACCAAAATGTCATCAAGAAAGACAATGACAAATTTGCCTAAGTACGGCCTTAGTATGCTACCCATAAGCGTCATAAACGTTGCCGGGACATTAGTAAGCCCAAACGGCATAACCAAAAACTCATAGTGTCCAAAGTGAGTCCGGAACGCAGTCTTGGTTATATCATCAGCGTTAATACGCACCTGATGATATCCTGAACGTAAATCAATTTTAGAAAAATACTTCGCACCTTTGAGTTGATCAAACAACTCATCTATCTTAGGTAGCGGGTATTTGTTCTTAATGGTTACCGCATTCAAGGAGCGATAATCCACACACATGCGCATGGATCCATCCTTTTTCTTCACCAAAAGAATGGGCGATGCCTATGGTGAAGCACTATGGCGAATGAAGCCCTTACTAAGGTAGTCAGCAAGCTGACGTTCCACCTCAGCTGCTTCAGTCGCACTAAGCCTGTACGACGGCTTACTAATTGGTATGGTGCCCGGAACGACATCAATGCGATGAGGCAAAGCTCGTTGGGGTGGCAAACCCTTTGGTAAATCATTAGGAAAAATATCTTTAAATTCTTGTAACAGTTGTTGCAAAGACAAAGCATTAACTGGTTGCTTAAGATTATTTAAAGAGATTTTAAAAGAAGGTAAAGAGAAAGAAGGCATCGCTGAGGAAGATTCATTTGAAGAAGAAACATCATGCACATCAAACCCACTAGTTTGCGACACACAATAACAAAAATAGACTTCTTCTATTTGATTACTATGCTCCAAAAAAGAGAGTTCAGCATTACATATGAGTGGTGTTGGGGCACACCCTTTGGGTGGTGGTGTGGGTGATTCGCGACAGGCCGTTGCGCCTGATCGGGATGCCAACATGACCGATGCCGAAGGGGGTGCGAGTCCACTAGATGATTATGGTTTGGTAGACACGTTAGAGTTTGGGCGTCTCACTTCAAGTGTAGTTGCACTTGAGCGCACTATAACAAATGTCAATACCAATCTCACAAACATGAGCACGCTTTTTACTGAATTTATGGCACGTTTTGCAAGTGGATCGGCAGCAAGTGGAGGGCCTATTCCGATAGTTATGCCTCCTCTTGTTCCAAATCCTACAGTAGAATCTATTGCACCCTCTGCAACGCAGGAAGGGGCTATGTTGAAAAACGTGAAGCCGCCTGTGTTTAAGGGAGAGGAGCGCGATCGTAACAAGGATGCGGTCCATACATTTTTACACAAGTGGACGGACTTGCATCGCTTACGCCGCACTCCCGCTGCTGTTATGGCCACTGAGACGAGTCTCACACTTGAAGGTAAAACCTACAAGTGGTGGATGAGTCTACCTATTGAAACTCGCCCTAAGACTTGGGAGGAGTTTGAGGCAGCTTTTAAAAAGGAGTTCTTACCGCAAAACGAGAAAGATCGGAGTTGGACAGCCTGGGACAAGTGCAAGATGGAAGGTCTTACACTTAATCAGTATGTGTCCAAATACCGTGAAGTCATTCTCAAGCTAGACGGTTTGGACGACTTTCAAAAGGTTCGTGGGTTTGTTAGAGGCCTTGATAAAGAATATCAGGCAAAGGTTAAAACCCAGTATCCTAAAACTTTGGAAGCGGCTATCCAAAGTGCCCTTATCTTTGATGACACCATGGATAAGAAGGGCATGGATAGACTGGCCAAATTCAATGGCTCGCAATTTAATGCTAATAAGCGTAAACTTGCCAGCAATTCTACTGAAAACACAAAGAAGTCTAAAGAGTCAAGTGGTCCGTTGTCTCCACAAGACTATGAACGGGCCAAGAAGGAGAAACTATGTTATCATTGCTTAGGTAGTGATCATGAGAAGAAAAATTGTCCACAGTTGCCTCACAAGAATAAGGATAAGGTCAAGGAGAAGGTTGTACACATGGTGCAAACGCTTCCCTTGGATGCTGATCCTAAGTATTCTGCGGTAGAGGTTTCGCACACTGCCGAGATGCATGAGTGTAATCTCACTGCATCTATGTGGCAAGAGACAGTTGGACCACATGATTTGGTCCGTATGCATGGCTCCATTTATGGTCATCGAGTACGTATTCTTATTGACGATGGTGCCACGCACAATTTCTTGAACTATGCATTAGTTAAGAAATTAAAGTTGCCAGAGACAAAGAGTTCTCATCGTTATGTGGTGTCCACCATTCAGGGGGATGATCATGATGTGTGGGATACTCTAGTATGGCAAGTGCCTGTGTTTGTGCAAGAACACACTATGGTTATTGACTTCCAAGTGATGAATATGTCTCGTGCGGATGTCATCTTAGGACGGGAGTGGTTGTATGGGTTAGGGTCATCACTCAAAAGGAGTTATGAACATAATACGTTTACGTTTGAGGCCAATGGTAAGCATGTTTTACTTATTGGGGAACGTGATGTACCCCAACACCACTCATATGTAATGCCGAACTCTCTTTTTTGGAGCATAGTAATCAAATAGAAGAAGCCTATTTTTGTTATTGTGTGTCGCAAACTAGTGGGTTTGATGTGCATGATGTTTCTTCTTCAAATGAATCTTTCTCAGCGATGCCTTCTTTCTCTTTACCTTCTTCTAAAATCTCTTTAAATAATCTTAAGCAACCAGTTAATGCTTTGTCTTTGCAACAACTGTTACAAGAATTTAAAGATATTTTTCCTAATGATTTACCAGAGGGTTTGCCACCCGAACGAGCTTTGCCTCATCGCATTGATGTCGTTCCGGGCACCAAACCAATTAGTAAGCCGTCGTACAGGCTTAGTGCGACTGAAGCAGCTGAGGTGGAACGTCAGCTTACTGACTACCTTAGTAAGGGCTTCATTCGCCATAGTGCTTCACCATGGACATTGCCCATTCTTTTGGTGAAGAAAAAGGATGGATCCATGCGCATGTGTGTGGATTATCGCTCCTTGAATGCGGTAACCATTAAGAACAAATACCCGCTACCTAAGATACATGAGTTGTTTGATCAATTCAAAGGTGCGAAGTATTTTTCTAAAATTGATTTACGTTCAGGATATCATCAAGTGCGTATTAACGCTGATGATATAACCAAGACTGCGTACACTATGAGTTTTTGGTTATGCCGTTTGGGCTTACTAATGCCCCGGCAACGTTTATGACGCTTATGGATAGCATACTAAGGCCGTACTTAGGCAAATTTGTCATTGTCTTTCTTGATGACATTTTGGTCTATAGTTCGACTTTAGAAGAGCATTTGGAACACTTACGAAAAGTTTTTCAGTTACTGCACTTTACGCAAATTTAAAGCAAGTGCGAATTTCTCAAGGATAGCATACAATACCTAGGTCATGTAATTTCTGCAGACGGAATTGCTATGGATGCTAGTAAGGTTGATGCTATTATACGATGGCCAACACCTCGAAGTAAGGAAGAACTTCAAATCTTCTTGGGAATGGCAGGATTTTATCGCAAATATGTGAACGGTTATGCAAAGATTGCCGCTCCCATGACTGATCAATTGAAAGGTGCGGCAATTACCTTTCAATGGTGTGAGGAGCAACAACGTAGCTTTGATAAGCTTAAAGTTGCTTTGGCTACGGCTCCCATCTTGGCAATTGTGGATCCTCAAAAACCATTTGTGATTGAAACGATGCCAGTGCTAAGGCAGTGGGTGCGGTTCTCATTCAAGATGGTCATCCTGTTGCCTATGAGAGCAAGAAGTTCAATCGTGCTCAACAAAACTACTCAGCTTACGAGTGTGAGCTCTTTGCCATCATATATGCCTTACGAAAATGGCGACATTACTTATATGGTGCGCAATTCGAGATTGTTTTTGATCACAAAAGCATAAAGTGGTTTATGAACCAAACAGATTTGCAGGGTCGAAAGGCCAGATGGGCTGAGATCCTTCAGGAGTATGATTGCAAGTTACGCTATCGCAAAGGACGTTACAATATTGTAGCTGATGCTTTGAGTCGTATGCCAGAGATTAATTCGCTGTTATTCACAGAGTTGAAAAGTGAATTGTTAGAATCTTTACAAGGCAAATGCAAGCAAGATTCATGTTACATATCCGTAACGCCGCTACGGGCGTTACCACAAGAGGGGACGGCCTCTGGCTCACCACCCAGCCATAGAGGAAGAATGAGGATTGCCCCTCATCCCCCAGGCTATATAGTGTGTGGTCTGTCGTCCACACTAGCCTGGCCGCCCATGACTCCGCATGGGCGTCCTCTCCCACTGAACCCCGGACATGGCCATCCGGTCTATCGTCGGTCACAGGCATTACAGCCTACGTGACATTACCCCGCCCTTAAGAAGAGTTTTCGTCCTCGAAAACAAACTGGGGAAACCTTTTGGAAATTGTACTACGGCGTTCCCAGGTTGCCACCTCCTCATCCCTATCTGTCCATTTAACAAGTACCTTGTGGTACACTTTATGTCGGGTTTGTCTGTCTCGATACCCAAGAATCCTTTTCGGTTCATGTGGTATCTTTGGTGGAGTGATCAATTCCTCCAAAATATCTAGAGAAACTACGTTCTCTAACCCGACATACTCAAAGGTGTGGAATCATGTTCAAATGAGGGGTCCCTCTCACTCACACGGTAGTGTTCCCAGTTCTTCCACACATGGTTCTTCTTTATCACAAGATGAACTACAGCGATGGAAAAACTTTTCCATCGATGATGGATACTTACTCCACAAGGGGAGAGTTTGTGTTCCATTGGACTTAGACACTAGGCGCCAAATTCTTTTTGAGTGTCATGATAGTCCAAGTGCAGGTCATGCGGGCATTCGTAAAACGTATGCTCTCGTAAGAAAGCATTTCTATTGGCCTGGACTTCACAAGGATGTTACTGACTATGTTCTGCAGTGTCAGAAGTGTCAAGTGAACAAAGCAGAACGTCTTAAAGCTCGCGGGTTACTGCATCCATTAGAGATTCCCGACGGAAAGTGGGAAAGTATCTCTATGGATTTTATAACGGGCTTGCCCACAACGAATCGTGGACATGATGCCATTTGGGTAATCGTGGATCGATTAACCAAGCTTTGTAGGTTTGTGCATACAAAAAAACAGTTACAACTCTAGAATTGGGACGCCTTTTCGTGGAGAATGTTTACCGACTTTATGGCTTACCGTCCAATATTGTCAGTGATCGCGATCGCAAGTTTAACAGCCATTTTTGGCGAGCAGTATTCAGTAAGCTGGGTACTATGTTGAACCTTAGTACAGCTGATCATCCGCAGACAGATGGTCAGACTGAACGGGTTAATCAAGTGCTGGAAGATATGCTTAGGGCATATGTCAGCAAAAAACAATCTGATTGGGAGTCTTATTTGCCTATTCTTGAGTTTGCTTACAATAGTGCAAAGCATGTCTCAACAGGCTTTAGCCCTTTCATGTTGATGTATGGTTTTCAGCCACGTTCACCAGTGTCGGTGGGACTGGCGAATGAGAAAATCAGTCAGGTTAAGGATTTTATCCAAGACCATATGGATATGTTGCGCCTTGCACGATTAAATGTTCGTCAAGCGCAAGATCGTTACAAGAAGTTTGCGGACCAGAAACGTAGGCCACTTCACTTTCAAGAAGGTGATTGGGTGTTTCTGAAGGTACCAGAAAACTCCACCAGTTTAAAAACGGGTCCCGTACCAAAATTGTCGCCCCGATTTTGTGGACCGTTTAAGATACTCAAGAAGGTGGAAACTTGAGTTACCAGCACATTCCAAGGTTCATCCCATCTTTCACGTAAGCCGTTTGAGGAAACGCCTTATGGGTCATGAAAGGCCGGTGGATGATTCTTTCTTGGAAGAATATGTGGAACCCCCAATACTGCCTCATGAACCAGAAAGAGTATTGGATTACCACATGTTACGTACTCGCCACCAAGTTCGGAAACAAGCTCTTATCAAGTGGAAGGACCGTCCAGAGGAAGGCTCCACTTGGGAAAACATTAGTGTGATGAGGAAACGTTTCCCCACTTTTGTTTTCGAGGACGAAAACTCTTTTCGAAGGGGGGAGTAATGTCAGGACTATGGTCCTACGGAAGTCGAACCCTAGCATAAGTTAATAGCTTTCGGAGTCTCGAGAGTATTATTAGTGCTAGTGGGGTTCAGGGGTTAATGGGCGTTAGGGTTTGGTCGATGTGTGTACACATCTAAGTTAGCACGGCTCTTAAGTAAGATGGGCGGCCGGGCTAGGAGGTGTGGACACAGGCCAGGGTTTTGGTATAAAACCCAACGAGAAACCCTAACTCGTCATTATATGGTTGGGAGGTGAACCGACTTCCACCCTCTCTTCTTCTCCACGCCTAGGCTATGGCGGCTTGAGGAAGACGCAGCCGTAGCGGAGGCGTTACACTTAATGACGAGTTAGGGTTTCTCGTTGGGTTTTATACCAAAACCCTGGCCTGTGTCCACACCTCCTAGCCCGGCCGCCCATCTTACTTAAGAGCCGTGCTAACTTAGATGTGTACACACATCGACCAAACCCTAACGCCCATTAACCCCTGAACCCCGCTAGCACTAATAATACTCTCGAGACTCCGAAAGCTATTAACTTATTCTAGGGTTCGACTTCCGTAGGACCATAGTCCTGACAGTTAGTACATGTGAACCACCTCTTACAGCCACTTAAGTGTTTGTGTGTGCAAGCAATAATGTCACTAGTATAGCCAAGTGTCACTGTCCTAGTGAGTAGTGTTTAGAAAGATAAGGCATTTTTCTTGTAAAAGCATTGTACGAAAAGAAAAAGGTAAGAAGGCATTCTGCCTATAAAAAAGCATTGTACCTTGTGAACTTCACATCAATCAATATAAGCATTACATTGTAGGTGCAAATACAGTCTCTTGGCTTTGTTCTGTGATCTCTCTATACCTTTCTCTCTTTACTACACGCATCACCATGTATCCGTTTTGTACCTCCATAGGTGCTGGCCACGGGACTAAATGACACATTATGAATCACGAGGGATCTAAGGTTGAAAAGAGGCGTCGTGATCTTGCCTAATCTAGACCATCGGATTTTCGTCGAGGAACTGAACTAGGGGTGAACTCAAGGTGAACTAGGAGTGAACTCAGGAGGGGTGAACTTAGGGTATACCAAGGAGATTTTTGGGACTTAGAAAATTTTGGAGGGGTTGAGCTCAATGCAAAAGAGGATTCGAACTTGGAACCATCCACTCAAGCTTTCAACATCTAACCACTATGCTATACTTTCCAGCAGGTTGTGGAGAGTGTTTTTAAATTTAAATCTTGATATTTTGGTCCCTAGTTCACTTTCTTATTGG
Organism: Cibotium barometz; assembly: GCF_041138505.1. Taxonomy (NCBI): domain Eukaryota; kingdom Viridiplantae; phylum Streptophyta; class Polypodiopsida; order Cyatheales; family Cibotiaceae; genus Cibotium; species Cibotium barometz. Next base: position 30,989,841 of record NC_141079.1, on the reverse strand, counting down.
AAAATGTTTTCCTAGTTCACTTTCTTGCCGGAAAGGGTCTCCCTAGTTCACCCTAGTTCATCACCCCTAGTTCACCCCTAGTTTACCCCCGAGTTTACCTGCAATTCACTCTGTAATTCACTTGGGAATCCAACGGTGTTGATCAAATCCCGATCGTGACGCCTCTTTCCAACCATAGATCCCACCTGATTCATGATGATGTCACTTAGTAATAAGGAGGTGCTGGTTTGCTAACCCTCAGCCCCACAATTGGTATCAGAGCCTGGTCACCTTGCTACCGCCACTGTGGAGCCCCAGAGCCACCTTCCACCACTTCCGAGCCGACGCTAGTGCTGGGCACATCGCTGCCGCCTAGCTCATCAGCAGCTCTAGTGAGTGTTGAGGCAACCACCAGTCGACCCCGCCCTCCGCCGCCGCTCCCGCTTGGCTCGTCAGCAGCTCTAGCGAGTGTTGAGGCAACCACCAGTGCCAGCTGCTCGACCCCGCCCTCCGCCGCCTCGCTTGTCGCTCAAAAATTTTCGCTTTTTGTGTTTTAACGTGAGTGTTAGGGATCCTTTGCCTGCGTCCTCCGTGAAATAGATTTGCAATAATTGCTCGTCATGTCTATCAATTTTTGATGTTTGTACTGCCTTATGTTATAACAGGCTCCACTATCCCAGTCTATGCCTATTTAGATCGGAGGGGTTGATTTTCTATGAGTGGTCAAGCTCTATTGGCACATATTCCCTAGACCTCTGAATCTTTGCGTGTGTCCATGCTTATTAAGCCTCTGAGAAAGCCATGTTTGTTGAGCCTCTCAGCCTTTTGTGCCAAGCTCATTGGGCTCTGAACCACGCTTACCAGCCTCTGAGTTTGCACCATGGAATATGTCTTAGATGGAGCATTAGAGTGCAATGTTGAGCCCAAATCACTGTTGCTATTGAAGGTTGTCTCAAGTCACTCCACCATTGTTCTGAAGGGAGGTTTGTTGGGTGTTTCAAAGTCCCTTTGTGTGTACCTATCGTGTATGTGTACCCTTGTTTATGTACCCGCTTGTTTTTGTGTGGAACAACCCTTGTTTATGTGTGTGAACACTCAGTTATGTGAGTAAGTGAGTTAGTACATGTGAACCACCTCTTTTGCCAACTTAAGTGTTTGTGTGTGTAAGTAATGATGTCACTAGTATACCCAAGTGTCACTACCCCAGTGAGCAGAGTGTTGAGAAAGATAAGACATTCTGCCTATAAAAGCATTGTACCTTGTGAACTTCACATCAATCAATACAAGCATTACATTGTATGTGCAAAAATAGTCTCTTGAGCTTTGTTCTCTCATCTCTCTCTACCTTTCTCTCTTTACTACACATATCACTATGTATTAGTTTGAACCTCCATAGTAGCTGGTCTGCTAACCCTCAGCCTCACATAATCATGACCTAGTAGTGGCCAGTTGGTGGTGGTGGCAGTCTTGTGACTGAATGGGCATCTTCATAAAGTCACCTTAGTGTTGTTGTTGGCAGGATCTTGGAACAGGCCAAGCCATGGTTGCCATGTCTATATGGGTGTTACTTTCTTTTGGATTAGAAAACTCTATTCCTAGGAGTCTTAACTCTCTTTTCTTCCTCGGTTGTGAGGACTCATATTAGCTAATAGGATTTGGTCTTGAATGAGGGATTCCCTGCGTAGTTGTCATTGCTCATTAAGTAGTCTTAGCTCTCTTGCATGCATTATGTTCGTTCTAGCACAACGTTGTTAAAGGTAGTGGGCAATGCCAGTCAAATTTCAAAATCTTGTCACAGTAGTGGTCAAAGCCAGTCAAATTTCAGCACTGCTGCTGTGGTTCACAATCCCCCTTGTGGATTATTTGAAACATTTTGTCACATTAGTGGTCAATGCCGGTCAAATTTTAGCACTGGTGCCAACGTTCACAATCCCCCTCGTAGATTATTTCAGAATTTTATCACATTAATGGTCAATGCCAGTCAAAAAAATTGCCCAAATTCCCTCCTTTTGAATCACTGTTTTGCTTGATATTATTAGATCGCTCCTAGGATGGATGGATTGTGGCATCTTCAACTTGCTAGCAATACCTGGTCTTTTAGGTTCCAAGTTTTGAGATAACAAGATAGGAGCTGTAGATCATTAATATTTAGCTGCTTTAACTTTTTAAAATAATTTGTCATGTTGAAAAGTTTAGCTGCTTTAACTTTTTAAAATAATGTCATGTTGAAACGTTTAGCTGTTGTGGCCGTTGAGATGAGTTGCTGAGTTGTGTACATTGCAATAAACCACTTTTATGGCAGTTTGTACTTCAATTTTATTTCTTCATTGGACAATCATCATGCCTTCTGTTTTATTGTTGGGTAAGGCAATCAAACACCAACCCATTATTGACATTATGATTTATGTGGTGAAGGCATGCACTACAATTTTCTTATTGTTCTAACATTGTGTCCATGTATGTGCATGTGAGTATGTGTCAGAGAGAGATCTGTTAGCACTGGAGGGCAGCATCTTCAGCTAGCATACGCCAAACACAAACAATGGCTGCTCTCTGTTGCTCACATTTTCTCATATTGTTTTTGCGTTCTTTACAGGGGTAAAACCACTGTCAAAGCTCAAGGCATGTCAAGTACGAGCAATGCAGACGTGTACATGACACCCTTGCAGCTAGCCTCATGAATTCACAGCTCATTTAGGCTTCAGTTTGGCTGTACAAAATCTTCCATGTATTGGACTTTCATCCTTTGTTAGATTCTGCAGGATACTTAACAGAGGTAATAGGCATTCATCCTTGATATGGTTAATATCTAACCGTGAAACCAGAAAAACTGCTCTAATGTTAAAATTATCTCGTAGATTCCTCAATGTTAACTGTCCTTATAAGTAGAAATAGCTATCAAGTTGGGAGCCATCGAGAGATGCATCAGCCAGCCCCTTGACCTTCATAATTGCTTGACTCATCACTTGTAAGCTTGAAGTTGATGCACACTGGTAAAATGCAAACTTAAATTGGAAGGTAGTCTGACTGAAGCTTTAATCTTGTGCACCACTCAACTGACTTAATGCCTCGCTGTCTTGTATAACACTTGTAACCCCTCTTGACCTACTACCCTAAATGGTACCACCTTTGAATGCAGAAGTAGTGTCCCGAGGCATGGGACTATATGGCGCCTGTTGCACAGAACAAAGTCCATTGGCTATTGAAATCTCGATTGGAGCCATCTCCACGAAGCATTCGTGGCGAAGTCAAGGGCAAAAAGAAGAGCAAACTCATAAGACTAGTGTAGAAAGACTGTTCTTTGTAGAGCCAGATATGATACACCATATGACAAAATTAACCAACTTCATGTTGAGATGTCCTTCCTAGCACCACCGATATAATCACATAGCAGATCAGAATTGTATTTGCAAAATAGTCTTTTTATGGTAAATAAATGTTACATATATGGGTTTTCAAAACTCACAAATATGATGGCAGACTGACACATGAGGACAGCATGTTGGGTAGGGCATCTTACCTTGAGATATACACCCAAGGCTGACTCAGCAAAACTCACCTTTATGAAGGAACACAGCAAGCAGAACACAAGAATAATATAAAAGATCAACAGCATATCTCACTAACTAACTACAGACTCGACAGACCCAGCTTTCGCACAACTCAAAGCTCAGTAAACCCTATGAGACCAATAAAAGCGCTCTCTGTATGAACAAGGCTGCTCAGCCCATACCAAGAATCTTGGCAAAGAGGATGTACAACACACTTAAATCCATCCCAAAAGCAGCTGTGTAGCATATTCAGCTGTAAAGAAAAACCCAATCACAGCCCTCAAATATCATCTGCTCCTGCAGCTTTTACTGCTGGCAATTTCTCCAGTTGACTGAAGTCTCCTTTCTCCTTGAACAGTTGAGAGTTATGGTGCCGACAGTAAAGCCGGCCCTCGTGTGCCACATAATTTGAAGGGCTCAAGCTACAACCCCCATGGCAGCACTTGAAACATGACTTGTGGTACATCATCCCATCCACACTAACCTGTATCACCAAAAACCCAACTTGGTCTAGACACACACCCACTTGATATATTAAGAACATAGATCTGATGAATAAAGCTATTACCTTCTCAATAGGATAAACAGTCTTTCCACAGGCAACACACTTCTCTTGTGTTCCAGAGAAGATTGACGAGAATTTTGTAGGTGTCTTCTGAAACAGCCAAAGGAGCTTGGTTAGAAATATAATAAACATGACCATATCCATGAAACTTCAGCAACATGCCCTCACCAATTTTGGAAAAAAAAATGTCACTTAAGCATAGTAATCATGGAAGTGATGTCAGTGTTCATGAGTACCAAGGTGCACAGGTGTATGTGCATGCACGTGGTTAGGTGCCACCGTACATGGAGTATGCACGTGAGTGCATGCGAGTTTGGTGGTAGCATGCAAGTCCGTCTATGTGCTTAGGAGCAAAGATACATTACCAATTCACCATCGAAACCTCTGTCGGCAGACTTTGGGGTTTTTGGAGCACCTGCGTGCATAGGGAGTTCAGCCATTTCCATTACCTGTTCCACAATCTACGCTGCATTTCTTTTAAAGTTGAGAGCTGAAGGAATATACCTGACTCAAAACTCTTATCCAAGCTTCCGGTCCTCTTAAACAGCTGATCAAAGTGGGGCTTGCAGAACAAAGTTCCTTCAAATGATGAATAATTGCTAAGCTGCACATTGAAAAAACAGTGAATTGCATAAAGCTCCGAATAGCCAATCAGCTTTCTCCCATCATGGAGAAAAGATCAAACAATCCAAACTCTGAAAGCCCATACAGAATCAAAGCTTTAGCCTACTCAACAAAATCATCTCATAACATCACAAATAAAGATCAAATGAGGTCCATGCTTTTCAAAGACAAAGAACCAAATGATCCACTACAGGCATTTCAATAAGCCCCTAGCCCTAACCTTCAAATCTGGCTCATTCCAGGGGGCATCGTATGAAGACATATCTCAGGATGTAAATTAATACCCTGAATGAAGCGTAGCAGATCTAAGGTTGAACAATCAAAACACTCATTAGATGAGAACGAAACCCTAAAAGGCATCCTCAAGAAGAAACTAAAAATAATCAATGGAATATTTAAGCGGCAAATCAAACCCTAAAGCAGCGTATGAAAATCTAAATCAGCAGAAGAAACCCTCGAGAAATGGCTGAAACCATTTACATAAAATGGGACCGCTAAAGCATGTGAGCCCCCAAAGCATAGAAATGGATGCTTGAGACAAAACCCGAAGGGGTCAGAATGGTAGCCGAAACGAACGATTAACCCTAAACACGCAGATAAACCCTGAAGCATAAAATGAAACCCTTAAACATCAAATGCATAAAATGAAACCCTCAAATATCAGAAGGAACCCTAAAGCGCCAGCTGAAGCCCTACAGGTACCAGCTGAAGACCAAACGAAACCCTAAAGCACCAACAGATCAAAATCCTAAAGCATCAGACGAAACAGACTAGCAGACAAAACCCTAGAGCAGCAGATGAAACCCTGAAGAATCGATTAAGAAAATCCTAACCTTAAGAGTGCCATTGCAGTGATGGCATCGGAAGCAGGCCTTGTGGTATACTACGCTATCAGCGGTGAGCTGATCCACGAGGTACACTGTCTTCCCGCAGGCTTTGCACTTCTGCTGGGTTCCTGCGAATGCCATAGCTGTAGAAGAAACAGAGCTTGATCAGATCTTGGGCTGTGAAGAGGACGGCTTCTGAATCAGAGATCTACAGAATTTGTGCTGTTGTGATCCAAAGAACCCAACTGGGTCTCCTTGCCCTCACTTCCCTTATATTACCGGACCTCAACCTCCTCTTTACTTTCATTCAATTCCACCCTGGCAAACCCTACTTTTGTTTAGGATTTTGGGGAAACATTTACTCAATAATAACCATTGCCTTTATTCGAATTGATTTTTTGGGGAAACATTTACTCAATAATAACCATTGCCTTTATTCGAATTGATTTTTTGCTTAAAATATTTATATAATATAAAACCCACAAAGAGCACTATTTTTCATAAAGATAACCACTCACTTTCAAGGATTGTCTTTATGAAAAAGTTGCTTCTTTTAAAGGGCATTCAGGGCCCTGTTTAGAGTGGCTTCATATGCTCTCAGGGCGTCAATGCTAAATGCAACTAGGTGGATCATTGTCTTCTTCTGACAAGTAGCTCGACTTCTCTAAGTTGTGAGAATATTGGAGTTATTATAACATCCTCCTAAGAGGGAGGTGAAAATCTGTGGGAACTTCAAGTTTAAGAGTCAACCTTGGAACTTGTGGATATTTTTATAGAAATTGTCCATGACTTGGACGCCACATCAAATTCCATGCTTGGTCATCCCCCTTATGTGAAGCCTACTCTCAATATATGCTCTCGTAAAAGAAAAGTCTCATCATTTTTTTTAAACTTATCTATTGGGAATGTGTGAAGCCACCATTAAGTTCCTTTAAACCTCTTGACACGAGCAATTGCATTCCTCCCTATGTTTTTTTTATTTTTACACCCATTTCACCACCAATAACTAAGCGTGTACCTGAAATTGAAGCTTTCGGTATAACCATCAACATTAGTTGAAGAGAAGCAACAAGGCAAACCATCTGGTTGGTTAGTGTGGAAAAATATTGTTCGAAACGTTGTAAGTTGGTTGCAGTTAGTCAAACAAGTTGTCGGTGAAGCGAACAATGCAAAAGCCAACTATTGATTGAGTATTCCCAATTTGCACACAAAGATATCAAAATCGAGACTTTAGGGCCCAAGGGTTTGGCACGTCCAACGAAAATGTTCCCCAATTCACGTGTTCACTTATACTGCCAAACCTCAATCTCCTCTTTACTTTCATTCCACCATGGCAAACCCCATATTGACAAACCTCAACCTCCTCTTTACTTTCATTCCACCATGGCAAACCCCATATTGCCAGACCTCAACCTCCTCTTTACTTTCATTCCCTCCTTTACTTCCATTCCATAGCAAACCCTACTTTAGATTACAATTTTGGGAAAACAATTACTCAACGTTAAACATTACCTTTATTTAGATTGATTTTTACACAAAATAGGTATAAAAACCCACAAGAAGCGCTAATACCTTTATTCAAATTAATTTTTGTACATAGTAGTTATAAAAACCCACAAGAAGCATTATTTTTCATCATAAATTTAAACAATTACTTTCAAGGATTATCTTTTTGCAAAATTTAAAGCACTAACTCTAAGATCCTTTTAGAGTGGCTTCATATGCTTCGAATCTACTAATGCTTTGTGGTGAAAGCAAGATGAAAATCTATTAGTGAGAAAGTTTCATTTTTGCTGGGAGTTAGTTTTGGAACTTGTGGATGATTTTTTGCAAAAAAGAGTCCAGGACTTGGATGCCACATCACATTCCGTGCTTGGTTGACCCCTCATATAAAGCTCACTCTCAATATGCACTTATGCTGAAGAAAGGCCATAAGTTTAGTAAATGTACAAAGCCACCATTAGGCCCCTTTAAGCCTCTTTGCATGAGCATGGGCATTCCTATGCATTTGCTATAGCTTGTCCGTTCAGAATGTATAAGGTCACCATTAGGCTCCTTTAAACCTCTTTGCATAATCATGTTCATTTAGAATGTATGAGATCTCACCATTTAGGCTCCTTTAAACCTCTTCACATGAGCACGTGCATTCTTCCTATGCATTTACTATAGCTTGTCGTTCAGAATGTATAAGGTCACCATTAGGCTCCTTTAAACCTCTTTACATGAGTATGTGCATTCTTGCCTACTATCGATATTTGATTGTACACCCAAAATTGAAGCTTTCCATATAACCATCAAGTATGCTACCTATATTTCACTGAGGCAAATCAGCCGGTTTGCTAAAAAGACCTTTTAGTCGATCTATTCTTTAAAACGATCATGAGGTGGTTATTGGGCATACAAGGTTGTTGACCAAGCAGGCAATGCAAAAACCAACTATTGAGTATTACACATTAGCACATAATCGAGCCGAGCCTTAAGTGGGAAATGCAAAAACCAACTATTGAGTATTACACATTAGCACACAATCAAGCCGAGCCTTAGGCGAAGCCTTAGGCTAGGGTCATGTCCAAGGAAAACATTCCCTAGTTTCACATGGTGAAAAGAAATAAACCATAGGCTCCACATGTGATCAAAATTAAGTTATATGCTGGGGGGAAAATGTTCCCTAATCCATATGGTGAAAAGAAGTCAGTGTTGTTAGATACCCGTAACACCACTATGGGCGTTACCACCACGAGAGGGGACGGCCTCTGGCTCACCACCCAGCCATAGAGGAAGAATGAGGATTGCCCCTCATCCCCCAGGCTATATAGTGTGTGGCCTGCCGTCCACACTAGCCTGGCCGCCCATGACTCCGGATGATCTGCCGTACTCATACTCAGAGTAGTATCCAACTTTTTGAAAACTTCCCTCCAAAAATGACTGTTGAACTTTCTATCTCTATCCGACACTATATCTGTGGGGGCGGGGCAGGCCATATAACTTGTAGAGATGTTCAATAAAGAGTTTTGCCAACTCTGGCGTTTTAACAGTTTTCTTCGTGGCGATAAACTTTGCCATTTTAATTAACCTGTCCACTACCACCCACACCGAGTCATTCCCTCGACTCGTCTTGGGTAAACCGGTAATGAAATCCATGGAAATGCTTTCCCATTTCCCTTGAGGAATCTCTAGCGGATGGAGTAGTCCTCCAACCTTAAGACGTTCATGTTTATTGACCTGGCACTTACTGCATCTCAGCACATAAGTCTGGACGTCCTTAAACAAACTAGGCCAATAAAACTGTCTTTTTACTAGTGCATAGGTCTTCTGAATCCTGGGATGAACGGCACTTGGAATATCATGACTTTCTTTAAGAATTTGGGCCCGAAAGTCACCAATAATTGGTACACATACTCTACCCTTGTAGAGTAAGTACCCGTCGTCAATGGAGTAATTAGCATATTTCTTCCCCCGACGAAGTTTATCACTCCCCTTTGAAGCCTTGGCTGTCAAAGGTGATGAAGGACCTACATCAGAGCTCTCCGGCTCCAAACTATACCCAGAAGGCTAGTCTCTCCGGACTAACTCTCGCTTCCCTTCCCATTGCACCTTCGGCCAGTCTCTCCGGACTAGCAATCCATGCCAATGAGGGAGGTGGTCACATCTGTGAAGAAGTGCATACGCGTACAGCGCGCCAGACCTCTGTAAAAGATGGATCATGCTCACATAAACCACGTAGTGACTCCAAGAAATCATTCTTGAAGATTGTGAAACTAAGTTCATTAATCTGTGGCATGCGACTAAGTGCATCTGCCACCACGTTATACTTACCTTTCTGGTAACGTATCTGAAGGTCAAACTCCTGTAGAATCTCCGCCCACCGAGCTTTTCTACCCTTTAGTTCATTTTGACTTGAAAGCCATTTCAGACTTTCATGGTCCATCCGGACCTCAAACGTAGCACCATATAAATAGTGTCTCCACTTTTTCAGTGCATGAACTATCGCTAGTAACTCTCGCTCGTAAGCCGAGTAGTTACGCTGTGCACGATCTAACCTTTTACTCTCAAATGCAATTGGGCGTCCCCTTTGCATAAGTACGGCCCCAATGGCCTCATTACTAGCGTTTGTTTCCAAGTGTCTATTTCCAAGACAAACGGCTCATTTGGATCGACAATAGTCAAAACAGGTGCAGCTGCTACAATCACTTTGAGCTTATCAAAGCTCTTTTGTTGGGCTTCCCCCAACTAATGTTTTTAGTTTTTGACCATAACTGGTCAATCAACGGGACTGCGATCTTCGCGTAGTCCACATACTGTCGGTAGAACCCTGACATGCCAAGAAAAATCTGCAGTTCCTCGAGATTCTTCGGCGCTGGCCATTTAAGAATAGCCTCTACTTTTTCTGGCTCCATCCGCGTACCGGCAGATATAATACGGCCAAGGTAGTGAATTTCTGTTTCAAAAAATTCACATTTGCTCTTCTTTGCAAATAGTTTGTGCTCTCGCAATAACTCGAACACTAGACGCAAATGCTCTATGTGTTCTTTCTGTGTCTTACTGTACACAAGAATATCATCTAGGAAAACTACTACAAATTTTCCCAGATATGGACGTAAAATGTTGTCCATCAGCGTCATAAACGTCGCTGGAGCATTGGTTAGCCCAAATGGCATAACCAAAAACTCAAAATGCCCGAAACGGGTCCTAAATGCTGTCTTCGCAGCATCTTCTGCTTTAATTCTAACCTGATGATACCCAGATCTCAGGTCTATTTTTGTGAAGTATCTCGATCCATAGAGTTGATCAAACAACTCATCCATGCGTGGCATCGGATACTTGTTCTTAATCGTTATCTGATTAAGAGCCCTATAATCTATGCACATCCGTATAGATCCGTCTTTCTTCTTTACCAGAAGAATAGGCGATGCCCACGGACTTGAACTAGGCCGAATGAAGCCTTTGTTCAAATATTCCGTCAATTGTTTTTCCACCTCCTGTGCCTCGGAGTGGCTTAATCTATAAGCAGGTTTGCTTATAGGTTTTGATCCTGGCATAACTTCTTCGATGCCATGGTCTACTTCTCTAGATGGTGGTAAGCCATCTGGCAAATCATCAGGAAAGACATCCTGAAATTCCTCTAATAAATTCATTAAAGTATCTACGTACTTTTTCTTTAATGTCTCTTTCACCTTGGATTTTTTCTTGTTTGAATCGCATGCATGCCAAACAGGGTTTTCAAACAATGGGTCTCGTCCAAGGCTATTTTGTTTTCCTTGTTTGTCTACGCAAACATCATTTACAGTTTCATCTACGGAAACAGAATTTAAAAGAGGGTAACAAGCATATACCTCTGCTATCTGGTCTCTGCGGACCGCTGTACACAGCTCCATGGAGGAAATAAGTGGTGTGGCGGGGACAGTATGGTCGCCCCCTGCAGGGTAATGACTCTACCTCCATGCTCAAAACATAGCGTATTATGTAGGTAATTCCGAGCTAGACTAGGGCCCAAGCCATACAGCCACTCCCTGCCTAGATATACGTTTTCTCTGGCTGAGTGCATGACCTGAAAGTCAAGCGGAGCCTCGTAGTCCTGCATAGATAATGGGACCCCCAATACTACGGTGTTCCATACCGTTTTGTCATATCCATTGGCTAGGCCAACAGTATACTCATGATCACTCCGGGTCTTAGTCAACCCCAACTTCTTGACTCTAATGAGTAGTTCAAGAAGTTGTGGCTAGCTCCATCATCAATAAAAACTGTGACTCTACGGCCACCTATGGTGCCATACATGCGCACCATGTCATGCGGACCTACAGTAGGTTGCCACATCGCTGGTGTCACTGAACAAGCGTGATGCTCATCACAATGACACACTGTCACCTCTCTGAACTCTGCGAAACTGAGAGGGAGTCTCTGCATTGTATGCAACTGCCTAGAGGATTTACCATCTTTTTTGGGCTCGTTGCCACTCGTGCTGACTTTAGGCTTTGGACACTCAGCCTTCGTGTGCCCTACCTTATTGCAATTAAAGCAGCGATTTTCCTTTTGCGCTTTAATATACTGCTCTTTCTTTTGGATTTCGTTGTCTCTTTTCTTCTTGGATGGTCGCGGTTTTTTAGACCAATGACCACCATGTCCTTCCTGGTCCATCCTTTCCCCTTGCTTATCACTGCGGAACCCTTTTCTTTTAAGGCCTGACCTCCTCTTCTCACTACCCTCGGCCCTGCTCGAACCACCACGTGCACTACGGCACTTGATGTCATCAAATATCTGCGCATACTTAATTGCCTCTGCTAAGTCTTTAGGCTGTAAGGGCTACGTACTCAAGGTAATCATCTTTGAGGCCTCTTTTAAAGCCTCGCAATGTCTAGAATGCATCGATCCCCTTTAGCTTGAGTACTATCTCCCTATAGTCTAAGATGTACTGAGTCAGGGATTTGTTCTCCATCGAGGACTTGTCCCATAACTCCCAGCTTCTCTCCACCTCATTGACAGGCAAAAACTCTTTTCGAAACATCGTTTCAAACTCTATCCAAGTGGCGGGACGAGTTGTCAAACTCATCCACCACTTGTACGCTTTGCCGGTTAATGAAAGGCTAGCCTCTAACGAACTGTATCCGGCTAGGCTGCTATCAGCACGTGCAAATCTGACCACTTCGCTAGAAACATGTTAACCGAGTCCTTATTTCTCGCTAGCCTCTAACGGACTGTATCCGGCTAGGCTGCTATCAGCACGTGCAAATCTGACCACTTCGCTAGAAGCATGTTAACCGAGTCCTTATTTCTCTCCTTCTCCTTGCCACCAAAACTAGGCGGCTTTAAGTCTTTTAATAACAACGAAGGTGTCTCTACGGACGGCCCCACAGGCGCATCGACCTGTACTCCTGCAACCACTAGCGAGGCTACGTTCACCCATGCTGCAGGACCTCGGCTACCACGAGGAGTCGGAGTACTAGTCGAGGCGGCTGTCAGTGCATCTAACCGTGTGGAGATGCTCTGTAGCATCGTGACTAAGTCAACCTAGACTTTACCCATATTGTTCAGTTTCGCATTAAGATATTTAAAAAGTCCACTAGAGAGCTCCGTCTTTGTCAGCAGGGTCCAATAGGTCATAATCGTCGTTGTCATATTCCAAGAGGTCCTCCTCGGTCCCCTTGGCGACGTCGGTGTTCATGTCATCTGGCTCATCGACCAAAAAAGGGGTCATCTACTACTACTGCGGCCACTGCGAGCTCGCTGGGTCCTAAGGCGGGGTCAACAGACGAGGAGGGCACTGGCGGATCACGCGTGATCGACGAGCGCACTCTGGACCGGACAATGGTCAGGCGTATACAGCCTGACAATTCGGTCGGGGTCGGTCAGGGTCAAACCCGCGGCCGAGGACAAGAGACCTGAAAACCCTAGAGAAGTAGAAGGCAGTGGGGACACACTACGCCTAGCAGACATCTTTAATTCTTGTACAAAGAAAAATGCGAGAACTCGAAAATTACAAAAACGCTAATAAAATGAGCAGTGGTGGAGAGAGAATAATAGTCACCGTCCCTTACGGTCGCCTGCAACTGTCGTCGACTGCTGATTTGTGTTGCGCTGCGAGCCTCTACAAGCGTTGCTACTCTGGGATGCTCCGATCCGAGAGAAAAGTGCCTACAACTCATAACAAAAATTAATTTCCGCGCGGAATCTGTGCCCGAAACACCCTGGATTATCCCTCGTTCACCGCTAGGATTATCCCTCCACTGCCGGGAGAGAGGTGTTCGTTTGAATTTACTTTTTTTAAAATTTTATTAAAAATGAATAATTAAAAATATGAAAAAAAATAAATAATTTTTTTGGCTGGCCGCCGCCTGGCTGCTGGCTTTGGTGGCCGCCTGCTGCGCTGGTTTGGCTAGCTGCCGCCTGCTGCGCTGGCTTGGCTGGCCGCCGCGCCGCGCTGGCCTGGCTAGCATGGCTGGCCGGATATGATCTGGCCACCGCCGTCGCCGGTGCACTTCACAGCTCTGGCCGCCGTCGCCCCCGATTTTTTTTCACAGCCCCAAGCAGCGAGACAGAGACATTAATACTAGTGTGGAGGCCACACAATTGTCGACAAGCTCCAGCCACCTCTCTGTTTACAGCCGTTCTCTCACTCCAAGTCAACACCACTCTCTACATTAGACGAAAAGGTTTCTTTCACAGACAAGCTCCAAAGCAAAAAACAACGACATTGCTTACCTGCAATTATCGCTTTGGTGTGTGCGAGAGAGAGAGAGAGAGAGAGAGAGAGAGAGAGAGAGAGAGAGAGAGAGAGAGAGAGAGAGAGAGAGAGAGAGAGAGAGAGAGAGAGAGAGAGAGAGAGAGAGAGAGAGAGAGAGAGAGAGAGAGAGAGAGAATTCTTCCTTTCAATTCTGGCCGCCTCCCTCCACACAGTCCATTGTGTGGATAAGGATAAGAGTTTTGAATGGTTGAAAACCATTGAGTGGGTCCCCCGATCACGCACGGACCCTGACCCAATGGAAGCTCACGCTCTGATACCAGTGTTAGATACCCGTAACACCACTACGGGCGTTACCACGAGAGGGGACGACCTCTGGCTCTCACCACCCAGCCATAGAGGAAGAATGAGGATTGTCCCTCATCCCCCAGGCTATATAGTGTGTGGCCTGCCGTCCACACTAGCCTGGCCGCCCATGACTCCGCATGGGCGTCCTCTCCCACTGAACACCGGATGGCCACGTCCTTGGCCATCCGGTCTGCCTGTAGGTCACAAGCGTTACAGCTTGCCATCCACACTAGCCTGGCCGCCCATGACTCCGCATGGGCGTCCTCTCCCACCACTGAACCCCGGATGGCCATGTCCTTGGCCATCCAGTCTGCCCCGTCGGTCATCACAGGCGTTACAGCCTACGTGACAGGTGTTGTAGTCAAGCTTTTCCACCTCACAAAAAGAAAGACATGAAAAAGCTTTTGGCCTTAAGAGGTAGGATTATACATGCTAGCATGTTTTAAACCTATGCCATTTGTTGGCCACCTACACATGGGATAGGCCCTATTTGCTAACAAATGGATTACATCTATAGCTTTTCATTTATTTATGAACGGGTATTGGAACCCCCAAGCCTACAAATAGGTACTTAGTTTTTGTATTTTGATGATGTTTCAAGGAGGTGGTGGAAAATGGCTCATGATGAGTAAACAAGATTTTCTTGAATAGAGATCTTTGTATCTTCTTGTTCCATGATGATTATGTTAGACCCAAATCTCATAAACGATGGAGAACAAATCATGATATTTGTGTTTGCCATGGCATATCTTCATCATACCCCTCATAATGGTGTGTTTGGTGATTCCTCACTATCATCATACCCCTAATAATGGAGAGTTCTATCCTCCATCTCAGTATTGTGGTTACCTAAAATATGATAAACCAAGGATTATATGCATTGTTGTGTCCTTTTAATTAGTAGTGGGGCTTCGTACACCACACACATGTACATTGAGCTTTCTCCTCGAGGAGCCTACACCTCACCTTTGTTAACCATGTTTGTAGGTTTGTTACACCCATCTAGGTGTTTTACCATGTTGCTCCTTTGACCAATGTGTTAGGGATTCTAACATATTTTTTATAGAGTAAAAGCCCAGATGGCACATAATCTATAGTGTAAGGAACTTTGTAATCTTGTTGTTGTTGGTTAAAGTGTGGAGTGAATGGGTAAGGGTAACTCCCATCTCATTCCCTTTGATTCAAAAGCAAATCTTTGCAGGTAGTTGCTAGTCAAGGACACACAATAGAAGGGAGCACTATTATATCTATCTTGGGGAGTCCTTTTCCGTGAAGCAAAAGTGTAGTGTATAGTATAGTGTCACTATATAGAAGGGCACACTATTATATCTTTCTTGGGGAGCCAAAAATGTAGTATATAGTATACTTTCACAGGGCCTAATTATCATTACTTTAGCCAACTAAAGTCATTTCGGACCCCATTTGGCCTTATACAGTTTTTGTGCATAAGTATCAACACATCTGCAAAAATGTTGACAGTGTGACAATTTCAGTGTTTATGTTTATGTTTTACACAGACTGTTGTGCATAGTGGTTGTTTTTAAGTACCTATAGAGATTTTGGAATTCGCACATGTATGGCAAATGTATGAAGATGTGATTGGTTCACATAAAGTGGTTGCATATATAGGTTTATAGAAGATGTGATTGGTTCATATAAAGTGGTTCACATAAAGTGGTTGCATATATAGGTTTATAGAATCGCTAGTAATTGTGTATGTATCTGCACAGTCAAATAGATTATTAGGATTGCTAGGTTGTTATGAGTATAAAATTTGCAAGTTCTATTTTCCCTATAGAATACCATATTTGGTGCAAGTGAAAGTTACTATAGGTAAGAATGCCTGACAGTCCATCCCAAATTGTGAGTGAGAAGCTAGACAAGAACAACTTTTAAACATGGAAGTTCATGGATGACAAACTTCCTCATGGGGAAAAGGATATTGGGAGTTTATTATTACAAGTGTTATGAGAGAAGGAGCTTGAGGTTTCGAAAGAAAATCCCACTCCACAATCGGTACATGCCTTTAAGGCATGGCATAAGAGAGCCAACAAGGTTATGTACGGCTCTAGATTAGTATGTTTGATTCTACGATTATTCATATATGAGAGTGTATGGCTCTTTATTAGTGTATCTAATTCTATGATTATTCATATACAAGATGCAACGACATCTAAAGATGCATAGGATGCCTTAGTTAAGCTGTATAGCACAAGTACCAAGGCTGAGAAGATACAATTAAAGTAAGAGCTACAAAAATGCACAAATGAATAAGCTATGTATCAATAATTAATCATTGAAGATTAAGGGGCTTGCAGATGCCCTCCTCTCCTCTATTGAAGCACCAGAGCTGATGATGAAGACTTGGTGCGGATCACTTTGAATGGGCTTGAAAAAGACTATGATCAGTTTTGGACATCTATTCAAACTCGGGAAAAATTCTCAAACTTTTAAAACCTTATAGACATTCTAATCAGTGAGATGAGGAGATGAATGTTGAGAATAAATTATCCTCCATTAATATGCAGGAGCAAGCCTTTCTACACAAACATGGGTAGAGGTTGAAGTAGAAGTCCATCTAAAGGACAAGGTAGGAATCATGGACAACAACAATATGATTCTAATTTGCAAACTAGTGGAAGATACCACTCTAGAGGCAGGGGGAGCCATAAAGGCCAAGGTGGATGGCAAGGAAATTAAAGTGGAAATAGCATTGTGGTGGAAATTAAAGTGGAAATAGCATTGTGGTGGCAACCTAGGGTATATAGCAAAGGAGTGCTATAAAAAGTGGGAAGTTATAGTAAGACATTAAGCCCGGTTTGCTAGGATAGCAAATGTGAGATCAATCATTGCTATGACTATATTAAGGGGGGCGGTCTTTACATTAGATGGATGTAAAGAATGCATTTTACATGGTGACTTGTAAGAGTAAGTTTACATGGTGGGTAGCCACCAAGGATATGAGGGTCATGTACACTTAAATTTTGTTTATAGGTTGTGCAAAGCCTTGTATGGCTGGAAGCAAGCAGTTAGGTATGGCTGGAAGCAAGCAGTTAGAGCATGGTCAGATAAGATAGGAGAGTACCTTGTCACTCGTTTATTAGATTTCAAATATCCAATGCTAATTTCTCACTTTATGTGAAAAACTTTTAGGGGGATTATGCTAGTGGTCATCTGTGTGATACGGCTAAGAGGATACTCATATATATAAAGTCCACAATATATTACAAATTTCTTTATGGGATATAGGTACATGTACATAGATATATAGATGTGGCTCGGGCTGTATGTGCTCTTTTGGGAGTGTTGTTGTTATGTAGAGTAGCAAGAATAGACATCAATGATTGCTTTTCTAAGTATATAAAGGCTGAGTGTACAGGGACACTATGATAGTGACATGTGAGGTAGCTTAGTTCTAGAAGCTACTTGCAGATATGGATAGGATTATTGTTATTTGCTATGATAATATGAGCAAAACAATTGGTGATAGAGTAACCTAATGTATCATGCTAGGATGAAGCACATTGACGTGTATTATCATTTTATGAGGGAGAAGGTTCTATAGTAGGTGATGTAGATTTGGCACAAAAGATCTTGTGGTGGTTGATATCTTCATGAAGGCATTAGGTATAGAGAATCTTCATAGGGTTAGAAGCTTACTTGGAGTGCAAGGTATGGAGTTGAGCTTGATGAAAAGTGCTGAGATATTAAGCCCACTAGTGTAGATATGGATGACATGCCAAGATGACATCTCCATAATTAGCTTTACTGGAGTTATGGCATATTTATAGTTCTAGATTATATAGTCGGGTTCACATTATGGATCTTGCATGATTTAGCAATAGAGTACTTTCCAATATAATATGGATCTTATATACTTTAGCGATAGATTACTTTCCCATATAGTATGGGTCTTATATACTTTAGTAGCAAAGTAATTTCCAATATAGTATATACTCTGTAATGGTTATAGAGAAGGAAGAAGATTCAACCATCTATCTCTCTCTTATCTTTTCCATACAATATGGATATTGTAGAGAAGGAAGAATCTTAAGCCATCTCTCTCTCTCTTATCTTTTTCATATAGTATGGATCTTGTATGTTTTAGTAGTAGAGTACTTTCTGTATGTTTTAGTAGTAGAGTACTTTCCCATGTAATATATAATCTTACCTTTATGTTATGTATAATATATACTCTTATCTTTATCTTTAGTAGTAGGTACTTTTCTATATATCTCTTATGTATAATATATACTCTTATCTTTAGTAGTAGGTACTTTTCCATATAATATATTCTCTTATCTTTATGTTATAACTATAGAGAAGGAAGAAGATCTCCCTTGTGTACTTGTCTATTCTTGTGCTTGTAATAAGGATAAGCTCAAGCTCACCCTTTCTCCCACATTCTGCTTGGAGAAGTAATGCTACATGCCAATGAAAACATACCAATGCATTGTTCCTCATCACAATAGAGTTTAAACCTAAAGGTGATTATACTATGAGGTATTAAACTCTATAATAAAGATGAAAATCCGTGTTTTATGGGAGCTCTTGGTTGATGTTAAGTTTGATGGAGTGGAGATCAAGGTAGTAATACACACATAGATGTAGCAAGCAGTGAGAGATAAATAGAAACACAACACTCAAAGTAGATCGATGAGAATGAGTAAAGTACAGCGAAGTGACATAATAAGGTCACTTACATACTCATAAGTGTGTGTACATATGCTAAAGGGAAAAATTATCCTAAAGAGGGAAAAAGTGCCCTAGCCTATTATTAGCCTACGTTCATGCATCAATAAATCTCTCAAAGAGGGAAACAATCTCCTAAAGAGGGAAAAAGTACCCCGGCCCATTATTAGCCTATGTTCATGCAACTTCACTACCATATAAATGGCTACAAATCCCCCTGTAGTGTGATGATATGAACATGAGAGATTAGCAAGAGCAAGACTCTGTTGTACAATGGGAGTGCTCTTTGTATTATGAGAGATATTCACTTGTATACATGGCCATAAGTGTTCACACTCACTTAAACTGTAGTGTGATGATATGAACATGAGAGATTAGCAAGAGCAAGACTCTGTTGTACAATAGGAGTGCTCTTTGTATTATGAGAGATATTCACTTGTATACATGGCCATAAGTGTTCACACTCACTTAAACTGTGGCCGACCGAGCACTTTAGGCTCATAAGAGGCCTAATGCTATTACAATGACTCATCTCATAAGTACATCACTCAAGACTTCATCTTAGCTTACTACCACATGCTCTTGAAGCGGAAATCACCATAATTATTCCATAAGACCATTATGAGCGCCCGTCCAAGATGTAGATTTGGACACCATTGCTTCATATCTTGAATGTATGACCTTTTGGTGTATCTACCTTGACTCCTTGATATAAGATAATGGTAGTAGCTCTTGTTAACCCTAGGAATGGGTTAACATTCCCCCCTTCCTAATGCCGATCGCATCCTCGTGAATCGTGTTGAAGACCTTTGTGTGGGGAGAATTAGAAAGCTTTGTTGATGGCTTTTAATGTTGCGTGACGTTCAGCAAAAATTCCAAATGGGGTGAGTGTTTTTTTGAGTGATTGCATTTTTATTATTTTGTGAGCTTTTTTTAAAACATTTTTTGCGTACGTTGTTTTTTAACAATCATAAGCAAAGTTACATGGGATTTGTGTTAGTTAGGAAACTAAGAGATGTTAATAATGGAGGAGAAGAGAAGGCATGGAAGAACGTAAGCAAAATCATCAGAACGAGATTGTGATTCTCAACTCCTCATTTGATTCATTGAAGGGACATTCATCATTTGAATAAATTGGCCTTCGATGAAGTCCCTTTTTGTGGCAAATATTGTTGAGTAGGACTATTCTTACATGCATCTTCCCATATGCTTTTTATACTTTTATGTATATTTAAGCTCTCTTATGAAGCAAATATACATGAAGTACAAGAATTGAGTCACATAGACTCTTATTTTGCTGCTCTTGTTGAAGTAGCCACTTATTGGTGAGGCATGAAAAGGAATTATGTCGACTTGCAAGGCTTAGATAGATATCTTCACGAAGGATTAGATCTCATTGTGTTGTGAAGATTCTAGATTCGTTTGGAGAGGTTTGTAATTTGAAGGAAAATTCTAGGCGATGGGTTGTACCATGGACCAGGCTTTTGCCCACCATGCCCCCCCATCTAGAGATATACCTGGAAAGTTGTTGATGATAAGGCCCTAGTGCAAATTTCCTCTGGTGCATGAGTATGGATATGTACTCATGGAGCAACAGCTATATTAACTTAGCCAAAAGAATAGTAAGCTATAAGCTTAACAAAAATGTAATGGCTATTGAAGATTGTTGGGAGTGGCTTGTGTTATTATACCATTTTTAGGTAGGCCATATGTGTGACTCCCTTGTGTGTGTGTCTTTTTTTTTCTACCACCTAGCGAGCAACAGGTTCTTTTGTGTCTACTTCCTATTTTATAGAATAGGTTCTTATGTCTGTTGCGTAGCTTCTACACTCATGCTTCTCATACGAAGGGGTGAAAAGAGCATTGTTAGTTTGTCCTTGATACGCTCATAATAAGTCTCCGTTTGTAGAAGTGGGAATTGAATCTTGAATTTGTGGCTCAAGTGTTATCAAGGCGGTAGTAGGTACAGCTTCTAGTTGGTTGGTTGCTAATGGGTTTGAATGAACACGCAAGCTCTTGTGTATTTATTGAGTGGCTTGCTTGGTGTTGCTTAGGTTTCCATTCTTATCGAGCTTTAGGTGAACCTATTGGGGTTGAAGGTGTTGGTGAAGCATTTCTTCCTTTGTTTGATCTTGGCAACCATATGATGGGATTACCATCATAGTATCCTTGTTGTTGAAACACGTGCATAGGCACCCATCTTTGATGAACATTATAAATTAGTGGGCTGATGCTTTTGCTGCTGAGGTTTCTTTCTTTGTGCAGGCTTAGGGGACTTTTTGATGCGCTTGGGAATCCAAGCTTTGGTATTCCTTGGTAGTACCCTTGTGCTTGCAGTAATCTTTTTGGTACCTACACTTGTTGAGAGTTCTTTGAGGAGCTCGCATAGGATTTTGTGGATAATGTTGTGGAGTACTTTTATTCTTTCTTGGCCTCTGAGTGTTGCATTGAGGAAGAGGCTTTGATGATCGAGGCACCCAAATTGGATTGGTGCTTTTGGAGTAGCCTTGGGCTATAAGTAGTTGCTTCTACACCTACATTTTGATACCATTAAGATGCCTTGATTTTAATTGTCTTGGTGGAGTTTTCTTTTTGGTTGAAGTGGAAGGTTTTGGGTCCTCTTTAACATTGGTTGGTGATGACATTGCGGGTTTGAGACTCATGGGAGTTGTTTTTTACGAGGC
This sequence comes from Cibotium barometz, assembly GCF_041138505.1. Taxonomy (NCBI): domain Eukaryota; kingdom Viridiplantae; phylum Streptophyta; class Polypodiopsida; order Cyatheales; family Cibotiaceae; genus Cibotium; species Cibotium barometz. Next base: position 30,968,392 of record NC_141079.1, on the reverse strand, counting down.
TTGAGTCTCTTGTTTCGATGTTGAGGCTTTTGAGCATGCAGCCGTCTCCTTTGGTGAGGCTTTTGAGCATGCAACCGTCTCCTGTGGTGAGGGTTGTGGTTAATGTAAAGGCGTTGGCTTCGGGGCTTTTCCTTTGAGCTTTTTTTTAGAGATTGATTGCGAGATTTTGGTATTAAACTTTGTTGGTGAGGATGGAGTTGAAGGGGTAGATGCTTTATTCGAGTTAGTCATTAATGTAGATGGTAGGTTATTGTGTAGAGGGGCTTCCGTGGAAGAGGCTTATAACTTTATGAGAGATATTCACTCATATACATGGCCATAAGTGTTCACACACTTAAACTGTGGGCCGGCCAGGCACTTTAGGCTCATAAGAGGCCTAATGCTATTACAATGACTCATATAATAATAAATCCATGAAGTACATTACTCGAGAATTCATCCTAACTTACTACCATATACTTTTGAAGCGAAAATCACCATAAGTACCATAGGACCATTATGGGAGCCCGTCCAAGTTGTAGATTTGGACACCATTGCTTCATATCTTGAATGTATGACCTTTTGGTATATCTACCTTGACTCCTTGATATAAGATAATGGTAGTAGCTCTTATTAACCCTAGGAATGGGTTAACATCCGGCTACTAATGAAGATGCAGATGGGGGATTGTTGTCTGACACCAAAATCTACCAAAAGGCATTTTGAGTTATGCACACACCACATTCGTTGTAAATGCTGCCATGTACTTAGCTTCATAGCTCAAAGTGGCCAATCCAATGTCAGGCTTCTTCTTGCTGAGCCATGATATACATGAATCACTAAGGTGAAAGTAAAAGCCACTATGGGGATACTTGCGTGTTATAACATCTAGCCCAATTGGAATCACTGAAAGCATGCAGCTAAATATCACCTCCCTTGGCATAAAATACGCCAAGGGACTGAATTTCTTGTAAGTATCTGAATACTTGGTTGGCACCCTACCAATGCTTACTTTTGGAATTGTGTATAAACCTACTCAATTGAGAGATCCCAAACTAAAGTTTGGCCTTGTATTACATAGATAGATGAGGTACTCAATAACTTGTTGATAAATTAATGCATCAAATTTTTCAGCTGCATCCTGGGAAGACTAAGCCTAGCATTTGTCTCTACTAGTGTAGAAAAAGATTTGCATTCTTCAAGACCAAACCGTGTAAGTAGCCTATTATGTACTTTGACTGTAGCATCACAATGCCAACATTATGCTCTATAAATAGTATGTCCAAATAATAATGCAACAAGTTCAAATTTGTAATCTCAAATGACATATGTAATTTAGCCTGGAAGGCTAAAATCTTCTCCTCATTGTGCAACATGTCATCAATGTATAAAATAATGACCAAAAAAATCTTTACTCCTCTTTACATAGAGGGTCAGTTGGACTATTGTAAAAACTATTTGTAAAAAGTAATCTTTACTCCTCTTTACATAAAGAGTACTCTCAGTTGGACTATTGCAAAAACCATTTGCAACCAAGTATGTGTTTATCTTCTTATACCATGCTTTGGTTGTTTAAGGCCATATAAAGCTTTTCTTAACCAAAAGCATACTTTAAAACATTAAAATTGCCAAAATTTTACATTCATCTTAAGTGCCTGAACATTAATTGGTACAACCTATGTACCAGAATTCTTCATGTAGTTGTGAATATTTCCCAAAATATGTCTACTTTTTTCATCAGTCGTAGCACTATCATTAAGCTTACAATGAACTCGTTATTTTTATTAAGTGGTTGCTTATCTATACATTTCTTGTTATCATTTGTTAGTTGAATTCTTTTGTCATTTTCTTCTCTTCCTCTTTTGTCACCATAACTTTTTCATATTTGTTTTCCTTCTTCACTTTCCCCCTATCTTAGAATTTCCATCCGACTTTTGGCTCGTGTTTAATTCCATGAGCCATGTTTTGAAGCCTTTCAAAGGCATATAATGTTAGAAATGTGATCTTGTATCCCCCCCAAGGGAGAGTTGAATTAGTAAGAGGTCATGGGTTTAATTTGCAAGTGGGCATGCTTGACTTTTGAAAAATAATAATTCCAAACAAATGATATGCGTTAGTGTGTGGAAAAGAGGGAGCATAATTTTTTGTATTTTTGTGTGTATGGTTGAGGGTTCTAAGATTATTTGTAATTAGTGAAAGTTAGTTGAAGTCATTTAGAATTGGACATATGCTTGTGTAGGTGGCAATGAAAAAGTCTTGTGTAGTGCAATAAAGGAAAATATAAAATATGCAAGTGGTACTTTAAATGAAGAAAAGTTCTTGAGTTCACACTAGACTTGTGGTCAAGCCCTTTAGCTTTATTATAATGTACTTGCACTTAGGAGTGAGTGAATCTAACGTAAGCATGCTTTGAGTCTTCCTTTTGCTTTATGACTTTATTACTTTTATACTCCTTAATTATGGATTTATTAGTATGCTCTAATACACTATGAATTTTCATATGGTGTTTGAGCCACCTCCTTAGTTTTCTTACACTTAGGTGTGAGTGAATCTAATATAAACATGCTTTGAGTCTTCCTTTTGCCTATTGACTTTATTATTTTTATACTTCTTAATTATGGATTTGCTAGCATGCTATGATATACTATGAATATTCGTATGGTGTCTGAGCCAACTCCTTTGGTGTTTGAGCCAACTCCTTGCAACTAGATGGCAAAGGAGATTGGGTTCAACCTCTGTGTAAGTTCATAGTTATGATTAGAGAGCTGAGTGGGGGGTTTAGCTTGTGTAAGTTTGTGGTTATGGTTAGAGAGCTTCCTTATTGATTTTTCTTCATAGCATTGATTGAGAGAGAGAGAGAGAGAGAGAGAGAGAGAGAGAGAGAGAGAGAGAGAGATTTATGTGGGCTTGTCCATACTTGTATTGGACTGGAGGCCAAGCACTCACTTATTATTGGAAAGGACATCAAACTCTTCTCTTTCTCTATTGTGCAAACATTTTAGTAGCACCAAGCACGACCAAAATTGTGCAAACATTTAAGTAGCATCAGACTCCTCTCTCTCTCTATTGTGTAAACATTTAAGTAGCATCAGACTCTTCTCTCTCTCTCTCTCTCTCTCTCTCTCTCTCTCTCTCTCTCTGTTGTGCAAACATTTAAGTAGCACCAACAGGACCGAAAATTTCATACCCAAGTAGCATTAAAGGACATCAAACTCCTCTCTCTCTCTCTCTCTCTCTCTCTCTCTCTCTCTCTTAAAGGACATCAAACTCCTCTCTCTCTCTCTCTCTCTCTCTCTCTCTCTCTCTCTCTATATATATATATATATATATATATATATATATATATATATATATATAGCTATTGTACAAACATTATACCCAAGTAGCATTAAAGGACATGAAACTATTGTACAAACATTGAATCAGCACCAACAAGGCCAAAATCGTGTAGGATTAGCCAAGAAGGTGGGTAGCTTTCCAAGGTCAACAAAAAAACACAAATCAAAGCACCTTTTCATGGGGTGGGGAAAAGTGGGGAGGCAATCAATCACATCTGCGCAGAAGAAGAACTGTAGCTCCAAGAGCTACAAGCTTGACCAAGAGCATGGGATAAAGGCTGCAGCCTTAGCAGGCCTGAGTGGTTCCAACAATCCAAGAGCTACTAGACACAGAGAGACGTGTAGTGGGTGGCCTCCTCCTGCATGCATCTCCATCGCCAGCCTCCAGTGAAGCAATCACTGGACTGCAGCGGGTTGGTGCATCCCCACATGCACCGCAGGAGGTTCACGGCCTCAAGGACCTTTTTAACTTATTACCAAACAGTTATAAGGGCCTTTGTAGAGTTAAGCGTCTCTAATGTAAGGGCCTTTAGCAACCCACATACAGAAGTGTCACACCTTAGAAAGTGATAAATAAGTGTCACACCTAAACATCCTTTTAAATAAAAATGGTCCCCCCAAGGGTACTTGAAATACATGTCACCCTACAAAAAAGAAAGAAAGACAGAAATACATGTCACAAGGTTCAAATCTTGAAATACATGTCACAATGGTTGATTCACATCTCGAACCCTCTAGGGCACAACCATTGGGGGCTAAAGCCCAAGAGGCATCGAATCTAGAACTTTATATAACATCACGACCACCGTGGCCACGATACTGGCTGCGTTATACCAAATGTTCCTCATCAACACCAAGAAAGGAAAGCTTCACTAGATCAATGCCATTCATCACCATAACTTCATCGTGCATGTCAAGATCAAAAAATGAATGTGGTCTTAACATTGTTAACTTTATAAAAAACATCAAGTTTGGACTTCACAAATACCTCTTTATTGATTTTGGGCCTTTGCATATATAAAATGTTCATGGGGAAAAATCCATTTAAAAAAAAGGGTCATGGAGCATTACTCCAAAAGTTACAACTTAAAAAAAAGTGTGATACATGTGCAAGTAGAGACTATAGCTCCACTCTTTACCTTGGTACAAGTGTGTAAAATGAAAGGTGCATTGCTTGTCACTTTATCAGGGTTGGTGTCTTTCCATGGGCACCAATGGCTGAAATAGAACTGTAGTTAAAATAGTAAATGAAGGCTCTAGCCATATTAGAGTTGCAAGAGCTCGGGGCTCCAAACCAATCCATCACAACCATGCAGATGAAGACTCTAGCCATATTAGATGAAAAAATAGTAGATGAAGGCTCTAGCCATATTAGAGTTGCACGAGATTAGAGCTCCAAACCAATCCATCATAACCATGTAGCTAGGGTCTAAGGTCTATATAAGGACAAGTACAAAATTACTAGATCAAAGAGGAATTTGAGAACTATGATATTGTAATTCTATGTGGAAAAAAGAAGAGCATAACATTTTGTTTATATGGTTGAGAATTTTAAGGTAATTTATAGGTAGTGAAAGGCATGCTCCATGGATATAGAGTTCATAAGTGTGTAAGTGGGTGGCAATAAAAGGAGTGGTACAATAAAGGTCAACCTAGAAAAGTACAAGAAAGGACTATACATGAAGGAAAGTCCTTGAGTTGACATTAGACTTATGGTCAAGTCATTTCTCCATGATAATATGCTTGCACTCATGATAATTAAGTGGATTTTGTTGGAGTGGAGACTAAGGTAGCAGCACACACATAGATACAGCAAGCAAATAGAGATAGAGAGAAGCATAACACTTAAAGTAGATTGATAAAACGATGAGTGAAGTACAAGTGAAGTGACATGATAAGGTCACTTACACACACTCATAAGAGTGTGTACACATGCTCAAGAAAAAAGCCTACTTAGGAGAGAAAAAGTGGCCCGTCCCATTATTAGTCTACATCCACACATCACTACCATATAAATGGCTATAAATCCCGCTGTATTGATGATGTTAGCATGTATAGGGATCGTGGGTCCCTCAATGGAAATAAGCCCAAAGCTTTGCAAAAAGCTTCGAACTTCTCTCGGGAGAGAGAGCCTTCATGAACATATCTGCCACATTATCGTGTGTAGAGATATAAGCCAGCTAATCTCTCTTGCAACAATGAGCCTCTTCCTCACATAATGATAATGCACCTCAATGTGCTTTGTGCGAGCATGAAATACTGTGTTCCTTGTAATGGCTAATGCACTCTATTTGTCAGTGAAGACGAAGGTGGCAGATTGTTGTCCAACACCAACATCTACCAAAAGGCATTTGAGCCATATACATTCCACATTCACTGTAAAAGCTACCTTGTACTTAGCTTCACAACTTATCAAAACAAAAGCCACTAGTGGACACTCACATGTCATAACATTCAGCCCAATTGAAATCACTGAAAGCATACAAGCTACTTGGTGCAAGACTTGCACTTAAGCCCCTGATTGGTACAATTTTTGGCTCTTTGGAAGACTTTATCCCCATTTTTTATTCCTCCTTTCTTGGTAAGACTGGTGTCTCTATTTTTGAAAGCACTAGGGTCACAATTCTAGCTGGGACATACATCAATTATATCTAGCAAGTGCATCTAGTTTTCCACCTCTTTGTGGGTTTGGTAATGAAGCTATGGAAGCTTCATCTTTTGTCACTTTATCCGTTGAAGTGGTGCATGTATATCAAGTTTGAGCAAGCCATCATAGGTCATCTTGATAGGCATAGTCTTCTTTTATACTTATGGTCCTTCAGGACAGCATAAATGGTATTTACCTCTTAACGTAGGTAAATTATGTCATAACCCCAATCGTGAATCATCGACAATAAATGTTTGAATGGTCTTCCAAGAATCACATCGTAATTGGTGTGGGAATTCCAAAGTCAACAACAACAAATGTATGCTTGTAGGTCACCCCACATGATGCTATTTCAGTGTCCTTCAAGATTCCCATTGGGGTTCCTAAATTTCCATGTGCTAGTTTAAGGGATATTTTTACTCTTTTAGGGGGCTTGCATCCCCATGTTTGCCACATGTCTTTGGTTATAATGCTAACTCCTTCTCCCCCGTTAAGAATCATAATGATGGTCACTCCTCGCAATTTGATTGGAATTGTGAGCATTCATATCATCTCCTTCCTAGTACTTTCCAACTAAACTCACTAGTACGTCTTTGAATGTTCATGGGTTATCTTTTTTAGCTTAGTCGGCCTTGAATGTTCATCGTAGGTTATCTTTTTTAGCTTAGTCGACCTCCTTAGTTTCTCTGATAGGTTTAAGCTTTTATTTCATCCATTGTGATGGACTTCATCCCAAGTTTTCGGCTTGCATGGTTATAGTGATATGGGTGAGAGATTGCTATCGAGGCCATTAGGCCATGGTTATAGTGATAGGGGTTGAGAAGATCGCTCTCGAGGCTCCCGTTCCTCTTTTTAGAGCAAGCCTTAGAGATGGCACATTTGAGACTGTCACCGACTCCTCATCTATACTAGAAAAGATGAAGAAGGAGAAATGTTGCCTGAAGCCCTTCTTAGAGAATTCCTTGAAAAGAGAGAAGTTCTATTCAAAAGAGGTAAGAAACCAGCAAAAATCAGGGCCAGCAACCTACCAAGCCTCAAGCAGGAAGAACAATACTTAGAATATGTGGAAGCCTTAAGGGCAACCAAGGAGTTCTACTCTAGCTGGAAAGATCTAATGAAAAGATCTAGTGTAAATGCCATGAAAATAGATCTTGAGATAGCTGAAGTGCTAGCCCATGGCTACTCCTATGATATAGTTTTGATGGATTCTAAAAAGATTTCTCCAAGTCTGGATGAAGAAGGCAAAACAAGCCCATAAAAGGAAGGGAGAGTCAAGAAGGAATCTGAGCCTTTAAGCCCAATCACTAGTGACCACAGGAAGAGGACTCTAAACAATTCCCTTCTTGATTCAGAAACTACAAAGTGGAAAATAGGAAGCTATGCATGCCACCACCAAAAAGGGAAAAATCTAAGGAAGTAGGAGTGCCCTATGTGACAGACAAAAAGATGCAAAACAAGTGGATATAGCATTATGTGGGGAGGATTCACAACAACAATAACAACAACCAATAGCAGTAGTATTCACACAAGATGGTAGAGGTGGAAATGAATATGGCTTTAGAGGTAGGGGTATCTCTAGAGGAAGAGGTTCTTGGAATAACCAGCCAAGAAATTAAACTTTTGGATGCTTTTACTATGTGAAGCAAGCCCACATGCAGAAAGAGTGTTGGAAGAAGCAAGAGGATGCTGAGGCAAAAGGCATAGTGAAAGGATTGCCAAAGTTTAGAGTTAATGGTACACATGGTGTATGTGGGCTTGCTAGTTTAGTAAGCAAGCTAGGCATCCTTTTTCAAAGTAAGGAAAATTAAGCAGAAGACCTTTGGAGGTTATACATATGGATGTATTGGGACCTACACAAAAATAGCTTCTCTTAATGGTTGTCTCATTACTATGTGTCTTTTATAGATAACCATATAAGGAAGGTATGCGTGTATTTTATGAAGGAGAAGAGTGATGTATTTGGGCAATTTCAGAATTTTAAGGCCCTTGTTAAGAATCATAAAAGGATTTATATTAAATATCTAAGGTTAGATGAAGGTGGTGAGTACATCTCTATGTGTTCTATGCATTTTTGAGAACTCATAGTATCACTAGACATCTTACATGTAGGTAGATAGCTTAGCAAAATGGAGTTACTGAAAGGAAGAATAGGAGTACTATAGAGGTTGGAATATCCATGATGAATGAAAGTAATGTGTCTCATCATTATTAATCAAGGGCATGCAAACATCAGTGTACTTGATTAATAAAACACCCATAGTGGTAGTGCATGGTTTAACTCCCACTGTGGTAGTGCATGATTTAACAATTAAGGAGAGTTTCATGGGATATAAGCTGGATGTAAGTCACTTGAAAGTCTTTGGATGTGTGACTTATGTGCATTTTCCTAATGAAAAGAGGTCAAATCTTGACCCTAACGCACAGAAGTGTGTATATATTGGATAATCACTTGATAAAAAAGGCTACATACGTTACAATTGACACACAAAGAAATTGGTAATAAGCATGGATGTTGTCTTTGATGAAATGAGTGGTTAGTATAGTGGTTGATCTGCATCAAAGTATGATCAAGGGTCACTTTGGATGATTGTGGCTAGACAAAAAGCTACATAGAGTACAGATACTATGTTTCATGATAATTGAGTGGATTTTGTTGGAGTGGAGACTAAGGTAGCAACACACACACATAGATATAGCAAGCAAAGAGAGATAGAAAGAAATATAACACTTAAAGTAGATTGACAACAATGAGTGAAGTACAAGTGAAGTGACATGATAAGGTCACTTACACACACTCATAAGAGTGTGTACACACGCTCGAGAAAAAAACCTCCTAAAAGAAGGAGAGAAAAAGTGCCCCGACCCAGTATTAGCCTACATCCACACATCACTACCATACAAATGGCTACAAATCCCCCTATATTGATGATGTTAGCATGTATAGGGATTGTGGGTCCCTCAATGGAAATAAGCCCAAAGCTTTGCAAAAAGCTTCAAACTTCTCTTGTGAGAGAGCCTTCGTGAACATATTTGCCACGTTATCGTGTGTAGAGATATAAGCTTGGCTAATCTCTCTTGAAATGAGCCTCTCCCTCACATAATGATAATGTACCTCAATGTGCTTTGTGCGAGCATGAAATACTGTGTTCCTTGTAACAACTAATGCCCTCTAGTTGTCAGTGAAGATGGAGGTGGCGGATTGTTGTTCAGCACCAACACTTGCCAAAAGGCATTTGAGCTATATACATTCCATGGTAACTATAAAAGCTACCCCGTACTTAGCTTCACAACTCATAATAGCAAAAGCCACCAGTGGACACTCACATGTTATAACATTCAGCCCAATTGGAATCACTAAAAACATACAAGCTACTTGGTGCAAGACTTGCACTTAAGCCCCTTATTGTTACAATTTTTGGCTCTTCCTTTCTTGGTAAGACTGGTGTCTATGTTTTTGAAAGCACCAGGGTCACAGTTCTAGCTCGGACATACATCCATTATAACTAGCAAGTGCATCTAGTTTTCTGCCTATTCAGGGTTTGGTAATGAAGCTCTGGAAGATTTATCTTTCAACTCGCATCTTTTGCCACTTTATCCCCACTGAAGTGGTGCATGTGTATTAAGCTTGAGCGAGCCATTATATCTAACCCTAGGTCATCTTGATAGGCATTCTGGTGACTTCTTTTATACTTATGTTCCTTCAGGATAGCCTTAATGGTATTTCCCTCTTGACGGAGGTAAATGATGTCATAACCCCAATCGTGAATCATCGATAATTAGTGTATGAATGGTCTTCTAAGAATCACATCGTAATTGGTGTGGGCATTCCAAAGTCAACAATAGAAAATGTATGCTTGTAGGTCAGCCCACATGATGTTATTTCTATGTCCTTTAGGATTCCTAGATTGGGGTTCCTAAATTTCCATGTGCTAGCTTAAGGGATATTTCAACTCTTTTAAGGGGCTTGCTTCCCCATTTTTGCCACACGTCTTTAATCACAATGCTAACTCCTTCTCCCCTGTTAAAAATCACAATGGTGGGTCACTCCTCCTAATTTGATTGGAATTATGAGCATTCATATCATCTCCTTCATAATACTTTCCAACCACACTGTGACTGGTACATCCTTGTGAATGTTCATCGTGGGTTATCTTTTTTAGCTTAGTCGGCCTCCTCAATTTCTCTAATAGGTTTAAGCTTTTATTTCATCCATTTTGATGGACTTCATCCCAAGCTTTCAGCTTGCATGGTTATAGTGATAGGGGTGAGAGATTGTTATTGAGGCCAGTTGGCCTCGATTGTTATAGTAATAGGGGTGAGAGATTGTTATCGAGGCCATTAGGCCATGGTTATAGTGATCAAGGTTGAGGGGATTGCTCTCAAGGCTCCCGTTCCTCTTTTTAGAGCAGGCCTTAGAGATGGCACACTTGAGACTATCTTCATCAACTCCTCATCTATACTAGAAAAGGTGATACTTGAATGCTGTACTTCATGTGCATACTATTACAAAGAATCATGTGTCAGCGGGTCAAATGGTTGACCAAGGATTATAGGTGCAATTTAATGAGAATGGATGTTTTGTGGAAGATTTTAGAAACATATGTAGAAGGTTTACAAAGTGGAATTAGTATGCTAGAAGTGAAAGCTACTTTGTTTACAAATGGTACATGTGTCATTTGAGATGTGGCAGAAAAGGATTGGTCATGTGAACATTGAGAGATTGAAGACTATGGAGGCAAAAGGCATAATGAAAGGATTTCCAAAGTTTAGAGCTGATGGTACACATGGTGTATGTGGGGCTTGCCAGTTTAGTAAGCAAGCTAGGCATCCTTTTTTAAACTAAGGAAAATTAAGCAGAAGAACTTTGGAGGTTATACATATGGATGTATTGGGACCTACACAAAAAAAACTTCTCTTAACGATTGTCATTACTATGTGTCTTTTATAGATAACCATATAAGGAAGGTATGGGTGCATTTTATGAAGGAGAAGATTGATGTATTTGGGAATTTTTAGAAATTTAAGGCCCTTGTTAAGAAGCATAAAAGGATTTATATAAATGTCTAAGGTTAGATAAGGATGGTGGGGTACATCTCTAATGTGTTCTATGCATTTTTTAGAACTCATGGTATCACTAGACATCTTATATGTAGGTACACACCTTAGCAAAATTAAGTTACTGAGAGGATGAATAGGAGTACTATAGAGGTTGGAATATCCATGATGAATAAAAGGAATGTGTCTCATCATTATTGATAGAGGCCGTGCAAACATCATTGTACTTTATTAATAAAACACCCATAGTGGCAGTGCATGGTTTAACTCCCATAATGGTGTACCCACAATGGTACACTCACTATGTTAGTGCATGGTTTAACTCTTAAGGAGAGTTTCATGGGATATAAGCTAGATGTAAGCCACTTGAAAGTCTTTGGATATGTGATTTATGTGCATTTAAAAGATGAAAAGAGGTCAAATCTTGACCCTAAGGCACATAAGTGTGTATGTATTGGATAATCACTTGAACAAAAAGGTGACATGTGTTACAATTGACTTGCAAAGAAATTGGCAAAGAAATTGGTGATAAGCATGGATGTTGTCTTTGATGAAATTAAGGTTAGTATAGCGGTTAGTATGCATCAAAGTATGATTGAGGGTTACTTTGGATGATTGTGGCTGGATGAAAAGCTACACAGAGTACAAGTACTATGTCAAGACCATAGGATTCATGGTTCCACAGAGTACAGTTACTATATCAGGACCATAGGATTCATCAGGTGGCTTCACCATGGTGGATAGGTAGATTATGACAAACTAATCCATGTGTTATATGTAAAGTGGAATAAGAATTTGTAGTGGTGGTAAAGAGGCAAATGTGAAGCCTGAAAATGTACATGACGTGACAAGTTAAATTATAAACATTGGTGACATATTTAGTGAGTTAGATCAAGCCCTAGATGAAGAATTCGGGACACCATCTATCTACACAACTAGTGTAAAAGGAATGAGGAATATGCATGCACCAAGGAGGTCATCAAGAATTTGATATCCAATACATAGACTTATTTATGATGGTTTTGGTCTATGCATTATGCATACATGTCATATGTTATACGTGAGGTTGAGCCCACTTATATGGAAGAAGCCCACTTTGTGTGGAAGAAGCTATGGGTCATAAACACTAGAAAAAGGCACTAGATGATGATATAAATACACTAGATAAGAATGGTACTTATGATCTAGTTGCATTGCCTAAGGATAAGAAAGCCACTGGGTGTAAATACATGTTTAAGATTAAACACAATTCAAATGGTTCCATAAGCACGTACAAAGCAAGGTTGGTTGCAAAAGGCTTTGCACAAACTTAAGGGATTAACTATGATGAAACATTTGATTGTGTTGCAAAGGTGGCAACACTAAGATGTGTGATTGCTTTGGTGACATCTAAAGGATGGACATTACACCAAATGGATGTCAAGAATGTGTTCTTGAGAATGGTGAATCACAAGAAGAAGTGTATATGGTATAACTACAAGGTTATCAGCATCCAAAACACCCAGATTATGTTTGCAGGTTGAAAAAAGGCTTTATATGGGTTAAAGTAGGCACCGTGTGCACATACAAGATTAGTCACTATCTTGTGTCTATTAGGTTTACCATTGCCATTGCGGACCATTCTCTATATGTGAGGAAGACAGATTTTGAACTCATAGTCGTCGTGATTTATGTGGATGATTTGATTGTGACTAGAGGCACTGCTGATGTGGTTGCACATATAAAGCAATAGTTGATTTATGTGGATGATTTGATTGTGACTAGAGACATTGGTTGCACATGTAAAGCAATAGTTGATGGGAACGTTTAAAATGAAAGATTTGGAGGAGTTGGGATATTTTATTGAGATTGAAGTCTAAAAGATTGAGTCAGGTATCATGGTTGATGCAATTATAGTATAGCTTGGATATGTTATCCAATATGACAAGTTGCAAACATATTAGTACTCCCTTGGAACTGAATGTGAAGCTCAAAGTTGTGTGGGAGAGCTTCTTGAGGATCCTACCACGTATAGACAGATATGGTGGGAAGCTTGATTTACATGATATTACTCCCTTGGAATGGAATGTGAAGCTCAAAGTTGATGTGCAAGAGCTTCTTAAGGATCCTACCATGTATAGAAAAATGGTGGGAGAGCTTCTTGAGGATCCTACCAAGTATAGATAGATGGTGGGAGAGCTTCTTAAGGATCCTACCATGTATAGAAAAATGGTGGGAGAGCTTCTTAAGGATCCTACCAAGTATAGATAGATGGTGGGAGAGCTTCTTGAGAGGGATTCTTGAGGATCCTACCATGTAATGATAGATGGTGGGAAGCCTAATTTACTTGATGATTACAAGGCTAGACCTCAGTTATGTCGTGGGGCTCATAAAGGTATAGCACAAACCACACTTGTATGCACAAACTTAGATGCAGTGAGATGCATTATGAGATATATGAAGGGTACTTTGCATTTTATTTTGTTCTATGAAGGTGGCAAGCATGTTGAATGCATGGGTTTACCAATTAGGCTGGTAGTGCATTTGATAGAAGATCTACCAGTGGTCATGTGTTTAGTTTCGAAAGTGCAATAGTTTCATAGAGTTCAAAGAAGCAACCTAGAACTAATTTTCTAGCACTGAGGTAGAGTATAGAGGTGCTACTATGTGAGGTAGCTTGGTTGAGAAAGCTACTTGGTGATTTGGATCAGCCCATGCATGATGTGGTCACTATATAATGATTTATATAATGTGACAATATAGTATATAGCTTGGTGCTACTATGTGAGGTAGCTTATGTGTGACAATATAGTATATAGCTTGGTGCTACTATGTGAGGTACCTTGGTTGAGAAAGCTACTTGGTGATTTGGATCAGCCCATGCATGATGTGGTCACTATATATTGTAACAATATAGTATAAAGCTTGCTAGTAACCCGGTATTTCATGCTAGAACTAAGCACATATCATTACATTAGAGAGAGGTTCATTATCAGAATGCAGGCTTGTAGTCAAGTGTGCTTAGAGAAAAAATAGGATCTAGAAGATAGATGAAAATGTTTTTTTACTATAGAGCTGATTAGAAGAGATATACACACTAATTGAAGTGAAGAAAAGTTTTAGCCCACACCCATTTCTCCATATATTTGATAAGTGTTTGATAAAAAAAAAATAGAGTATAAGTGGATATTTACTAACACTGCTCAAGCTATCATGGAAGTTGCAATTTCCTCTCTCAAGTGCTTTAACTAGCTCCACGGAATAAGCTTTACCAATATGAAGAGAAGATGTGAATGCAATATACAATCATTGCACATAGAGGAGGCACAAACTTAAAGTCCTCAATAAAATTGTTACCAGAAAGGGGAGATATTCTAGCTAGTCACCTTTTATTTGAATATTTATGGTAGATTAGGGCTAACTAGCAAATCCATAACTATACTACTAAATTCATAATAAAGGTTATAACAAAATGCACTCATTATCATGAGTGCAATTATATTATCATGAAAGTATATTTATTTACATCAGAGCTAACCAATAAATTCATAATTAAATTCATGATAATATAACTACACTCAATTATCATGAGAAATTATATTATCATGAAAGTATATTTATTTGGATCAAAGCTAACCCGTCAAATTTATAATAAATACTATAACAAAATATCTAGCCATTTATATAATAGTGATGTGTGGACATAGGCTAATATTGGGTTGGGGCACATTTTCCGTCCTTAGGAGGTTTTTTCCCTCAAGCATGTGTGCACACTCTTATAAGTGTGTGTAAGTAACCTTATCATGTCACTTCACTTGTACTTCACTTGTACTTCATTCATCCTTGTCAATTTACTTTGAGTGTTGTGCTTCTCTCTATCTCTCCTTGCTTGTTAAGTATGTGTGCATATTGCTACCTTGTTCTCCACTTCAATAATTAGTATTAAAGAAGGTTCTCTTGGTCCTCATTCCCTTGTCATCACCTCCTCAATCTTCTCTTTTGATTATCTTAGATTGAGCTATCTCATATTGAGCTATCATCTTAGATGGAGAAGGTGTACCCTATAGTGTATTGTTAACTATATTAACATAAGTTTTTTATGTGTTTCAAGGTGTTTTGGGTGCATTTAGGGACTCATTTTCATGCTATAAGGTTTATGTAGACATCCCGGGGGAGTGTTAATTCAAATTATCTATGCCACATCTGATACACCATCTATCCAAAGGTGGTGGATTTGTTGTTAATGCTTCTAGGTTTTCCTTCATGTTGCATTCAGCCACTCTATGGGCTCCTTGACATCTAAATCAAGTATGAGGGGCTCTCCTCGGTCCATTAATATCCCATGTTTTGTAAGCTCTCAATGTTATTTGCATTAAGGTAGTTAATTGCATATCCCACAGGTGGTCCTGAATGATATTCACTTCTGAGTGGGCTTTGAAGGATTGAGTTTAGATAGTTAATGTAGAATTACGATGTGTTAGGGGTTCCTCTAGAACGTGTTCCATATCTATTAGCCTCATTAGCATGGTTCTTGCTGGTGGCATTGGCTATGGTGGTCACACGAGTACATTTGATGTTCTATATGGGTTTCTTGCCAATGTAGGGTTCATTGGCTATGATGGTAACACCAAAGGAAGTATATCCAATTTCTTGCCAATTTAGGGTTCATTTCTATGGTGGTAACATCGAAGGAAGTACATCCAATGTTTTATATAGGTTTCTTGCCAACATAGGGTTCATTTCTACATGAGTAGCATTCGGTCCAGCTTTGTAGGTGGGGCTGGTAAAGCTAATGCTGATGAGGAACTACCAATAATGTAGGAAATCTAGTCATTCTTTCCATTCGTTGTATGTGGTAGTAGTTAGATGATTTATGTGGTACTAGTGTGGAAAAACAGAAGAGCCCAAGGGCGCAGAAGATAGGCCATCCACATCTAAGAATAATGAGATTAGCCTAGTTTGGCCTGGTTTTAGGCATTTGTTGTTCAAGTTCTTAAGGTAGTTGTTGATACAATCTCTCACCAACTCATATTCAAGTTGCTTGAATTGATACAACCTTGTAACGGAGTTGTGCTTGACACCAGTCTTCGAGAAGCCTATGGATGCTAGCTCAAGATCCTCCATGGTCCCTTTTTGTGAATCTTCTAGCATTTGAAACCATAATAGCATTACCTCCTATCCAAAGACATCGATCCTAGTTTTGGATTAGTTACTCTCTCAGCTATGCGTAAATTTATCTAAATGCAGCTAGGTGGCTGTAGGGATCCCCTCCATTAAACTTTGACACTAGATTGGATATGTATGAGGCTCTAATCCTTGGATGGCCATGATTATATTTATCTTTCATTCCTCTCTGCAGTATGACCACCATGGGAATGGTATATAGCACTCTTCTCATTTCCTCAAGAGCATGAGCTCATGCTCTAAGTTCTATAGGCTCAACTATTGGTTCTGGAGCCATCAAGGCTGCATATCTTGGTTTGGCTTTGGAAGGTACTGGTGCATACAATGGTCCCACGTACCCATAGGCTCGTCTCTAGGTTGATGCTTCTAGTAATGGTTCTAGGAGCACATTGGCCATATGTGTCATAGGGTATCCCACTATTGATATTTCATTAACTAATAGTAGGCTCGTAGCTCTTTGTTTATAACTATATAGTTTCTCAGTTTCCCATGCTCCTTGAGCCGATACTCTGGGTTCTAAGGGAGTGGTTATCCTTACTTTTTTGAGAGGTGCTGCCTCTCTTTGGACAATAATATTTTCCCGCATTCTTTCTTCCCTGATTGGGTCTAATGAGAAAGGAATCTAAATGTTGGCATCTTGTCTATGGCTACAGAATGACAATTCTTGCTCCTCCACCACTGGCTTGCCTCTTCTTAAAGTGATTTTCTCTTGAGAGGTCCTCCCTTCTCTTCCTCCTATTGACCTTTTACCCTAGTAGGCTATGGGAGGTGCAACACTCCTTGCCTAGACCTCTTTATATTCCTTTCCTCCCTGAAAATGAATACATAGTGTATTCCTTACTGAGGAGGAATACAGAGAGGTCTTGGGGTGTGTGTGTTAACTTCGTTTCATCAATAAACACCATTTGATAATTGGCTTGTTGGTAACACTTGCTCACTAGAGGGTGCATTAGGGAATTGAGATTATCATTACATGTCCACATGAATAATTGTGATTGTGTAAAGGTTGTGTGAGGCATCCTCATCTAACATCATTCCTTGATTGTCAACTCAAAGCCTTCTTAAAAAGAATTTGTCAATTACATTAGGGAGTTGAGTCCTTACCGACTTTGTTCAGGATCTAATAGCTTCTTGTAATCTCCTGGGCCTTTTTTCCTTGACGGCCATGGCTATAGGTCTAACCTTCTTTATGTGTCTTATTGGGATATACATCATCCTGTTGGAGTCCAGATAGAACTCTTGGTTTCCACTAGTGAACAATACCACTCGTCTCGCAGGATGTCCGAGAGGTCTGGCTCAATTGTGCATAAGGACGGCATTGGCCATCTCTCCAAGAGTCTTTGCATGAGTATCCTATTTGTGTCAATGAATATTGGGAATTGGTTAGTTATATAGAAGTTGTAGCATTGTAAAACGTACGCTTCACTCATTCTTGTGTTACTAGTCAGGCCTCTAACATGTTCACTCATTCTTGTGTTACTAGTCGGGCCTCTAACATGTTCACTCATGGCCCTTCTCTTACCCCCATTGGTCTTCTGGCTTGGGGCCTTTCGGCTCCTTTCAATGCCTCCCCTATGAACACTCTATAGTCTCGTTCAACCATTTTTGTGTTTAGAACTTGAATTCGGCTAATGCCCCATAATACTACTTTGGTATATTGTTCATTTATCCTTTATTATGAAGGATTCATGGTCTACTCCTGAGCTATAATTGCTTATGATGCAAAGGTCCACATTGTATTGCAGAGTGTCCTCACAAAGACCAAATCCCTCGAGTGTTCCAAGCACTTCGAATCCCATGCCAAACCCCAACATAATTCCTTATGGAGGCACATGTTACAAGTGCAAATTTAACAATGCTTACAAGGATTGTCCCAATAGAGTGAAAATTGCCCTTGCGGTAGAAGCATCTACTACCCATTATTCACACGAGCGTTAGCTTGTTTGAGTAGACAAGGAGGAATTATTCCATAGTCCCCCTTAATGCCATCAATTTTGAAGCAATCAATAAAAGGGCTTGAGACACAAGCCTCAAACGCTATACAATAGCCCTTAAATAGACACAAGCCTCAAAGGCTACACATAAGCCCTTAAATAGGCTAATAGCCCAAAACCAAAGGTCCAAAAGAACAAGACATTAAAGAGCATGCAAAAACATAATACATGAATAGCCATCAAGGACGACGATGTTGCTCATAACCATTGAAAGTTGTTGGATGAGAGCTCCGAGGCTACCTCCTAGTGGAGACAGTATGAGATCTCTCGTATAAACCTACTCTTTCCAAGAAAAGAAACCCATAGATTACAAGAAGCTTCCAAAGAAACTTAACCATATATTGGAGAAAGAGACAATGAAACAAGTCCAAGAGCTTATGAGAAAGGTGTAGGATAATATAGAGCTAGTGCTAGAGCAAGTGTTTGAGCACAAACCACTAACCTCGATTGCGCATAGGATAAACTAGAGCCAGTGCTAGACCAATTTTTCGAGCACGAACCACTAACCTCGCGGTTGCGTGTATCCCATACCCTATTTGCATAGAGCTAATCATAGACCTAGTGAGGGAACATCAAAGTAAGGTCACAAATAGAACCAATTCTAGAGCCTATTCTTCTGAAACTAATCCAACTAGGCCCTACATTGCAAGGAAATCATTTTGAAGAGGCTCTAGAATTGGTTATGTTTGTGACCTCACTAAAAAGGAACTTAAGAGGAGCCCACTTTGAGTTTTGATGATAAGTTTACTTTTGCAAGGAAATTCCCAACTGTGAAGACTTATCTAAGATGAGTGGGAACTTAAGAGCCCACACAATTGAACCTAAACTAAAAAGAAACTTAAAAGGAGCCCACATAGTTGAAACTAAACTAAAAGGAGGAGGATGAGTCATGCCCCATTGAGCACCCCCCCTCCATAGCTAAAACCAAAGGATAGCCCAAGTAGAGAGAGAGGGCAACCAAGAAAATCTGCCTCCACCAAGCTCCCTCAAAAATCACACTCGCGATTGGGAGCACAAGAAGTTGTACTATGCTCTATGGCCCTACCGCATAAGTATACAAGGTGGTTGTTAATCACACAACTTTTAATGCAATCATTCCAATGGAACACTTGGTTCCATTCCTTCAAATTGTAGAAAGAACCTCAAGGGAAACCCTCTCACACACGGAGAGGTTAGTTGCGTTAAAGCAACTTAGCAAGAAAAGATTAGGATCCGCTTATGGGGATTGATGGTTGAAAAACTACAATGCAAGAGTAGTGGTTTGACGGCCAACTCAAGGATAGGTGCATGGATTATCTAAATGTTCTAGATAATCAAATCTTCTAAGCATGAATTATTGAAATTTTATAGATGATCAATTCTTCTAAGCATGAATTATTAAAATCTTCCAGCTCAATTCTTCTAAGCATGAATCATCTAATTTTTCTATCAATGATGCAGTGCAAAAATATGTAAATGTATACTAAAAAAACTAATTTTCTTTCCTTTATGTCTCCCAAGTATACACAAACCAAAACAAAAAATAACTACGCTTTCCTTGTTTTTTACTCCACACACTCTTTCCTTCCTTTTCACTAAACATACCTAACCTTATCTACTTCTCAACCTACCATAATACTGCTCACAAAACAATGGCCAAGGGAAAAGACACTTGCATTAGGGAGAGGAGCTTTAAAAAATAGTGGGAGGAAGAAAGATTGCCTCCCCAAAAGCGATGCCCCAAAAATGATATGGCTTGTTTTGGCTCTCTTTTAGAACTCTCCCTTTCATTCATAGAAAAAACTGAAAACAAGCAACGACTATCATGGGAAACTTACCTTGCCTCCAAGATCGAGTCACTTAAAGCCTTCCAAGCTTGCCTAGTGCTGCGCCCCTCTTTTAAGCTCTCACCTCTAAGCTATCACAAAGGAGCTGCTTCACTTCGTGCAAGGACTCACTCTCCTCTCACTATCTACTCTCTCACACAAAGAGTATTTTGGAACGTTCATGTACTATCTACTCTTTCTCACACAAAACATAGATAGGAACAATCATGTACTTTCTACATTCTCTCACACAAAGCATAGATAGTAACGTTTATCTACTCTATCTCTCACAAAGCATAGGTAGGAATATTCATGTACTAAAATTAACTAACCTCTACTCTCAATTCTCTCTCTCTCTCTCTCTCTCTCTCTCTCTCTCTCTCTCTCTCTCTCTCTCTCTCTCTAACACACACACACACACCCACACACCCACACACAAATAAGAGAAAAGTGAAACTAGATAACTTCGAGAACTTGATTAGCACAAAGAGGGAAATTGTGTCCATTAATTATGAGAGAATGCCTTATATACAACTGGCCCTTATTTGTTGATACTTATTACTACTCTTATGTACGGTGGAGAGTGTCCAGTTAACGCAAAATGGGTTTAACAAAATGGAGGAATCTCTTATTTATGATGGAGAGTGTCCAATTAGCCCAAAAATGGGGTTAACACATTGAAGGAATTTGTCATGTATGGTTGAGAGTATCCAATTAACCCAAAATGGGGTTAACACACTGGAGGAGGAAACTCACATATCACACTAGGATACAAATATACATATCCCATATTATCTCATGCAACTTCTCCAACAATACTACACTTAGCTTGTAAATAGACATTTGAGCAATAGGTTGCTCATTGGGAGGACTAGTGGATCGGATGCTTAGGTAGCTTTTAACATAAATGAAGAAGTTTTCACTTTTAAATGCTTTCCCTTCATTCAAGCTATAAACTCTCACATAATTTCATTTTCATTTTGATGAGTAGTATTACTGAGCTACATTGTTACACTCTATTTTGTGCCACTTTTGAGCTAATCCAACTACACTGTCTGTTGTTCCACTTTGAGCCTTTTGCATTGGTGTATTGTATTTTTCTCCACTTTAAGCAAACTCAACCATAAAGGCCCAACTATAAAGCTTTCTTTTTCAAAGGTAAATTTATCTTCAGCTTTTAGAGATCTATACCATTCAAAGGTAACTTTAAATTTAACTTTTAAGATTTCAAAGGTAACTTTATCTTTAGCTTTTAAGATTTCAAAGGTATCTTTATCTTTAGCTTTATCTTTCATCCAAAGTGAGATTGAATGCTATATCCTTATTCAAATCATCTAGATCATTGAATATATCAAAGACTTGGATCACTAAAATTTATCATTGAATATATTATGAACCTGAGAAAAGATTTCCAAATGCTATCTTGGATCCATATAACCTTGAAATTTTTGCATCAGTTTAACCACTAGTGCACAAATTTCATTTTACATCAATTTAATTGACTTTTTCATAGCTTTGGCATCTTCCCATTTTGTGCAATTGATGGCTATGATGTAGTGCACCTATGGTCCTTTAGGAGCAGGTCTGATAGGACCAATGAAGTCTTTGTCCCATTTCTCAAAAGTTTAGATAGATATGGATGGGGTCAAGGGCATTATGTTCTTTCATTGTACCTTGGACCAAGGAAAACCTTTGGCATTCAAACTCTAAGGCATATCCAAAGAACGTAGGCCACTAAAAGCGAAGATTACCAAAAAGGGAGCAATCAAAATTGATTAAGGCAAAAAAGCGTGCAGCATCCGCTAAAAACCATCTCAAAAAAACAAGCAAACCTAATTATGTGCCCACATTGAAAACCATCTCAAAGAATTCAAGCAAGCCTAATTACATGATTACCTAAACAAAGCTCCTTGGAATTATTTACCCGCATTTATGACTTGGAAAATACTCATGAATAAAAAGTGATATAGGTGAAATGTTGATTAAAAGGGAGCAAACCAAACATTCATATAGTGATTCTAAAGTCTTGCATTCCTTGCATAAAGCCCTTTGTGAACTACTATCTTTTTTGTAAAACACAAACACCATAATGATTATTATAGTCAAAGAAGTCATTCAATGAGGAGGAGGTTAGGTAAATTTTCCTAGTTTAGGTTGGCCTTAGCTACTCATTTTCCTTTGAACCTATGATTGTTTCTTCACATAATAGGAATATTTATAAATTAATTTATGGCTAATGAATTTTCCTAGTTTATGTTGGCCTTAGCTACTCATTTTCCTTTGAACCTAGGATTGTTTCTTCACATAATAAGAATATTCCTTTTGATTGCCAACTTCCAAACCACATCGCTTCCATCATGCAAACCTCGCGTATACATGAGAATCTACACTTCCAACATCCAATAGGTAAAAAATAGAGAGAATCCATGCAACAACATGTAGCTTATCTCCATTCCTTAGTAGTATGAGGTGAAATCTGGCATTGAAATGAAGGGGGTAGTTTAAAGATGTTTATCAATAATTAGATAAAGTAACTCAAAGACTCTTAATATGGTTCTCTACTAAAATAGCATGGCTTGGAAGCTAGAGGGGTACGAATTTTAGGGTCATAAAAGTTCTGAATTTGGATTGAGGACTTTGGTTTAACATATGTAAATCTTTACACCTATTGGATTCACATAAGATAATAAACCTTGGGAGACCAACATGGTACAACATTAGTTCCTTCTACATTAGTATGTGAACATGATAAAGTCTTGTCAAGGGGGGTGCTTCTAAAAGTATTATTGTAGTTGAGGCAACTAGACATTAAAAAGACTAAGAAATTTTACCAAATATTAGAGATGGTAGAAGACCCTCAAGGATAGCATCAAGATGATTTATATAAGTAAGCTCAATCTAGAGAGTTAGGTTACTATCATCTGAAGATATCAAGAATTGAGACTAGTGTAAGGGTGTGGAGTGTTGGCTTGTGCAGTTTTTACAAGGCATAAAGTTTCTTCATGCCATACTCTTCATAGTTATGACTCTAGAGGTTATGACTTTGTACAATATTTATGTATACTATGGCATGTGAGTGAGCTACATGTCTGGTGTAAAAATGGATAGCAAGTAGCTCTTGGGTTTGATGTGGATAGAGAGAGAATCGTTTGCCTTATTTTACTAAGGTTGCATGGACCCAAGGCCCAAAGTAGTTGAAATAGATTCTAGGATAGAGACTTAATAATTATATATCTTGGAAAGCTCTAATATATGCACCCACAACGGTTTTATGGGTGTAATTAATTAATTAATTAATTAGTGTGGTAAAAATTACTTGCGATCTTAGCTTATCTATAAGGTTTTAGTTATTTGATTTTTTTTTGGGGCGATCTTCTGTAAATAGTAAACCTACATTTGCTGCCCTTTTTTGGAACACTTGTCAAATTGCATGTTTTCTCTCTCTTTTTTGGCGTACTGCTTGTTTGCGGGCTTGCCCGCTTTCTCACTCTCTCGCACGACTGTCTCCCTGTCTCTCATGCTGTGGCTGAAGTTTGAGAGGTACTCAACCTACATGTCCTACGTGTCCCAGCCATTGCATGGCCATCTTCTGATGCCAAGGCCCGCCATAGGTGGCGAGCTGGACGGCCTAGGTTAGGGAGGGATGGATGCCTGCGGGGGCGATGGAGAAGAAGCGTAAGGAGAGGGGCGTGCTACAACAAGGCCGTTGAAGGAGCACAGGTGGAGGGCAGCAGAACAGGTGGAGCATAGGTGGAGGGCAGCAGATGGAAGAGAAGGAGAGAGGCGTTGAAGGAGTGTAGGTGAAGTGCGGGTGGAGGGCATGCGGAACATGGGGGCCGGGGGGGAGAGAGGGAGAGAGAACGGTGCGGGAGGAGAGAGAGAGAGAGAGAGGGAAAAATTAGCTACCGTACACTAAGGTTGCAAACCTTAATGAGCAGGGCTAATGTTTTTTTATGAAAAATTAAATATAAGCACCCTCAATAAAATAAATAAATATAAGCACCCTCAATAAAAAAATAATTAATTTGGAAGAGTGAATGAGCACCCTCAATAAAAATAATTCTTAGCATAGTGCCCAGTGCCTTGACTAAAATATATGTGAAAACACGTTCACGCACTGAGAGCAAAAGCGTGAGCTTACATGGTCAAAATGCAAGAAGGGAGAGAGAAGAAGAAATATGTGTTAACTTCACAGTCACTCATCCAAGCTCTACCAAAAGGCTTCTCCACCACGCGCTCTCTCTCTCTCTCTCTCTCTCTCTCCCCCTATATATATATATATATATATATATATATATATATATATATATATATAAGGGTTTGTTTGCTTTCTCGCACACACAATGTCGCAAGGCGTTGGCAGTTTGCCAGCTCCAAACACACCACCACCTACCTCCTCCAAGCTCTTTGGTGTTGGTGGGTTCTTCGTGTGACCCCCGTCTTCTTCTTCTTCTTTCTTGCTTACTGCAATGGTTGGGTGCTATCCTTCCTGAGCTTTTTGCCATTTACAGGGCTGCCCAATCAAGCCCATTTCCAAAACAGGCAATGACCCTTTTGGGAAGGGCCTCTCTCCCCCCTATCTAATGCCTCTCCGCCAACCGCCTACACCCGCGTTGCTATTCCTCCTCAACTTTGGATGATGATGCTCTTGAGCTGTGTCCATGGAGAGTTGCGCTAGGAAGGCTTTTGCTCTTCACTAAGCTCGCCGACATCTCTGACATAAGAAAAGCGTTCTTTTTAGAGATCAATCCATCGAAGGTGAGTCTGCCAAGTACTTTCTTCCAAGGCCATGCCATGCACAACAAGAAGATGATCCAGAAGCCTTCTTACGAAGTGAAGAGGATGGAGTTCCAGCTGGTGATTTGGCTGCAACAATCCAATCCTCATGGAGGACAGCCCACCTGATGTCGACCCTGCAGAGCCATACATAAATTCCTCTGAAGAGAAAGCTGCAGAGTTTCTCATAGCCATCGGTAAGGGAGATGATTTCATCTCAGTACCACCAAAGCTTGACCTCAGTGGTGGAGAAGCCTTTGTCTGAATCTTGCAGTTTACTTTCCTTGAAACATCCGCTGGATATACTGATGTACAGAAATAAAACTTCTAGTGGATCAATAAAATGAAGTTTGTGTTCATGTTCATGATTTTTGTTATTTAATTTTTGTTATTTCTTATAAAGTGTTATGTGCTCATTAATGCCCATGCCAGTGGGCATTAATGGGCACTAGTGGGCATTAATGAGAGCACTAGTGGGCATTAATGAGCACTAGTCACAAAATCTCAATATGCACTAGTCACAAAATCTCAATAGGTGTAGCATAGTATTTGTGTATATTGTAGATTAGTAAGTGGTGTAAAAATGGATGGTGAGTAGCTCCTTGGATTGAGGTTTATATAGAAAGAGAATCCTTTGCCTTGTTGGATGGTCCGAAAAGAGAATTTTTTGCCTTATTCTACTAAGGTCTTAGAGTATTTGTATCTTGGGCATAAAAATTTAAAAGCGTATAGAATATCTATTGAGTTGAAGACACGTGCAGCGCACGTGAAAGCAAAAGCGTGAGCGCGTCCAAATTTACATGGTCAAGAGAGGCTCTGAATATGTGTTAGCTTCACAGTCACTCATCCAAGCTCTGCAAAGAGTCTTCTCCACCACGCTTCCTCTCTCTCTCTCTCTCTCTCTCTCTCTCTCTCTATATATATATATATATATATATATATATATATATATTAATCCATCAGTGGGATTATACATTTTTTAATCCATCAGTGGGATTATACATATCGTCTCATCACATACTAATCATATGGGATTGACTTTGCAATCTCTATAGTACATTTACAAATGCATCTTTCTACAAGAATATTTACAAGTTAGCATGCATGTGAATTATGGTACCCACACTGGAAGGATGAACCATATGTACGTAATTTTTTATAAAGATCAAGGATTTGCTAGCTTGGCACAAAAATGTGAATGTGTAAGACACTTTATCTTCATAAAGGTCATTTTGTTTATACCACATTTTCTCTTCTATCAGTGTTTATATTGAATGCTTGGTTCTTGAACTATATCAAGTCATTGGCAAAGAGCGACTTACAATGAAAAAATTATTCGTATAGGATAGTCCTTTTTGTACTTGTGATTTATTGTACACTACCTTTGAAGACACTAGCCTTGTCAACCATGACTTGTAACATGTTCATGAGAGCAAAATGTTTATTGATGTATTTTGCTTTTTCTACATACCAAATGATTTTTTTTGTGCCAAGATTTGGATGACTAATTCATGTAAGATACTCGTCATTCTAGTCTTGGGCATTCTATTTGCACACAATGAAAGATCATGTGTATCATGAGAGTAAATTGGTATTCCACCACCTCATTACATAAACTTCTATCTGCAAATTCTCAAATTTAACTTAATCTCATTTTTTTAGTTTTCTACATACCGAATTGTTTTTGGGTGCGAAGATTTGGATGAGTCATTCATGTAAGATTTGGATGAACTTATGTCATAAGTCTTGGGTGTTTCTTGGGCATTCATGTAAATTAAAAGTACATGTGTATCAAAAGGGCATCAATAGGTTTTCCACCACCTCATTAAATAAATTTCTATATATGAATTCTCAAATATATTTTTTGTACGACTTAATCCCATGTATAAAATCACATCTCTAGTCTCTACTTCTAGCATGAGGTATACTATTATAAAATATTTTGAAAATTTCAAGAAGGTAACATTAGTCAACTTCAAGAGCCATTATTTTATTTTCACCACTTGTAATTTTTTTGTGAAATTTTTATTATAAACCTGGTTACCATTCCCATTAGGTTTTGCCACCACAAAGACATAACTTTGAGATAGTCTCTTATGCAAAGCCTTTCTTACAGTGGACCTAGTTGCCATGCCTTTACATTTCCTTGTTCTCCTCATTGTTTCTTCTCCTTCCTTTGAAACTCTACAATGTAGTACACTCGCAATTACTTGGTTCTCATTCACTACAAAACATCTTTTTCTCAACCTCTTAATAAGATCTTATCAACAAACCCTCTTTATACATCTACAAAAATCCACTGCCTAATATGATAGATTATCCCCTCATAGTAGTCTCAAGTAGTATAGTTTATGAATGATATGATTAGTTATCCCCTTATAGTACTCTCAAGTAGCAACAATAATAACATTCTCTTAGTAGTAGTGAAATATAGAATGGTAGAACCAATTGTAGAAGCTAACATCTTCTATGTGAATCCATAATTCAGGAGTGAAGAATCATTTCCTAGTATTATCTTTGCTATTGATTACTTAGGTAGAAGCTAACATCTTCTATGTGAATCCATAATTAAGAAGTGAAGAATCAATCCCTAGTATTATCTTTGCTATTGATTACTTAGGTAAAGTTTGATTATAGATAGACTAACTTATAGAGATTACTAAGTGAAGTGCTAGCTATGAGGTGTCAATCTTCTATGTGAATCAATCCCCAATATTATCTTTGTTATTGATTACTTAGGTAAATTTTGATTATAGATAGACTAAATTATAGAGATGACTAAGTGAGGGGCTAGCTATGGAGTGGCATACACTTAATCTCTATTTTATATACATTTTGGTATATGGCTTTTGGTTGTGTTTAGTCTTGTTATTTATTAAGTCAACTTCTCTATGGCTTTTGGTTGTGTTTAGTCTTGTTATTTATTGCTTAGGTAAATATATATTATAGATAGACTAAAGAGATTACTAAGTGAAGATCTAGCTGTGGAGTGTCCCACACTTAAGAGATTCCTAAGTGAAGGGGCTAGCTGTGAAGTCTCCTACACTTAATCCCTCTCCTTTATATACAAGTCATCTTCTCTACATTTTTGTGTGACTTTTGGTTGTATTTTCTCTAAGTTATTGTCTTCTCTCCACACTTTCTTGAAATTATTGCTTTCCCATGTCATATACTCTCTATATTCTTTTCAACTTATGCACAGTGCTAGTCTACTTTTCTATGTGCATGTGTGTAATGTTTTACAAGTCTTCATAATATTAGCACAAGCATATCATAGGGCATACCTTATGTGCGGTATAAAAATTAGCTTCTTAATTCACCAACTATTACCAACCATGAAATGAAGTGACACATAAATCATGGGTCATGCTTTTGAGTATTGTACCTTTTTTAGAGTAATAATTTACATATTACTAAGGAAACTACATAGCATGATGACCCTCTAAAAAACTATAAGATAAGCACTCCATCAAAGTTAGCAGCTCTCGCCACTAAGGTCTTGGGCAATACATACAACCATTTAGGGAGCTACCCCTAAAAAATAGTAACCTAAACAATTAAGGTAGCTACCCCTCCAAAACATAGCCTATACACAATTACTAAGGAAATAATTTACATATTTACTAAGGAAACTACCTACATAGCATGATGACCCTCTAAAAAACTATAAGATAAGCACTCCATCAAAGTTAGCAGCTCTCGCCACTAAGGTCTTGGGCAATACATACAACCATTTAGGGAGCTACCCCTAAAAAATAATAACCTAAACAATTAAGGTAGCTACCCCTCCAAAACATAGCCTATACACAATTAAGGAAGACACCCCCAAAAAGAGGAGTACCCAGATGCATCCTTAGACAACCTCCCTAGACATTAGGACTACCATGAGGCATTAAGCCTCATGTGATAATAGAAGGCCTTCAAAGAAAAATGGGACACAAATTTAGGGTTTAAGGGGGAACAATGTGACTAATGGTAGGACCCCTTATAGATATATCCACTTCCTATTTGGGGTTTAAGAGGGCCATTTCCCACATCAACACCCTCAATCTTGCCTAGTCAATGTCTCTAACATGTGAGCCACACAAAGTAAGATTTTCACAAAAGTACTCATGGCCTACTCAACATAATATTAAAATAATTAGAAGACCAATTATTAACTTAAGCAAGAGATTGAATTGGCCTTATAGAGAGCCTTGAGTTCTACTATCATGATCCCCATACATGAAAGCATTCTTGGACTCCCAAAGTCCCCAAAGACATATAAATATGGTCATGCCAAGAAAATTATTGATCTCCTTAGCATTCTTGGACTCCCAAAGTCCCCAAAGACATCTGAATATGGTCATGCCAAACAAAGTATTGATCTCCTTAGCAAGGGCCAAGGCCTTGCCAAACAAGTAGCCAATGAGACCAAGTTACTTCATCTATGGTCCGTCTATTCATTATAGTCCACATGCTTCTTCTTAAGAGTAGGGAAGCCCCAAAATGAATGCCTAAGACCTTTATTCCTAGTTCTATGTCTAGGACATTGTGGATGACTCCGCCGGTCCTTGCTAGGGAGCTCGAGGACTATCGACCCAAACACTAGGATTGGGGAAAAGGGAGTGTGGATCCTCTCAGGGAAGTATACCCGCCGGTAAGGATGAGTCAACCTCACCAGTTAGACATGCAAGACCTATGCTCTACACTATCTACCATGCTCTCCGACCACCACCTAGAACCGCAGTATCCCTACAAACCTCTCACTCACACCACACCCCACCATTGACCACTCACTCACCGCACTCACACAAAGAGATGGACAAAACACCACAAGAGCACCACACCGTATAAAAAAATTATAGACAAGAATGATACAAGAGAGACTATGCTCCAACACAAAGAATGTCATACACCAGAGAATGTGCTACAATGAATGTCCTACACAAGAGAGTCTCTGTCCGCCGAGAGAGTGTGCTACAATGAAGGTGATACCAGAGAGAGAGTGTGTGTGTGTGTGTGTGTGTGTGTGTGTGTGTGTCTGAGAGATTTCTCCCCTTATCTCCTCCTTGGGTGTCCTCCTCCTCGGGCGTCCTCCTCCTCGAAGTCCCAACCCTCATCATGTAGTGTAGAGGGAAGATCTAGAGAGAAGATCTTCTGTCAGGAAAAGGAAGATGGTGCTCAAGAGGATCTCGCCATCCCTCAGGAAAGGAAGATGGGTGTTGCCTCCATGAGTGCCATCGAGGTTGGCCATACATGTCAGAGATGTTGGAGGGCACCGACAGTGATGACGGTTGGAGCAGTCGGAGAGGGCAGTGGTGGTCAGAGATGTCGAAGGGCACCGGCGGTGATGGCGGTCGGAGGCATCGGCGGTGACGGCGGTCCGAGCGGAAGACATCGACGATGACAGTCGGAATGCACTGGCAATGGCAGTCGGGGGCACTGACGGTGATGACGGTCGGAGCCGTCGGAGGACACAGGCGGTTGAAGCGATCGGAGCACACCAGCGTCGAAGTGGTCGGAGATGCCGAAGGTGATGGTGGGAAGCTCTTGGTGGAGGGTGGAGGACCTAGCTTCCCGTCCACAAACATCTTTGAGATACAATCCCTCTCTCTAATATTTTGAAGCCTAGAGGGAGGGCAATGCCCATAAGCACCCTCCAAAAAATGCATAAGCACCCTCCAAAGAAATGCATAATCTTATAAGGAAGAGAAGTTCCAACAAGGACTTGAACCTACTTTTCCAAACTTTCTCAAACCACTTAAGCTTCCACACCCTATTCAAATAATTCACATTGACACCCACTTTAACAAGTTTCATATACAATACTTAGCTTGGGGTTTGGCTAAAGAAGAACCATTCGACCAATGTCAATCCTTGTACTAACATACCCCTCTAAAGGAAGTATCGACAATCATTAATTGAATCTTCTCCAACCAAGAAATCTCATATCAAACCTAGAAACAATAAAAAACATAACCTTATGTTGCTAAGCATCATCAAGATGAGATAATAAGCTATTGTTGCACGACTCAACGATGATTAGATTAATGATGTTGTTAATCCTTCACCAAGTACAATGTTTTTTTAGGTCTTAAAACCTTATCTTATGACTCAATCACACAGTATTAATTAGTCTCATGATGATTATCTTGACATCTTCCAAGAGAGAACATTTGGGACCACCACCAAACATCTTGACTCATCAAAGAATTATCACGACCCTCTGGGAGCCACAACATTCAATTTAGATGTAGGACTCCTTTCTTTTGATCAAGAATATTTATAGAAGGGTAGTTAAGAGGAGCTAGAGTGAATACTTTGTCAATCTAAGATAATCCCTTTCATGTCACCTTTCAAGATAATCCCTTTAAGAACCACATCATAGAGCTCAACCATTTACTTCAGCATTAAATCCCAAGGTTGCCACAAACTTCCCCACTTGAGTAGCAATATCCTTGCCTTAGCATGAACTTGGATGTCTATAGAATTCAAAGCCCACCACCCTCCTTCTTTAGTGAAAAAAACTTTTCTCCACCCAAGCTAGTGAGAGGCCCTTGCATGACCTTTGTTCTTCCACATAAAACATTTAACATGAGTTAGCAATTTAAGGCAATGACTCTTCTTAAAAATTGATTATGGTCTAAATACCACAAATGATTTACAAGCTGTATGGACAATGACTTTGGTCAGTAGAGTTATGGCATAGTTATAGCATCAACTCATGCTGTCTGGTTCACACTATAGACCTGTATGTTTTAGTAGTAGAGAGTACTTTCCCTTATATTATGTACTCTTACCTTTATATTATGGTTGTAGATAAGTAAAAAAGGAAGAACAAAATTCAACCATCCATCTCTCTCGTGTACTTGCCTACTCTCGTGTGTGTGCATGTGTAAAGAAGCTTGCTTACAAAAAAGGAGCTCAAGCTCACCCTTTCCCATGCATTATTCTCATGGTATCAAAGCGCCAATTTACATAAGGATCTCAAGGAGCAAGAAAAGTAAGTGGTTCATAGGTAAGGGTAACTCTGTCTCTTTCCCTTTGATTCAGAAGAAAATCTCTATTGTTAGTTACTAGTCAAGGACTGTAGTAGTAGTAGGCACAACAAGAGGGGGCATTGTCATATCTTGGAGAGCCCTCTTCAATGAAGCAAAAGCACACAAAAAAGCACAGTGTATACTTTTTTTAAGCCAAGGGGGGTTTCTATTGTTATTTTGGCCATCCAAAGATCATTTTGTACCTCGTTTTAGCCCTGTAGACACTCTTCAAAAGTGTCAACAGTGATAGTTTTTAGTTGTGTATTGTTTCTATGCATGTTTCGCATAAATTATTACGCACATTGGTTTATTTGAAGTGCCAACATAGATTTTAAGATTTTCATATGTATAGATGTATGTTGATGTGGTTGGTTTACATAAAGTGGGCACATAACATGTTTATAGTACCACTGAAGTACCTACATAATTTTCGACATTCTCACATATGTATGGCAGATGTATGTTGATGTGATTGGTTTACATAAAGTGGCCACATATAGCATGTTTATAGTACCGTTGTTTAAGTGCCTACATAGATTTTGAGATTTTACATGTATGGCAGATGTATGTTGATGTGATTGGTTTATATACAATGGCAACATAACAAGTTTATAGTACTATTGGTAATAATGTATGTATCTGTTAGATAAATTATTGGGGATTACAAGATTGTTATGAGTGCAAAAGTTATTGCAAGTTTTTTTTGGCCTATAGAATACCATATTTGGTGCAATTAAAAGTTATTTCAAGTTCTCTTTAGCCTACACAATATCATATTTGGTGCAGATAAAATTTACTACAAGTTCTATTTGGCCTACATAAAACCATATTTGGTGCATGTGACAATTACTACAAGTTTTGTTTGGCCTACATAATACCATATTTGGTGCAATTGAAAGTTACTACATGTTCTCTTTGGCCTACATAATATCATGTTTGGTGTAGATGAAATTTAATGTAAGTTCTATTTGGCCTACATAATATCGTATTTGGTGTAGGTGACAGTTTCTATAAGTTCTGCTTAGCCTACATAATACCATATTTGGTGCAAGTGAAAGTTACTACAAGTAACAATGTCTGACAGTCTATCCCACTGTGAGCAAGAAGCTAAATGAGAATAAATTCCAAGCATGGAAGTTCATGATGATGATAAACTTCCTCGTGGTTGGGAAAAGGATATGAGGAGTATATAGCAGGTGACAAAAGGGAGGAGCTCGAGCTTTCAGAACTATACAACAAGTTTAAGGCATGGCATGAGAGCATCAGCAAGGTTATGTATTATCTTTCTTATTTTGGACATGTATCCAAACTCGAGAAATTTCCCAAACTTTTAAGACCTTGTATCCCTTTTGATCAGTTAATGAGGAGATGAACGTTAGGAATTAATCATCCTCTATAAATATTGATGAGCAAGAGGTAGAGGAAAATCTTTATAGAGAGGCCAAGGTGTAGGCCAATATGGAAACATGAATCAGGACAATAACAATAGGATTCCAATTCACAAACAAGTGGAAGAGGCCACTCTAGGGCCAGGGAGAGCCAGAGAGGCTGAGGTGGATGGAAAAGAAATCAGAGTTAAAATAGCATATAGTGCTATTACTAAGGAAAGCCAGGGATAAAAAGTAGGACATAAAAAAGTGGGAAGTTGTAATAGAGCTACAAGGGATAAAAAGTAGGACATAAAAAAGTGGGAAGTTGTAATAGAGCTACAAGGGAATCAGGCATTGTTAAAGCAAGCACCTGAAGATAGAAGTGATTAAATTTTTGTGATGTAGCATATGCTCAGTTCCATGATGACTACAAATGCAGCAAATTCAAGTGATGTATGGGATATTGATTTGGGATGTGCTATCATACAATTAAATTATATCGTACGATAGAATTTGGGTAAAATTATATGAGGAATAATTTTATAAAATGTCAAATTTTAACCTTAAATTCATTTTTTGCACTCAAATTAATGCAAGCTAGATAGAGGCTAAGTACACGAGTGCTACTATGGTGAGATGTGAGGTAGCTTGGTTTGCAAAAGCTACTTAGAAGTAGCAGCAATTGTTTTGTTCAGTATAGAGGCTAAGTGCAAGGGCACTTCTGGGGGGGGGGAGATGTGAGGTAGCTTGGTTGTAGAAGATACTTACAGATATGGGTGAGCCCATGCATATGGTAGTTGTTATTTATTGGGATAGTATAAGCAGCATATAGTAGGGGTTACTATGGAACTCGTATATTTTAGTAGTAGAGTACTTTCCCTTAAAGTATATATAATCTTATCTTTATGATATAGTTGTAAAGAAGTAAAGAAGAAAGAAGAAAATTCCATCCATCTCTCTCTTGTGCTTGTCTACTCGTGTGTGTGTGTGTGTGTGTGTGTGTGTGTGTGTGTGTGAAGAAGTTTGTTTGTAAAGAGCTTAAGCTCACCCTCTCCCCTACATTCTTCTCAAAAGGAAGGCCGCAAGTGCCTCCAATGGGTCAACACACACTATTTTCTACGAGGTAATTTGTGAGAAAATTTATTTCTTTCCCTTTAGAGGAAAATGCCTTCTCGGGAAGTTCACATTACCTATACAATTGCAGGTCCTAGGCAAGAAATAGTTCCTAGGAAAGAAACAATCCCTAGGGAAGAGCCAGGTCACATAACTATATAATTGTAGGTCCTAGCCACCTCCGAGTGAGTGCAAATACCACCCCTGACATAGCAGGCCTTATAATCCTCTTATCCTTGAAATATGAATCCTAATAAGATCTCTTTTACAAGGAAATTTTCAACTTGGAGAGATCTTTCCAATTAGATGAATGGGAATCTAAGAGCCATGCCACATTTAGTGCACGTCTTCTACTAAGACAAAAACAAAGCAAGGAGAAGCCATGCCACATTGAGTGCACTCCTTTTAAGCCAAAAACAAATCAAGGACTGCCTAGAGTACCCATGAACAAACTGGGTCACAATTTTAAAATGAATATCATGTTGTTTCTTGTCATTTACAAAGGGAAGTAGGTCATTGTATTTTTGGATGGTGGTGCTAGTGTCAACATATAATCACCAAGGTCTTTCTAGGAGGCCTAAGGAATCCCATCGCTTGTAGACACTAGTCTCATGGTCAAGCTTGCCAGTGAGAACACAACAAAACCTTTGGGCATCCATCAAGGTGAAAAATTCAAGACCTTTGGGTCCACCACTCATTCGTGTGGTGGTGATGGGTTTCCACAAAAGAGGATCTTACACCATGATCCTTGGAAGGCCATACATGAGAGATGCAAGGTTGGTTCGTGATTGGGAAACCATTTACATACACAAATGTGAACAGTCCTTAAAGATAGACTTAAAATTAGTAAAGACTTACCCAATGGGTCAAGGTATTCTCGTAAACCAATCTCACACAATCATTGAGACCGCTTTTCAATAGATATTTGTAGGAGCATGCAACATAGTAGCTTCAACTACTTTGATTGATATCTGTATAGCTTGTAACAAGCTATTGGATGGTGAAGATGAGGACCAGGAATATGAGCCCCTCTTGGAGCATGGTGACAATGATATATTATGTCAAGCATATCTTCTTTTTATATTATATATTAATAATATTATAATAAATATTATATAATTTTTAATAAACTATATCTTGATATTTTCCACTATAATTGCATGGCCCTTTTTTAACAAATATGATACTTCAAAGATCCTTTTCTCCTAGTTTTCCTTTAAACCTACGATTCTCCCTTCCAAAAATGAGAATATTTCTTTCACCTACCAACTCCCAAGCCACATAATTTCCATCATGTCTACATCTAATTAGAAAAAAATGGTGGGAATCCACATAATGGCATGTGGCTTCTCTCCATTGTCTTAGTTCTATGAGCTAAAGTCTAGCATTGGAATGAAGGGGATATAGTTTAAAGATATTTACCAATAATCATGATAACTACTAAGGAAATGGCTTATCTCCATTTTCTTAGTTGTATGAGATGAAGTCTAGTATTGGAATGAAGGGGGTGTAGTTTATGTAGTTTAGAGATGTTTCAATAATCGTGTGATTATTAAGATAAAGTAGCTAGAGAATATCATCCTCTACTAATGTATGGATTGGGGTCCAAATAGGTTATGGATAACGATTTTAGGGTCATAAAATTTTTAATGTTTTGGATTGATGACTTTGGTTTAGCATATGTTAAGCTTTACACCTGTTGGATTCACATATGAGAGTGACCCTTGGGAGAGTAACATGGCAATGTTAGTTGTTTCTACATTAATGGTTGAACATGATTAAGTCTTGTCAAGGGGGTGATTCTCAAATTATTATTGTAGTTGAGATAGGTAGACTTTGAATGTGATTCAAAACTTTTACCAAAGATTAGAAATGTAAGCTCCTCATTCATATGTCAAGGTGACTATTACTTTGAATTTTTTTTTCTACGTGCGAGGGTCCTTCAAATGATTGAATTTGAACTTAGGATATGTCTTTGTTCCAATAAAGGAAGGCATTTATAATAACTTAAATCAAAGAAGTTGAGAGTTATGTTCCAATCATATATAATCCTGAATAAGTATATAATTCTTATGGCTAGGCAAAGATGGAAAATAATTGATTTGGTATTTGAATCCAATGCACAAGGTAGAGGATAACAAACATCACTAGCCATGGATTCCTATGCAAACCAAGGAAGATGCTCAAATGGGAGTTACTTGCATGGTGAGAGTGTACAAATTACATGGGCAAGTAAACCCCTTTGTAAGGGTACAAAGGGGTTTACTTGCCCCCATGGTGAACACACTGCCTCCATGGCTATTGATGTTTGTTATCCTTGACCTTGTGCAATGGATTCAAATACCAAGGACTATGCTCAACTGCCTCCATGGCTAGTGATGTTTGTTATCTTGGACCTTGTGCAATGGATTCAAATACATGCATGGTGAGAGTGTACAAATTACACGGGGAAGAGGGAAGAAGGTCATGCGTCATACACATGTAAACCAAGGACTATGCTCAAATGGGAGTTACTTAATGGTGAGGGTGTAATTTGATTATTACATGGGGAAGAGAGAAGAAGCCCATGAGTCATGCATATGTAACGCTCTCCCTCCAAACCCCTTTATAAGGGTTTTTACTTGCCCACATGGGGAACACAGCACTCCAACAATTGAAGCCATTGTGTTGGTGGGTTCTGTGCGTCCCATTGTAGACCTTCTGATGGTCCCTTCTTCTTTCTTGCAATTGTTGGGTCTTCCTGAGCTTTTTGCCATATACAGGGCTGCCCAAACAAGCCCATTTCCAAAACAAGCACCCACCAATGACTATTTTCTGAAGATCTTCCCATTTCATGCCTCTCCCCCAACCGTCTCCCACCGTGGTCGCTCTTCCTCCTGAGCTTTGGTGGATGCTCTTGCAGTTTAGCTTCTGATTCTATATACCAATGGAAAAGGAGTCCTCACAAGTGACAAGCTTCCACCCACGCAGAAATATACATATGCTAAGAAGGCTTTTGTCCTTCAATGCAATGTCCATTTGGCAATTGAATGTCTCCTGCTTCGTGTAATTAATGGGAGCTATGGTAAGATGATTTTACATATAAAAAAAGATGTGCTAGTAACTTCAGATATGATTATTATTATTGACCACCCTTTGTTATTTGATTTGATTAAAATTAGATCAATATCAAACATGGATATTCTAAGGGCAAACAATGGAAAAGACTCAAATTAGTATGGATTGCACTTGTCATTATATGCTAGTCCCATGGGGGATTGATCCTCAGCAATCTATAGTACATTGACAAATGCATCAATCATGCATGTCAAATGCATATTTAGAAGGATTATAAATATGAAGGGTTTTTCAATAAAGAACATGGATTCACAAACGCATCAATTATGCATGTCAAATGCATATTTAGAAGGATTATAAATGTAAAGGGTTTTTCAATAAAGAACATGGATTTACACTCTTGTTTTAGTGCATGGAGAATGTAAGAGCATCTCATTGACACAATTATATTAAAAATATAACCCTGTTTACTATCCAATCATGCTTAGACTTGACCTATATAATGCAAAAATGAATTGTACAGGACAACTCTTGTGGTCCAGCATGCATGTTTTAGCCATGGACATTCATAAAAAAGCAGACCTTTATTTAAAATAATGCATTAGCCTTGTCAGGTATGACTTGTAACCCGTTTGTGAGAAAATGCTTAGTGATGTATTTTTCTTTTTCTACATAGTGACTACCTTTCCTTGTGTTGAGATTTGGATGTACACATGTCATCATTTTTTAAAAATTCATGTAAGCATGTTTGCACACAATGAAAGTCTATGCTAGTGTATCATGAGGGTAACAATAGGTGCCCCACCACCATATTAAATAAACTTCTAGATATAAATTCTCAAATTTGTTTGTATCACTTATTGCACAATGTGAATCCATAACCAAGGAGTAATAAAAATCTATATGTAAATTCTGGAATACGTTTGTATGCACACTAACTGCACAAGGTGAATCCATAACCAAGGAGTAATGAACCGATATGGAGGAACAAGAAAGACAATGGCTTAGATAAAACACAACCAAAAGTCACACCAAAATGTAGAGAACTTGATTTATATATACAAGAGAGACTTAGTGTAGGACACTTCACACCTAGCCCTTCACTTAGATAATATAATCTATCTACAATCTAGCCTTACCTCAGTGATTAATACATCATAATAGTGATTTAGGCACATTTTAGGGCATACATTGTGATATTAAAATTGGCTCCTATATTGATTTACCAACCTTGATGGGTCATACATGCATCAGCACACTTTCGAGTGTTTTGCCTTTATGCCATTTTTTGCTCCCTTTATTTTCCATGATGCAGGCACCTCAAGGAACTGTGACTCTTGAAGCAAACGAACTATTTGTTATTTCTAGATTGGTGTGTTTTCCATGTATATCTTGCCTTATATTGATGGGTGTTTCCATTTTATTAGTAATTATGAATTGTGGAATCAAGTGCTATTAGAGGAATGAAGTGTAGTGTTGATGAGGCTTATAACATTGAATTGTTTGACTTGAATAGCTTGTAGCGTTGTGGCAAGGATATTAAGGAGTGTAATAAGTCCAGTGTTTGGACCTCACTGATGGCACCCCATCGGTGCCTCATGACAGGTGGGAAAAAATTACTTACACAGGCCTTTTTTTGAGGGAATGAAAATTGGACAGCTTGCCATGATGATGTCTCCAATGCAGTAACTCCATATCCATGCTTGCTAGAGTGTTTCTCAAGTATCCAAGATTCTTTCTAGGTCATAATATGTGAAATCTCATCAAGTTTATGGTCCTAAGGTGCTTCCCATCACCACACCAAGTGTTATGGTTGCCATATTTACAATGTTAAAGGTTTTGAGCAAAGTGAAAGATAAGGAGGAGGTGGGAATGAGCAATGACTTCACTAGCTAGAGTAGAAACACCCATGTCTATTAATTGATGGCAGTGGAGGTCTTATAGTTATGCTTTCAAGATTCCAAAAATGCTGAGCTCTACATTAAAAATCATTATGTCAGTATTTTGCATTTGCACACTATTCTTAGCCATGATTCTTGTGTGTAGAGTTTGTTATGGCAAGAACAATGCCTATGCTTGTCATCGTATGGCCTCGTGGTTAGTCTAGTGTGGCATTGCCTGCTTTCATACTTATAAGAAAAATATATGCATTGGGAGGTTATAAGTCCTTGATAGAAATGATCGGACTGTTAAGACCACTGCCAACTATGTTAAGCATTTACCTCATCATGAATCAAATTAATAGCATTCGAAGCATGATGTGGTTTTTATTTCAAGTCAACTCTTACTCATATTAAATGCTTTTTAACGAGGAATCAAGCAGTCCCATCATCTTCCCAAGACATTTTTTTTGGAAGAAAACTTTTGAATTTGCTTTTCATAATGTATATGTCAATATGTTATACCGACCTAGAAAAGCTTACAAAAATGACATGCAGGTTCACAAATTCTGCTCACAGATTGAGGGAACAGACCTGAATCAAACATTTGTTAGTTCATGCATTGGATATACATTTGCAGGTGATTTAACTTCAAACTTAAGTACTTTCCATCGTACATAAATATTGCTTTTCTTAAATGTCCAAAAATCATATCAACAGCCAGAAAAAAAAACAGGCAATGTAAACAAGTAAAATATATCACTTAAGAGACCAAATAGGGACATCACCTTGACAAAACATGCACATTTTCTCCAAGCCCAACTCAACTACATCGCTCTGCTCAAACACCAGAAATGGCTAATAATAAACCCTTGCTGTACCTACCATAAGCCATTTTTGAGACCCTAAATAGTGGCTAGCAAAGAATCTTATGACTTGCAGCTATGAAGGTCCAGGATGAAAATCTGTGAGGAACTCAGATCCATAAAGAAAACATAGAAATTCATTCAAGCATTTTATGAAAAACTTGTTTCTCAAGTCACGGAGTACATTCGTATACTTGATGAAATTATTGTGGTCTCACAAAGGCTTTGGACAAGATAACAAGAGGATAGAGGCATCACACAACACTCGGATTTTGGCTCAGACACTTTCTGAAGCACATTCATAGAGAGAAGCATCTTAGGAGCTAGACTCCTTGTTAGGAGAAGATACCTGCCCGCTCCCTTCATCACCGATTGATGCAGACTCTTGCACGACTTTCATAGTTTGTTGAGCAATGCAAAGCTCTTCATCTGTTGGCACTATGATCACCTTAATCCTGGAATTCTCCGCCTGTATCTCCCGCAGGCTTCTCCCTTCAGCTTGGTTCTTGCTCTGGTCAACACTCAAACCCAGCATTTCAAGATCAGAACAGACCATTTCTCGCACGCTCGAGGACTTTTCCCCGATGCCAGCACTGAATATCACAACATCAACTTTGCCACCAAGATTCAGATAATAGGCTCCAAGGTACTTGCGAATACGGTGCACATAAACCTGCAGTGCTAGTTTGTGCTTTTCACTACCGGCCTCTGACAGTTCTATCACAGTCCTCATGTCTTTTTCTCCACAAAGTCCATATAATCCACTTTCTTTGTTTAGAATGTTGCTTATCTGACTTAATGTCAGACTCTTGGAGGCCTCCAAAATCTCATAGATGGCTGGGTCAATGTCACCAGATCTTGTTGCCATCACCAAACCCTCCAAAGGGGTGACACCCATTGTAGTGTCAATACACTTCCCATTTCTTATTGCTGCCATGCTGGCCCCAGCCCCAAGATGGCAAGCAATGATATTCAGCTCCTCCTTTGGCTTCCCAAGGTGTTCAGCTACTTGAACAACAAGATACTCATAACTTGTTCCATGGAATCCATATCTCCGTAAGCCAAGTTCTTCATAGTAGCTGTATGGAAGTGCATACAAGTAAGCATGAGGAGGGATTGTTGAATGGAATGCTGTATCAAACACAGCCACTTGAGGACATGCAAACAGCTGCTCTGCAACTCGAATACCCTGCATGAAAACCATGCTTCACAGCGTAAGGGAGCATGCATTACCACATGTATACAAAGTGCACCTTTACTTTCTATGCAATATAAAACAAGTAAATGAAAGGGCTCAAGTAAATCAGAAACTCCCATGTACCTCAAGGTTTGGAGGATTATGAAGAGGGGCAAGGGGAATAGCCCTTTCAATTGCTCTCTTAACATCATTCGTGACCAGAACAGGCTTTGTCAGCTGCTCTCCTCCATGTACAACCCTGTGACCAACAGCACATACACTGTCTGCATGGCTCTTGTCCAGATGAAGTAATTCCAGCACTCTCTTCAGACCAGTTGAATGATCAACAACAGCACTTCCCTGCAGTGTTTCTCACCCTTTACCCTGAGTAACATTAGTCTTTTTATGGTTAGAAGATAATACATTCTAGATTGTTCTTTCGCACAATCTAGAATGGTAAAACTTTAATTCTTTTAAGGTCAGCAAATCATATTAAAAACCGTAAACTACTCCCAGCAATGTCTCACCCCACACCTAACTAGCATCAATCTATTTGCATATCATTCTAGATTGTTCTCCAATATGATAGCTATTAGTAAGAAAGCTTCTAATTAGTTTATGAAATAAAAGCAATACATCAAGGTTTTTAAGATGTAACATGTGAACAATGAATTGATTATTCAAAAGTAATACGTGATAAACCACACGAGGTAAGGAATAAACAAATGGTGAAGGAAGGTGGGAGGTTATCAAAAATTGTATTTGGAGACCACAGCTAATTGTAATGTGACCTGACCAAGTTATTAAAGTGCTTTTGGACCGGGTTCAAGTTTTATTCATATGAATACCCTTTTTGCTAGGCGCTTGTTGGAAGAGTAGCCGATTGCTCTGCTTTGTCGTCAGAAGAGTTTGCTGTGCATCTTTCTTCTTCTCTTTTGCAATCCGCTTTCTACATTCCTTGATGTAGTGGCCAGGCTTATGGCAGTAGTAACATTTGCCCTTCTTTTAGGCTTATTTGCATCCCCTTTGTCAAATTTTTCACCACCAGAAGAGGGCTGTCCATGACCAACCTTACTAGACTTGTGTCCCCCATGCTTAAAGCTCTTTGCTTTATCCTTATCCTTGGCTAAATGCCTTGTCTCCACCATGGTTGCTAGATAGGTTTTCTCTTGTTTGCTCTTCCTACAAGAGTAAACCCACCAGCTCTTTAAAAGTGACGGGATTAGCACCTCCTCTCATAGAGAGGTTAAGAGAGGTGTGAAAGCCCAAATAGGAGGGTGGTAAAGAATTTAGAGCGTTGGTGAGACCAGCTGTCTGTCTAGGATAACCTCATCAATGTTCAGCAATTGTTCCTGCAAATCTTTCACTTTGGTGAGGTGATCTGACATGGAATCACCCTCATCCATAGAAAAAAGATCCAATTGCCTCTTTAAGTAGGCAACTCTTGCCTCGTTGCGTACTTGATACATTGCTTCCAAAGTGTCCCATGCAAGCTTCGATGTCTTGCAGGACCGAATGTATGGAATAATAGACCTTTTCACTGAAAGGGCTATCAAGAATATGGTATGTGCATCCCTGGAGTCCCATCTCTTCTGCTCTTGTGTGGGAGCAGGTTCTGCTTCAGGAGCTTTTTGAGCACCTCCCCTTTGAGGCGTTGCTGGTTGTATGGTAAGTGGGCACATCTCGTCACCACACACGATGCCCCAAAGCCCTTTGGCTACCAACAAGTTACAGATCATGAAACTCCATAGGGAGTAGTTTGATCCATCCAACTTGTCCTCCTGGGTGAGCACACCAAATACATCCGTTGCATTTTGAGCCATGTAGACAAAATACACCTGCAAGCAAACCAAGCACCAATGTGCACTGCTAGGCAACCAAATGTCATGTGCAAACTTTTGCCTGCA
Organism: Cibotium barometz; assembly: GCF_041138505.1. Taxonomy (NCBI): domain Eukaryota; kingdom Viridiplantae; phylum Streptophyta; class Polypodiopsida; order Cyatheales; family Cibotiaceae; genus Cibotium; species Cibotium barometz. Next base: position 30,925,243 of record NC_141079.1, on the reverse strand, counting down.
ACCTCAAGCAAGTATAAACCTGCACCAAACTGTCCAAGTACACTTAATGTGTATACATATGTGACAAATCACTGCTATAATCTCCTATTACATGCTCCAACCTGAAAAGCCCCAATTTTTATGCACTGCAATTACTTAAATGTCCAGTTAATTGCCCAATTTTCACAAAAGCCCAAATTTCTGCAACTGAAGAGGCTCAATTGACTAATTTTGACCTCAATTTGAAAAACCCCCAAATTCCAAGCAACGCAACATGTTCGAATTTGCCAATTTTGCATCAAATTGGAAAATCCCCAAATTCTTCACACAACATTTCTCTTAATGTGCATCGAATTGCTCTAATATCAAAAAAGCCCAAAATTTATGTACCTACAAATTGAGCAAACTGTAACTTGTATGTTTTATAACTTTATACTTGCATTTCACTCTCGTTGAGAGGGAGTGGGAGCCATCGAGTGCAGGGGGTACACAGAACAAGTGAGGAAGCCAACTTCACATTTGGGAGATCTGCTATTGTTCACAGCAACAAGGTATTGCCGGGGGGCCACTGACGGGATTGCAGAGTAGCAGGGTATTGCCCGGGGCCATTGACGGGACTGCAGACGGTTTGGTCGGCTGGTGACATTGACGTTGACAACGAGATGCAAGTGAACAAACGACGACGGTAGTATGGCTGGATACGCCAATGGCCGCCAATGGCAACGAGTTGCAGGCTAGGTGACGTTAGTGGAGGCTGGAGACGGCATCGCTGGAGAGCAGCAGTTGACTGGAGATGGTGACGGCGGGGTGTAGGAGATGTGGCGTTGAGGTCGGAGCTGGCATGAACGGCCAACAGACGGTAGCGAGGGCGACCAGCAGTCAGATCGGAGCTAAACGGCCGACAAACAAAAGGGTCGACGACGGCAACGGCAAGCAGCTATTGGAACAAGGGACCCCCAAAAATGGCAAATTCCATCAGATGCCACATAAGCCATAGGTGTGGCGGAGTGCGGGGGCCACTCGCTGTGGTGATAGCACCGGCGGTTGGCCAAGCGGAGCACTTTGCACTAGTGCCGCCACATGCGGTGGTGCAAATGGATGGAGCCTGGCCGACAGGGCGGTGCACAGAAGGCAAGCAGAGTGTCGGAACACTGCGGACGAACGGAGTTGAACAGCAACGGACATAACGAGTCCCATATCGACGAATGGACGCACAAAAGGGCCGGAAGGGCACTATAGCTCTGATACCAAATGTTGGGACTCACACACAGTAGGGTTTCTTGCACATTAGTAGGGTTTCCTGCAAATTAGGGTTAGTTACAAAAACAGGAAGCTCACACAAAGTGAGAGGGGGAGAGAGAAAGAGACAAGTGTATGGTGATCACAAATGCAAGTCAACCCTTGCATGTGAGTCACATCCATATAATATCCAAGTACAAAAGTTATCTGGATAGAGTGTCATATCCAAGGGGAAAAACCACATGGGAAAAAGTGCCCTTGGTTAAGCCCTGTTCACATGTAGCACCTCCCTCAGGTTGGGTGTTTCCGGTGAGTTTTGGTGGACTGTTTTGCTGCTGTCCAGCATCTTTCTCTCTCAAATTTGAGAGGTCATGGTGCCTCACTTTGTTGGAAAGTATTTGAGAGGAGTCTTGGAGTGCTGAGATTTGTGTACTTTGTTGCTGTGGATATGGCTCCCTCCTGTACAAACAAGGATGACAAGTTGGACGGAACCAACTATACCCATTGGAAGCTGAATATGCGGATCTAGTTCATCCATAAGGGTTTATGGGGAGATTGTTCAGGGCAATGAGAAGAAGCTCGAGCGTCCTAAGAACTCGAGGAGGTGGACCCAAAATCAAGAGGATGAATTCCTTGCGGAATTACAAGACTGGGAGAATCATGATTCAAAGGCGCATTCAATGCTTGTGCGGACCATTACAAAGCAGGTCTCACCGGCCGTTCAAACTCTTACCAGTGCTCATCAAGTATGTCCAAGTTGGGGATCTCTTTGCTCAAGATTCGTTGATGAGGGCAGTTACTTTGCAAGGGCAACTCTATGGTTTGTTATTTCCAGCTGGCAGTTCTATGCAATCATTTCTCATGAAGGCCAAAGTTATCCATTACCAGTTAATTACTGGCAACAGGTGTTGCTTTGTCCTCTGCTCAGTTGGCTACACTTATCCTCACCAAGCTTCCCTCGGAGTATGATGTGGTTTCTCAAGCTTTGAGGTGCCAGGTCACAACCACATAGTTGGATTTTGATAACCTTAACTTTCTCTTGGAAGAAGAGTCCGTCCTCGTTTCTCAAGGTAAGATCAAGGTGTCTCTTAACAGTTCAAATTAGGCACACACTTCAGCTCAGAAGAAAGGTCGTAATCATTGCTTCTCATGTGGGAAGAGAGGACATCTGTCTAAGGATAGCTTGTCCAAGAAGAAGGACAAGACCAAGGGCAAGTCCTTATCTCAAAAAAAGGGTAAAGACACGGCACAGGACAGTGATACAGATACTTCTAACAATTCATTTAGGGCTCCCAGGGCGCTTCTGTCTTGGGAAGACCAAGATGGTGTACTTCTCTAGTATACATGCACTTTCTCCCATGTGCTTCCAACTAGAGAAGGCTTGTGGGCAAAAGAGGGAGCTAGTAGCAACTCCATTTGTTGGTGCATGGGAACCGTGAGTCAGAGTTCCAAGCATTAAAAATCTGGTAGGACATGGTCATCTTTGGTGTAGCAGAGATTATGGACTGGATCTATTCCGAGTTCATTGTTCGAGGCTTTTGGGACGTGATGTGTTCCCAATCTATTGTTGGGGATTATGGGCGCGGTGTGTCCAGCAGCTCATCATGTTATTCTTGGAGTTCACTGCACACTTGTGTGGGAATTCGGAGCCAAGCAAAGTTCCTTGCAGTTCATGGTGGCATTTTGTTTCAAGAAAACAGGTTGGCAAGTGCTCTCTCCGAGGTGATTCCGGTATCTACAGTACTCAAGGTCCATGGTTGCATCTTCATCAGCTTATCTTCTTCAGACTCTTACACACTATGAGCTACAAGGGGGGAGGGAGGGAGGGGGGGGAGGGGGGGGGGTTGTTTAGAATTATGCATCTCAGTGTATTTATGGGGTTTGTCTATTTTATGGGCTTTTATCATTTTCTCCTATTTTTAGTAGGTCGTGGGCAGTAGGCTTGTTTCTAGAGGCAACGGCCAATTCACATATGCACTATAAAAGGAGTCTTCTCATATTCACTTGATGTAGTTCATTCCAAGCACAGTTCAACACTACTTGTTGACTATTGCCATTGTAAACCTTCTTGCTATTATAAAAGGTGATCTTGTCCACAAGCTCTCTCTCCTTTGCTCCCTCTTCTCTCTCTTGTGTTGTCTACGCTTCCACCTGTGCATACTCCAACAGTTTGCCACGGACAATCACATCAGACAGGAATCCGAAATTCACCTCCCATTTTTGGAGAGCATTGTTTGACAACTTTGGAACTAAGTTACAACAGTCCAATGCATTCCATCCTCAAACAGATGGCCAAGCAGAAATATATAATCAATTGGCCTTCAACGTTCGCAAATCATACTGCCATGCAACAAATCCAAGAGAGATGTCAACTTTAAGGAAGGGAATTGGGTATATCTCCGGATCATGAAACAACAGCTAAAGCAAGTGGGCAAGCGTTGTCTTTGGAGCTTACATTGTAAGGTCCCCCGCTTCCTAAATAGGGGAAACCTTTAAGATAGTCTACTAAGTCTAACTTGGGGTAGTTTCCTACTCATCGACGCCTTAACCATGTAAGATACAAGGATATGATTAGTAGATATGACCTAGTTCTATCTCGCAAGGAAAGCATGGTCTTTTTAAAGGATTTCTAAAATCAAACCACTCATAGAGTGATCGACTTTAACTCACGCAACCTCTATTCTTGACTTCTAAAAAACAATGCTTTTTTCCTTATCTATGATGCAAAGCACAATCGCTGACCTAGTCCTCTAGAGTAGGGTTGCCCACGGATTTATTTATCTAACATAGCGCTTTATTTAATTTATTGAAAAGTTACCCGACTAATCAGGTCCACCCATCCATAGGATGTTGCCGTCAGAGCATTCCATCCTCCCACTTTCCACCCAACTCATGCGTCAATTTATTTTCTAATTAATCCTACCACACTGTTTGACATAAATAAGCAAATTCCTTAATTAAAAGCCTTACACATGGTTCGTTTAAACAGTCTTTATCAATGATACACAATGTTTACAAACAAAGTATTTAAAAAAAATACATACAATGTTCAAAATTATTCATAGCCAAATCCAAACTCTTTACTTTATTCTACCGATGATCTAGAGTTCGGTCTTCCAGCCTCTAAAGACAGAGCAATCCCTACGGAACCATACACCTCATCATCGGCAACTCACGAGGACTCAAGCCGACTTGTCACCCTCTCAAGCTCCATCGCTTGATCCTCTCGCTCCTCAGAGGGATGTCTACGCGCTAAGGAGGGCTTATTTCCCGCACTAGCCTGGGCCCGCAGAACGAGGTAGCATTACAATATTCGCCTCCATTGGCGAAATCTTATCCTCCCAATGGTATGACGGATAACCTGGGTCGACTCTGAGCCTCACTAACGTCGCCACCTAGCTACGCAAGCACGAAAACGGGATTAGTGTTGAGACCTGAAGAAGATATATATGTACTTCTTAACTCAATCAAGATAACACTTTACAAACTGAATTTTAGAGTATGACAGATTTCATCACTTTCCTTGAGATAACAATAATTTCACAAGGAATTTTGGTATAAAGAAAAATAGCACCTCTTTCTTAATGTCTTTAAAGTTAACATTAAAGATTAATAAATAAATAAATAACTTCTTTTAAACGATAACCAAACTAACCTGGTCATTATTTCTTTGTGGAACTCCCAAGGGGAGAGATGGAGCAACATCTAGAGCAACCTCTCGAGACTCGATGTGCGCATCTCTCGGGGCGATATTTTGCGCTTTCGTGAAGGAGCCATTCTGCCCGCCTTCTTGTAGTCCGCGGCATCACGAATCGAACGCTTCAATCGGATCTCAATTTAAAGCTCGATTACTCAAGTTATGAGCAGAAAACCTCTAGGTGTGAATCATCTCTAACAAGCTAAAATCCCTTACTAAAGTCACTGCTAATGGAGAGAGGGAGGAAAAAGATGTCCTTAAACTGGATTAGGAAGGAGAAGATTGCAGCTAGAGGAAGAGGAGAGTGAGTCCTCTCTTAAGTCTATTCACACGAGGGGGGGGGGGAGGGGGGAGAGGAGAGCAGCTAAGGACACTCTACCCTCAAGGGTGAGAGGAGGCAATAAATATTCTGTAGAGGGCTTCCTTGGAGATAGGCAAAAATGGCTTGCTGGAAGGTTGTCGGGTACAGTACGGTACAATACCGCACAGACTACCAGGTACGGGCGCTAGCAGAATGACAAGTACGGGTAGAGTAGGGTGTTGGGGTGTCTCGACCACAAGGTGCTCGGGAGTTTATATAGATGCTGGTACGAGTATGGGTTCAAGGAAAGGGAGAGCAAAGGATAGTGTACGGTGAAAGTACACCGACCTGTGGCTTGCATGGGCCTGGGGAAAGGAATGGTGCCTATGCATGGACAAAAGCTATGGTACGCATGTACTTTCCGGATCAGAGGCAGCATGGGCGTCCACGTGGCGGTCTGTGTGGACCATACACTAGGGCGATCGTCCTTTGGTCCTTGCGCGGACCTTGTACGAACACCCAAGTGTGTGTATAACATCTTTTTGGAACGGGACTCCTAATTTGGGACGTCGCCCTCAATATGCATGGCGGAGTAATTTGGTAACTCATCAGCAAAACAATCATTGTGCTCTTGCAAAAATTTCAGCCTTACATGTACATTATTTTCCTCAACATGATCTCGTACAAAAATCAAGTACGCAAAAACACTCTTTTTCATTACTTTCTTAATTTGTACATGAGATACAAGGGAAATGGTATCGCCCTCTTCACCGGCATCAATTACATGCTCTCGGCCTTTATGCATGAAGGTGATCCTGTTGGTCTTGTAAGCCTTGCACGGATCAATACATGTATGCCAAGGCTTTCCAAGCAATACATCACAGCCATTCAAAGGCGCCACAAGAAAATCCTCATGATCTACATAGCCTTCAATGTGTATGCACAACTTGCCAAAAATAGGCATGACCTGCACTTCTCTACCAACAAAGGCAGTCCTTGCTTCAATTTGAGGACCCATGTTCTCCAATTCAATACCCAAAGTAGTTGCCATCTGTGTGGATATGAAATTTTCAGATACACAATCATCAAACATGAACAAAGCGGGCTGATCCTTGAGCTGTCCCCAAGCTTTACATACAATCCTGTCTTTGCTATCATGTGAAGTGTTGTCCTACACATCCGGAACCACATGCACATTAGGCTTTGATGCATTTGCATTATCACGCTTCTTCTTGTTTGGGCATGCCTTTGCAATATGCTCGGTGCTACCACAAGTAAAGCATTTCCCCTCGCTCATATATTGCTTTTTCTGCTCCGGAGTGAGACCATAGTCTCTCAGTTTGAAGGGACGCTTCTTAGTAGTGTTATTTTCAGCCTTTGGACCATTTTTATCTTGGTTTTAGTCCTTTTAGGTGGCTATCCATCATTTTGCAGATTTTGGACAGCCCTCTCTTTGCCTTGAAATGAGGGTTTAGCCTTATTGGATCGACTCAATTTGAGTTTCAATTGCTCGGTGGCGGTGGCGGTGGCGGCTGCGATTAATTGGTGTAAGGTATGACCAGGATACATTTGTAGTCCCGCTTTGTACACAGGTTGCAATCCCGATTGAAACCTTCGCTTCCTTTCTGCCTCGGTGACATGCATAAATGGAGACACCTCCAAAAGCACTTTCCAAAACTTTTGTACATATGCATTTATCGATTCCCCCTCATTTTGCTACACCCAATCCCACTTCATTGTTATCTCATTCAATGCATTGGGAGGCAAGAATTGAGCATAGAACCTCTCCTTGAACCCTTCCCATGATCTAACAGGATTCAGTGAGAGCTTCTCCGTGAGCCACCAATGGGCAGCAGTGCCTTTCATGAACATGCTTACATCCCGGATCATGGATTTCTGAGTGAAATTCTCATCACTGAAAGTAATATCAAATTGGGCAATAAAAGCAAGTGTCTTTGATGCATCATCTTCCCCATGATATGTGTCAAACTTCACAGATTTGTCTCCGACTTTAAAGTCACGAGACTTCGATGCATGTGCCTACATCTCAACATGTTTTCCCCCATGTTTGCCAATTGGGACAGCCCCTGACTGGCATCATTTTAGGACCAAAAGATGATGCATAAAGCATAGATACATGTGCCCTGTAAGCATGAGGCATGGCTGGCACCTCAACATGCATTGATACATTTTCAGCCATAGCTTCTCCCTCACGAGCACACTCGAGAGCATGAGTGGCATGAGAGATACGCAGAATACCTACACCAACAGAAAATTGCAGCCCATGTTGCATGTGTTGTGCATGCACATTTTCAACCGGCAATGGCATTTGACATAAATTTTGACCACTGCCATAAACATTGTATCCTTCACGGGCTACATAAGGTATTCCTGCATGGCATGAAGTCACTAATTGTTCCTCTCCCATAGCATGGAGATCCATCCTCTTAGACATAAGTTCTTGTTCGGGCACCTGTGGGGATTCCAAGACATGTGGGATGGTTGCCTTTTCTGCATAGGCATCCTCGGTACGAGCCAAGTATGCACGTGCTGCATCCCTCGGTTGCATGTGCAACTCTTGAGCAATCATTGCCATTGCATGATCCATATAAGATTCAGCTTTCTTGGCCTTCAAACGGTTATGTACCAATGGATCCTCGTGGCGGTAGAAGTTTAATTCTTCTTGTTGTGCATGGAGAAGAGCCTGCATACGAGTAAGTTCAGCCCTCAAGACTATGGACTCTTCTTCCTACATCTTCTCTTTGCCACAAACGGCTGTCCCACATATTCATGTTCCCTATTGTGCACCACATGAGTTTACTCATCCTATAAAGCATTGGAAGCATGCATTTCATTGTCCCTGCCTCTTGTGTTAGCATCTCCAACATTCATTGTATAGCTATCCATAATGTTCTAAGTGTAGAGATAGCTAGTGTTCACAGTGATCGTCTCTTACGATAGAAGTGAAAGAGAACCGTATGCTCTGATACCAATGAAACTTGGTTGAACACAATGCTAATCAATACACTTAAATATACTAAGATTTTATGGACACTTGCTCAAATACAAGAAGTAAATTGCTGGATTGACAAGAGACACACAATGAGCCGGAACGGTCGGCCCCTCCCTAAAATAAAGTATATTGATCTTGGGAGAATCAAGTACATAGTGTCATAGGCATTTCTGACCAGATTTCCATACCAATGCATATGAATACAGTATTGCAAACAAGTGGTTGTCGTTAAAGACTTGCAATCCACATTACCCTCTCAAGCGCCCATGTTCCCTACCATCTGCTCTCTATTGTTCCACCAACACATGGTAGCAACAATCTCCAAGAGAGCACGTAGGACAAGAGAACACTACACAGGGTATATGATCTTGTAATTCGGTTCCTCCCTCCTGCTACTTGCTCCCATATTTAAGCATAAAAGCTTACCAATAGCAAGTAGAGTCGATGACAACGGAAGTCTTCGCGATGGAAGTCCTTGGAGTGTTGAGATCTTCGATTTGTCACCTTTCTTCTCGACAAAAGTCTTCAAGAGGATGAAGGGAACCTTGGGAAAGCTTCCCCTATGGTTCAACTTCAGAAAGGAGGACTGAAATTAGGGTTTTCAGCAAAAAAACCAAAAATTACAGCAATAAAGAGAACTATTTTGCTGAATTTCAATCATTGGGAGTGTGTAGGAGAGTGATTAGCATCCGGAAACACTCTTGGAAGCTTGAGAAACACCTTAGTAAACTTGGAAATGGAGTTGGGAAGGAGAAAAAGTGCAGAAAATCCAGCCCAACAGCCCTCATGAAGGAGGCGCCCCTCTCAAGAGAGAGAAGGAAGAGTGAGGTGGTGAGTTGTCCAGTGTTTTGTGGAGCAAGCTAGAGTGGACACATGGCTGATTACTCCCTTTGTACAAAGGGGATAAGGTCTGAGCAGTGGACATTGGATTATGTCCACCTCAGGACAGCAATGTGTGTGAACACCGGGCTGGTCATAATTTACAAGTGAGTTTTGGTCACCCAAAACTTAATGAAGTGTGTACACACTCACTTATAAATTAGTGCTAACTCCTAAGGCTAGGTTTATGACCAATACTTACCACCTGTCACATGCCACATAACCATGTCAGCAAATAGTTTCACACGCACGGTTCGCGGGCGGGAGTCCGAAACTACACATTGGTCAAGCAAGCATAAAAACAACATGCAATTTCAATTGCAAGCAAGCACCATTGAGAGACAAATACATGAGTGACAAATACATAGGTGACATATCAATGGCATGATACAATCACATAGATTCCACAATTTCATCATCAAGTAGATCCTCAATACATGCTTCTAAAGCATCCTCCTCCAATACATTCCACTGTTGGCATGGCCCTGATGTCGGAATATGCAACGCAATATGAGACACAGAAGTGAGAGCAAACACGTGCAGGACTCCACGCTGAACAGAGGCCCACGTAGAAGACAAACGCCAGCCTGCAACAAACTGAACTGGGAGCAGAAGGAGAAAAAAATGCAGACAAGAGAGTGGCTGTGTATGAACTCTGTATATACACAAGAATCCCGAAAATAAAGATACAAAAGGCATGGGGCAATGGGGCCATTTTATATGGCCCCAAGAAGGCAGTCGGCCTGCATGAAGGATAGCCGACAAGAGACCAAAAGAGCCCACGACTACACACAGCAGTCGGCCTGCATAAAAAAAGGTCCACGACCTGTCCAAAACAGGCGGCCACCTCTAGAATGTACACTGATGCAATCGGCCAACAACAAGGTCCTCCTGCCACCACAGGGCAACCACCCAAGCCATAGAAAAATAGAGAAAAATGGAAAAAAAATATGGAAAGTGGAAAAAAATGAGAAAACACCTAATAAGGGCGGGCACACCCACAACAGAGGCCCTGGTGTATATGTATAGACAGGAGATGACTTTTAACACCCCCTCTCAGCTCCTGGCTGTGAAACTAACTCCAAGGAGCTGGAGTGCTGCCGGAGCAACGCCTGAGATAGCGACTTCGTGAAGAGATCCACCGCACTGTCCTCCGTCAAACAGAACTCTAGCAAGATGTCATCAGCAACGATCTTTTCACGAACAAAGTGCCTCTGGATGACCAAGGATTCCACCAATGGAAACCCAATCTTGCCAAGTAACCTCTGCAACCTCACCACCTCGCAAGCAGCACCACAAGCAGCCCGGTACTTTGCCTCTGTTGACAAGGCAAGAGATAGCTATCTCTTACTGCTCCTGAGCCGAGGGTAAAACTGTCACCTGAAGTAGATCTCCTCATGTCTGGATCTCCTCCCCAATCTGAGTCACTCCAACCTTGGAGTCGGACTCCATCCATCAATCCCCCCTCCTATGTAAAAGAGTCCAAGATCCTTCGCACGTTGCAGAAGCCACAAGATACGCAATCCTGCCTCCCAAAGAGTCATCTGCAACCATGAGCTCAACAGCCTCATCAGGAAGCTCCCGTCCAATCTGGTATACATCAATCAAATCAATGAACCATTCTGCTTTCCGAGTCAGAGAGGCATCATACTGCTCACAAGGATCAACACCTGTTACGGTGGGATGCCAAGTCCTGGAAACCTGCTGAAGACCACTCAAGGCCTTCGGAAACCTGTAACCAACCCCCTCTGAATCCGAAACCACAAAGCCTAGGTGAGGAAAACATTGTTGGAGTCACCTAAATGCAAGGGCTCTTCTTGTTTGAGGTGGGTTTTTTCGCTTAGACTCAAGAGTCTTGGTGCAGTGCAACCAGCACAAGCTCAATGCATTTGCAATTTAGGGCTCTTTTTCGAATAGCATCAGGTAGTGAGAGAGTTTTTGAGGTCAAGGGGTCACCTGCAAGATGAGAAAAGCACAGTTCTCGGGGCACAATGCAAGCACAAGCACAAGAGAGGTTTGGTTAGGTTTGTTGAACCAATCTTCTCTTCCTGCATGAACCTATAGGCGTGCAGGTGCGCACGGGAGAGTGCACGAGTGCAGGTGCGCTACAAAGCAAAAAAACATAGCTGAGTCCCCCCCCCCCCCAAAAAAAAAAATCGCTGCCACATGGTCAATTTTTGGCTGTTTTTTTAAGGTAAGGTAGGATTTTTTAAGGGGGGGCGGACCTTCGAAAAAAACACCGTTTCCCTCACATTTACAAGGTGGGAAGCGTGCACACCCGCCAAGAAACAGGGAAATGCCTCCAACCCACGTTTCCTGCAACCAAGGTATGCTCCTCAACAAGCTTCTATTCATTTTACTGATATTGAATAGCCTGCTTGCTCTCAGCCTCTGCTCACAGATCTTCAAGCTAGATCTACTACACGAAGCCCACCTGTTGAGTTGAAAATAGCTAAAGACAGATTGTTGTCTATTGATGACTTGCTTTTTGTAGTTGAGCACTTGACAAATCTCACTCCATCTTCCTTTAGCAAGCAATGGGGGCAATGTGGAGGAGAGGAAAAGTAGTTCCCATGCCTAGATCTACCTAATCTAGGAACACGAGGGGAAAAGATGTTGAACACTAATCCTACCCCAAATTCTCTAGCTTAGAGCTACCCCTAGGGGCTCTACTACCATGTTAAAAGCATGGGAGCTAGGGAGGATCAAAACAAGTGCTAGAATCCATTGTAAATGATCAACTAATTAATAAGTGCATTATGCAAGGAAGGCAAGACAATGAACTTTAAAGACACCAAATCTAGTCATGAGAATCTCACAGTTAAGTGACACCAAGTACAACATATGTAGCCACAAAGGCTCAACTCCAAATCATTGCTTACATCACACATTGACCTCATCCCTTTCATCACTCAACCTTATCTATCCTAGTCACACTCATTACTAAAGGTATTATTTATATGCTAGCCCCCACTCTCCAGGCTTCTAGTTCTAACAAATCCAATGATCGGCGGAGGCTGTCAGAGCTTGGACAGGGAGTACTCCCCAATCCATCAACCTCACTGTGCATTCATCATTTAGTGGTGTTTAAACACCGTAAGTCCACCCAACAGCTACAAAAAAAGTAACTGCAGTCACTTACAGGTGTCAAACACAAACACTCTCGGTGAAAACTCAGTAAAATAGTACCACCAAAAGTCTGTAACAAGGTATGGCTTTCATACAAGAACATCCAAGATTTTCTTTCATATCAACCATTAATTATAATCACAACTGTTCTCTCTTAACTAAGTAGGATTTAAACTGGAGAAAACCCACCTGCATCTTGACATTCTGCCCAACTTGGAAGTTTTTATGGGAGATAGAGCATTTTGGTGTGCCAATGCCTTCAATAACCCCCTTGGATATGCAAATAGCCGTTTGTTTGATATTGTAAAGAGCATATCTGTACCACAAAAATTCAAGCCATCAGCAGCGACAGGACATACACAATTCATCAGGCCTAGCAATTGAAACTTTACACACGGGTTACCATATTAAATTCCATCGCTTCCTTGGAAGTATAAAGCAGACTCGGCTATGCTAAGGGTTAGCACTAAAGGGCAAAGCAATCAAGTTATATACATATATACCTAGATGAATCCAAGAACATGCCCAAATTCACCTTTTAGGAACGTGCATGTTATATACTCATGGTAGTCAACCCACAAGACTATATAACTATCAACTCCATTATGCATAGTATGGACTAGATACTACGACATCCCCACTAACGTCATCAGTGCCCAATAGTGGGTGTAGAACTCTGTATCATATACATTTGAGACACATTTTTTGTGATTTTTTTAATAAAAAATGCACCTGTACTTACTCTGCACCTACATGTGCCTAGCATACTGCATGAGCTGCTGCATGCTGCTCCCGGCTCCTGCTCACTTCCCAATACCAAAATAGTGACCAAGTGTGCTAATCAAGGTGTGAATCGCTGAAAGCGTGCTGAGTTTTTCTGTATGGCATAATCTAGGCTTGAAACCCTATGAAGCCTGTAAGAGATTTCCATATTTTTACGAACAAATGAAGCGCTTATGAAACACATTTTCTTGCAGCATTTCTGAATGTCTGGCAACTATGAATGTGATCTCGTATAACATGTATTGATAGAAATTACCCACTTTCTGTACCCTGCCATGTAGCCAGTAGGTAAGGGGTTTGAATCTCCAGGCAAGTTACCAAATTCAAACCTCACTAGTTGCAGCAGCTGGATGCAATGTTGCCTATCACTAAAATAAATATACTACTCTCTCCAAAGAAAAAGTATGCACAATCTCTTTATATTTGCATGCTGCATGCTGATGGCCATGGGGGAAAAACATTCTCTTCCTAAAAAATCCGTATTGGAAATGAAAGAAAGGTGTGTCTGCACAATGTACCCGTTGCTCCATATGAGAGCTGTTTTGTGGTTTGCTTTTGCAGATGTTCTCTTTTATGCTAATGAAGGACCTTTTCTTGGAAAAAACCGAAATGAGACCTCACTAAGGTGGCGGAAAACCCTAAACTCAGGACTCCCTGGCCTCAAACTGGAGAAGCCAGTTGCACTAAAAACCTAAAGAAAAATGTATAATTCATGCTTTCTTGCACTGAATACCCTAAAGAGGGCCTGCAGCGGTTTTTTCCATTTTTTTCGTAGGGTTAGAGTTTTTCTATCTTTTTGAGCTTAATCGGCTAGTTGCAATTGAAACCCTAGAAAAGGAATGGTCGGTTCATACAAAGTGAAAAATCCTATTTACAGAAAAATAAGAGACAAATCCATGGCCAAACGAAACAGACAAGCCAATTTCCCTCGAACCCTAGGAAAAACTTGCACGACGCAAAAAAGCTCCCTTGCACGCAGATCAGAAACCCTAAAACAGCTTCCACATACAACGGAAAACCCTAGAAAACTCTTAGCCTCCATACAGAACCAAAAAAACCCTAGCAAAAGACTTCCACTGAATGACAGGTAAGGTAAAGAAGGTGGATTTACTTGAGAGAGGAGCTTCCAGAGTTGAGAACAAGCACAGATCGAGTCATAACTGCCCTTGTTTGATGTCTGATCCAATCAATGCAGCAAAATTTTTCTAACAGTTATAGAATAGGGACACGATGCTTGACTTTAGAGCTCAGCATTCGGTTTATCAGTTTACACTCGTTCTTATCATTTGGGGAGTCAGTGTCTACAAAACTACTTCAGTACAATTTTGAATTGTCCGACGTAAAAAACCTGCCTTTTGGAAAAGAAGGCATTGAGTGTTTCAAGAAGGCATTGGGTGTGGGACAATAGCTAGGTGGTTAAGGTGGCATCCGAGGGTGGTTCTAGTGAAGGTCGCGTCGGAGGGTGGTTCCGGTGCCACCCTTTTCCTCCCAGGGTGGTTACGGCAGCGTCCTTCTCATCCGAGGATGTGGGTCTAATTCCGCCCCACCCCACTCCAAGTGAAAGAGAGCGTGTGCTCCTCCTCCGACACAAAAAAAAAAGGCATTATACAGATGCGTCCATCCGCACCTTCCTCTGGTCCGAAGGCCTCTTCGCCTTTATATCACATGAGGAAGGTGATAGTGCATGGATGATGTAGAGAGTTCAAAACCCGTTATCCCCTCATTTGTTATATTCAGCACATGTCTTCTATGCGTAGTCCGGCTTGGATGTGCTCGAAGAATTTCCCAAGTGTGAAAGTCTATCTCGATGGCCGTGTCCACGCAACATAGTGGAAAGTGGGTCCTAACTTGCCACACTTTTTGCCTAAATGGCATACCACCATGTTAGTTTGAGACATCGCATGTCACACGCATCCACTAAAGCCACCCTTAGTGGCAAACACCAATAATAGTGCTTGTAATCTAAAGCAAGTTCTAGAACATTAATCTAGACAAGATAGGGTACATCGTTAATACTTCATATACAAAACAATGTTTGTTAATTCCTTCTTTTCTAAGTGCACTAATTTTGTATGGTTTTTCAAATGTCAATCTAGAAGCACCATCTTATTTTTAGATTGTAGCACTAGTCATGACACGCATAGTCCTATATTATTGATAACTATCGATTGAACATAAAGGAGTATATCATGGTATAGTCTTGACACATAATCTTATATTATTGATAACTATTGATTGAACATAAAGGAGAATATCATGGTAATAATAAAGTTCATACAAACATGATGTACTCACATAATTAAGCATAAAATGGAAACATCATGGCACCCACGAATGGGCGCACACACCTCAATGGATCAACGTGACCCATTAGGAAAATTGCATAGATTAACAATTATATCACAAGTCAAAAGAAGAACAAGTGCAAATGATATTGATCTCATGTATTCTCGTCTATCTTTTACATGCTTTGCATTGCTATAAAATATATGTAGATCTAAACTTTCCAAAGGTTTATCTTTTTTCCATGAACATACTATTTATGATAATTACACTACTCGCCAGATGTAGCATATACTTGTAAAAGAGCATCCATCAACTTCTGTTGTAAACTTCTAGGACCAATATAAAGTATCAACACAACTTTAAAAACTCCCACCGCCCCTTGGCAACCGCACCTATTATGCCTCTGTTGTGCAACACTTTCCTCGTATGAAGAATTAAATTCATTGTGACTCATCTTGAAGCTTTACTCTAATACATAGCATAAAGTGAGAAACTTGGAGGCATAATATCTCACTAAATGGCCGATTACGTGGAGATGAGATTTTAAGGGTAGGAGCCCCTTATTTTAGGCTAAAACTTTGTGGAAGAAAGTATCTCGAATTCCTCATGTTTGAGTGTAGCAACCTCATCTTTAGGAGCCAATCATAAAATTGGCACAGTAATGTCTTTTGTATCATAAGAAGTGTTATCCTTTCTTGATAACTAGCATGCGAGGATTATTTAACACAAGTTGCTTATTACCACATCACATAACTAGTCATCCACATGAGCATGTTGGTCATTTGGTGTTGGCTTTCAACATGCCCTCTCAAGATTGAAATAACCTACAAAATGAAAAATATAAAAATTGAGTGAGAGTCATTATGTTTTGTTCAAATCAAATTTTTCAAGTGTTGAAGAGAGAAATCTCTGATTTTCTTGCTCTTGTGTATGGTTGCTCTTGCATTAGGCAAGTAAATTGCTTTGTTAGTGTGAATACAAGTGTTTAGCACTTGAAAAACATTATTTTGAAACTCAAAAACTTGGGTTTTAGGTTCAATTCTTGTTTTTTTAGCATAAAATACACTACTTCCTTCATAAAATACACTACTTCCTTCCTTCTTGTTTTTTTAGCATAAAATACACTACTTCCTTCATTAGGCATGAAAATCACCAAAATTTTCAAAAAATCAATCAAATCAGGCATTTACTTTCAAAAAATTTTACAAATTCGAGTTTATAATGGTTTTAAACCATCATGTTTAAAGTTTAAATCTATCTCTTACATTGCTCACATCTTTGTTAGAACCTATTATACAATAGATCGACACTCTAGCTTTAAACTATAAATTTGTAAAGCCTTGAATCCACCTCTATGGCCATCATGTATGATAAACACCACTAGGTCTAAACTTTTATGTTGAGAGATGTAATCTTTGGTGTATGCGTGTGTGGGAAAGCACCCTAGAAGTGCAAGATATTGTGGTGAGATAGGAATGCCACATGTAATATTGTATGGTGTGTGAGTGTTGACCAAAAGAAGTGGAAAAGGGAGTGCCACATGGATGATGACATGTAAAGTGGGATAAGGCTATTGCTCAGAAACCTTCTACTTGGCCAACCATTTCTATTGTTTCTTCATCGCACATGAGCTGATTTCTTCTGATGCTTCTCATATCACCTCCCTTACTACTCTATACGTTTCTCTCTTCATCGCCATTACTGTAGTTCATAGAGAGCTCTTTACTGCTGTCACCATATGCACACAAGGTTGTGATGCTACTGATGCTGCCCGCTTTCTCTCTATGCTTTGTTCCAATGAGTCCGTGTCTAGGTGGCATGTTTTGCTTGGCTGAAGTAAAATATGGAGCTTATGTGTGAGCTCAACATGGCCATGTAAATGGCTATGATGAAACCTTATGAAAGAGGTTGAAGAGGCAAAGATTTGTGTATCAAGAAGGATGCATTTGTGAAGCATGCTATGGCAAAAGACATGCAATTTGGAGCTCAAGGATATCACAATAGCCATATTTATGGCCACACTTGAAAACTTCAACTTGGAGGTGTGAAGAGGAAAATGAATGGCAGCAGGAGCAAGCAAGCTCATAGCAGATTGAACAAAAAGTGAGCAAGAGAGGAGTTTATGAGGAGAGCAGAAGAGGTAGTGGAGAAGATGTTCGCGATATGGAAATCTAGCTTGATGAAGATTTGACTGCATTAGCTATTGCACATGGTTGCCATCTAGATTGCGAAGTATGGCGCATAGTGAAGAAAGCAATAGGTTCGGCAAGGTGTACAAGGGGGTTTGGGGGGATGGAACTACTGTTGCACTCAAGAGAGAAAACTTGACTTTGGAGCAGGGTGGTGTAACAGAGTTTCACTGAAATGATCTTGGTGAATGGCTACATGGCTACTGGTCCTTTGTGTGGGCTTCACTATTTACATACAGTGAGAAGATTCAAAGCTTCAGCTATGGCAGTAGAGCAGCAGCGCATAGCAATATAGGGAATGTAGGAGAATCCTACACGAGCAACATTAAAGCGAACAGTCAGCTATAGCAATTAGCTTTGGCAATGGAAAACTCGATATCAAGAGTGCCAGGAAGATGACGATCACGTGCGCGGGTCCCAGCTAGTTGGCAAAGTTTGGCAAGCAACTGATCAAACCAAAGAGTAGGTGTGTAGTGGAGTCCAGGCTCCAACTCATAGGCAATTGGCAATCCTTGCATGTAGCAATAAAAAGCTACAAATTCGTAGCATATTTTGCAAAATAAAATTGCGCTAAAGAAAAAAAAAGGCCACCTAGTATGGAAACAATGGAAGTAAATTAAAGTGAACTTATGATTAATGTTTTCTTTAACCCTTAATGTTGACAAGGGTTCATTCACACACACTTGAATTTCATAAACTTGCTCACATTATTAGTTGAAGATGTGAAAAGAAGCATTGAATTTAGTTCACATGCACCCAAAATTTTTCTACTCGGCTTCGGCCAAAATGGAGTTGTAACATTTTCTTACCCATGATTATGAGGGTAACAGTGCCCGAGCCTGCATGCTCAAAATGAGATGTGTATTCACCCATGGTATGAGGGTCGCCCTGCCCGAGCTCACCTAGAAGCTCGAAATGGTTGTTGCGTGCTGTGTACATAAGTGATGCACGTGTGAGGTGCATACGCATGGGTTGGTTCCCACCCAAACTTCTACGTTTCAAATTGGACTCAGTGGTTCCGCTGTGAGCGAGTCAGCTCAAAATGGACTTGGTGTCTAAGATGGCAGACACGTGCACACATGATTGGTTGATGGACACTCCAATGTATCATTGAGGGGGAGTGTTGAGAGGTAGCGATTGCATTTGTGCAATGCTACATTGATATGGGTGATGGGTGAGTTGTGGAACACCTCGATTTAGAGGGGGTGTTAAAAGATGTAATCATGGTGTCGTGTGTATGTGGGAAAGCACCCTAAAGGTGCAAGATATTGTGGCAAGATAAGAACGCCACATGTAATATTGAATGGTGTGTAAGTGTTGACCAAAAGAGTGAGTTGCCACATGGATGATGATGTGTAAAGTGGAATAAGGCTAGAAAGCCTATATCATTGTATGGTTCATTTGAGATATGCAATAGAATTGAGTGTTGAGTAGTGTGCAATCTCCCTCTCTCTCTTATGGAGTTTTTAGTGTGGTTTAATCCACCTTAATTATGTTGCTTTATCTATGTTCTTCACCATGACCAATCCCATTTTTGCATTGTTAACATGGTATTAGAGCTTGGGTGGGCTCTTGGTCATGGTGAATATTTATGTATAGTTTTTCTTGGTTATGAGTTCTTTGATTAAGCATTATTTTCAGTTATATGAAAAAAAATGCACTCATATTATAATTTGGATTTGCATTTGTGAGGATTTGAGTTGCCATTCTCAAGTTTGAGAGGAGATTTGCAACAAGGAGGTTGCATAGAAGCTGCCCAAGAGTTGTAAATGGGATTTTTGCAACATGGGAAACCTGCTCATCATCATGGAAGCTGAAAATGGAGATTTCAGCAAATATGAAGGCTATGGAGTGTTCGGTGTCAACAAGGAAGCTGCCAAGGAGACAAAGGTGTCTCAAGAAGGTTGGTTTTGTGAAGTTTTGCCTCAAAGTTTTGGTTTTGAGCATGAAAAAATGCTCAATGTTGAAGGGTTATTGGTTGTTGGGATATGTGGATCCCATGGCTCTTGCAAGTTGGCAAAGAGCATGTGTAGAGGTGCATGCTTGTCTATGTGACAGAAAAGCAATAATGGGCTGATTTGTAGCTCATGTTGGATCATGTTGAAAGGGCATGGCTCACAGAGTTTCTCATGGAAGATGGGCAACAATGGTGGAAGCACTTATAGCTTTCACATGTTTGGCACCTAGAGATTTCTTGTGAGAAATCTAGTTGAAGGCACCCTTGGAGTGGTTTCCTTGTGAGAGAAGCCACATGGAAAGCTTGCTTGTCAAAGATGGAAGAGGCAAGCAGTTATGGAGCTCATGTGTGAGCTCAACATGGCCATGTAAATGGCTATGATGAAACCTTATGAAAGAGGTTGAAGAGGCAAAGATTTGTGCATCAAGAAGGATGCATTTGTGAAGCATGCTATGGCAAAAGACATGCAATTTGGAGCTCAAGGAGCTCACAATAGCCATATTTATGGCCACACTTGGAAACTTCAACTTGGAGGTGTGAAGAGGAAAATGAATGGCAGCAAGAGCAAGCAAGCTCATATAGCAGATTGAACAAAAAGTGAGCAAGAGAGAAGTTCGTGAGGAGAGCAGCAGAGGTAGTGGAGAAGATGTCCGTGATATGGAAATCTAGCTTGATGAAGATTTGACTGCATTAGCTATTGCACATGGTTGCCATCTAGATTGCGAAGCGTGGCCCATGGTGAAGAAAGCAGTAGGTTCGGCAAGGTGTACAAGGGGGGTTTTGGGGGATGGAACTACTGTTGCACTCAAGAGAGAAAACTTGACTTTGGAGCAGGGTGGTGTAACAGAGTTTCACTGAAATGATCTTGGGTGTATGGCTACATGGCTAATGGTCCTTTGTGTGGGCTTCACTATTTACATACAGTGAGAAGATTCAAAGCTTCAGCTATGGCAGTAGAGCAGCAGCGCATAGCAATACAGGGAATGTAGGAGAATCCTACACGAGCAACATTAAAGCGAACAGTCAGCTATAGCAATCAGCTTTGGCAATGGAAAACTCAATATCAGTAGTGCCAGGAAGATGACAATCACGTGCGCGGGCCCAGCCAGCTGCAAAGTCTGACAAGCAATTGATCAAACCAAAGAGTAGGTGTGTAGTGGAGTCCAGGCTCCAACTCATAGGCAACTGGCAATCCTTGCATGTAGCAATAAAAAGCTACGAATTCGCAGCATATTTTGCAGAATAAAATTGCGCTAAAGAAAAAAAAAGGCCACCTAGTATGGAAACAATGGAAGTAAATTAAAGTGAACTTATGATTAATGTTTTCTTTAACCCTTAATGTTGACAAGGGTTCATTCACACACACTTGAATTTCATAAACTTGCTCACATTATTAGTTGAAGATGTGAAAAGAAGCATTGAATTTAGTTCACATGCACCCAAAATTTTTCTACTCGGCTTCGGCCAAAATGGAGTTGTAACATTTTCTTACCCATGATTATGAGGGTAACAGTGCCCGAGCCTGCATGCTCAAAATGAGATGTGTATTCACCCATGGTATGAGGGTCGCCCTGCCCGAGCTCACCTAGAAGCTCGAAATGGTTGTTGCGTGATGTGTGCATGAGCGATGCACGTGTGAGGTGCATGCGCATGGGTTGGTTCCCATCCGAACTTCTACGTTCAAATTGGACTTAGTGGTTCCGCTGTGAGTGAGTCGGCTCAAAATGGACTTGGTGTCTAAGATGGTAGACACACGCACACATGATTGGTTGATGGACACTCCAATGTATCATCATTGAGGGGGAGTGTTGAGAGGTAGCAATTGCATTTGTGCAATGCTACATTAATATGGGTGATGGGTGAGTTGTGGAACACCTCGATTAAGAGGGGGTGTTGAAAGATGTAATCGCAGTGTTGTGTGTATGTGGGAAAGCACCCTAAAGGTGCAAGATATTGTGGCAAGATAAGAATCCCATATGTAATATTGAATGGTGTAAGTGTTGACCAAAAGAGTGAGTTGCCACATGGATGATGATGTGTAAAGTGGGATAAGGCTAGAAAGCCTATATCATTGTATGGTTCATTTGAGATATGCGCAATAGAATTGAGTGTTGAGTGTGCAATCTCCCTCTCTCTCTTATGGAGTTTTTAGTGTGGTTTAATCCACCTTAATTATGTTGCTTAATCTATGTCCTTCACCATGACCAATCCCATTTTTGCATTGTTAACATTTTAACCCACCCGAGGTTGAATTTGTTGTACCACTCAACCCACCATGTTCAACCTTTGAATTTGCCTACCTTAAAACCCATATGTGTGTGATAGAACTCGTGTATAAGCAAAGTTTTCTTTCACCATGAGAACTAATGGTGGAACCTGCTCGTCTAGAGTTCCCCCGGAAATTCACAAAACTGTGGGCCAACCTTACTGGATAAATTGACCTTAGAAGGGCATGAAAAAGACCAAACTTAAGAGGGACATGGCATCACATGTGACCATGACCTATGATTCTTTAACCCCACTAATATGTAAAAGACAGGTTAAGGATGTCAAGGGAAATGGGAAGGGGATTGGCCATGCAAATTGCACGAGCAATAATAGCAAAGTAGGAGTCCTAGACTGGGATCGAGTAACACCCATTCATATTTTAAAGCTAATGACCAAATTTTGCACTAATAAAGACCTAGTTCAATACTTAAAAATATTTAATCAAATTTTTAAGGGTTTTAGAAGACTTGAAAGATTATTGTCTTTATGGGGTGACAAGGCCTACCAATGGTCCAAATTAATCAACCCTATGAAAAAACCAATTTTCATATTTTAAGATCCACCTTCATAGTTGGATTTTCCCTGAATGATGTGAGATGGAGCCCAATCCCCCACGGATCTATAACCTCAAGTAAGAGGAAGGAGAGTCCATCAGAAATTAATAAGTATCTCCACATGAGATATAATGTTGAGTCCCTCATTTCAAATTTCCTTACTAGATTGAAGAGCAAAAAGCTCCATGAGATATAGTGTCGAGTCCCTCGTTTCAAATTTCCTTACTAGATTGAAGAGACAAAAGCTCCATGATCACCTTTACTAGTCCAATCATTACTCTTTTGATTAATGTTATCCTTGAGGTGATCAATCTTGTAGATAACATATAAGGCATTACTCTTTTGATTTCAAATTTCCTTACTGGAT
The DNA here is from genome assembly GCF_041138505.1 of Cibotium barometz. Taxonomy (NCBI): domain Eukaryota; kingdom Viridiplantae; phylum Streptophyta; class Polypodiopsida; order Cyatheales; family Cibotiaceae; genus Cibotium; species Cibotium barometz. Next base: position 30,902,602 of record NC_141079.1, on the reverse strand, counting down.
TGAAGAGACAAAAGCTCCATGCTCACCTTTACTAGTCTACTCATTACTCTTTTGATTAATGTTATCCTTGAGGTGATTAATCTTATAGATAATATATAAGGCTGCAAGACATAGACATGGAAGTCACCTATCCAAACCAAGAACCTCTTCAAAACCATCCACCTTGAGGTGATCAATCTTGTAGGTGATATATAATGCTACAAGACATAGACATGGAAGTCACTCATCCAAACCAAAAACCTCTTCAAAAGCATCCACCTCAAAAGGGGTGCAACCAAAGAATGAAGGCACCCTAATTGATGAGTAGGCAACCTATTGTTAATAAAACCACACCAACTCAAAATGTCCACAATTGTCAATTCAACCACATCAACATAGAGAATGCCCACAATTGAGACCCTAGTTACAACCTAATTGCACACACCACCAATGTTGTTGGGATCATGACACACCCTAGTGCTTTAGCCAAACAAAACCCCAAAAATTTAAAATCAAGGATAGATTCTTAGCTACTAGCAAGGCCACTAGTACTATAGCAAGGATCTAGTGCTATACCTATGTGCACATAATTTATTACCAAGAGGCATGTACGGACCTCAAAAATATGCTTATAATACCAATAATGCTGCCACCCCATGACTATTGCCAACACATTAGTACTCAATTATGGAACCTCCCAACAACAAATCCACAGTAGTAGGAGCCTAGAAGTAGTACTCAATAATGGAATCTCCCAAATCCACAACTATAGGAGCCTAGAAGCTATCACCCTTGTGATTGTCAAAATAAATTCACATATAAGGAGATCATGGAGAGCCCATAGGGTAATATTATGCCTTATATGAGGAAGTCGAGACATGAATAACTTATTGGCACAAAGGCCTTATCCTTTGTAGGGTGGTGCTGAAACATATAAAGCGGCCTTAACTTATGCTTAATGTCATATAGGGAAAGTCTAAGGACTTCATGCATATACTTGCTTAAGACTAGACATAGAGGCTGGACATAGAGGTTGGACCATTTTTAGGGTTAGCCGACCCTTAATGTGAAAACTAGTCACTTGTATATAAGTCATTATTTGATAATAAGAAATACGCAATCGTTCCCCTAATGTGAAAACTAGTCACTTGTATATGTCATTTTTTTATAATAAGAAATATGCAATCATTCCCTTGTTATGGGATACTTATGAGATCTTCTCTTCTCTATTCTTACTTGCTTGCTTGTATGCTATTGAATCTTGCTTCCTTGATGAATGCATGCTAGATAGGTTTGTTTGTAGGTTCCCCTCTTGCATTGACTTCTTCTTTTTCCCCCACCTTTTTCTAGAGAGAACCATCACAAAGGCTATCTCTTTGCCTTCATCTAGGCATAGAGATATTTACCTTCACTCCATTGGTAAAGGAGCATTTTGCATTTTGGTGTGACAATAACAGAGCGATGGATGATCTAGCGCACCCACATTCGAAAGTTACATTTGTGGCTCAAAGGCAAAGACCAAACAAGACATGGTACAGCAATCTTAACTTGAACAATGCAGCACATGAGCATTTCTTCATAAATTAGTTCTCTTGTGGAGTCATTGGATCTTGTCAGACTTTGGGTTCAATCTCAAGTTCCTAGGCTGGCTTTAGAACTAGGTCTAGGATACACTTGGATTTTCTTTTTATGAAATCATTACACCTTGTAAGACTTTGGGTTCAATATAAGGTTTCTAGATTGGCTTTGAAATTGGGTCTAGGATACACTTATATGGTGTTAGTTGTTTACTTAACCACTTTCTCAAGGACCACCTCTAACTCAATCGGTACCTTTTGAACCAGCTCTTCTGTCTATTTCACTCGAGGTTTCCCCAATAGAAGGCTGGTTTACTCTCTCAAGCCCTTGGGGACTTGAGGTGGTTCTATTTTCATTTTGTTTTGCATAATCTTGAGTGGGATTTCCTTAGAAAAATCTCCCTATGAGGATGCTTTAGGACTCTCCTAGAAGCCACTTTCAACTATGAGAATGTTACCATCCCTTAAGGTTCTCTTTTTTTGGGGTTGGGAATTTGATGCCTTATCCAATTTGAGGTGTTTCTTTTGCTTTTGAGGCTTGAACCTCAAGTTTTGGTGTGGACCTTGCATTGAAGTCAAAGCTTGTCCTTCTTACTTAGGAGAAGCTTTTGTTGCTTCTCATGCTGGTGCTTGACCCTTGTGAAGGAGTCTACCACCTTACACACTTAACAAGTTCAGGCTTGTGGTTGGTGACATGAAAGAAATGGTCACTTTACACTTGCATGCATGCTCAAAACCACAATTATAGCATGATCCTCCATGTGGGACCATGTATTGTGTTAGGATCGGCATGGGCACTATGGTGCTTTAAGTTAGGGGTTTATGTACTATGTTAGGATCAGCATGGGCACTATGGTGCTTTAAGTTAGGGGTTTATGTACTATGTTAGGATCAATGTGGGCACTCTGGTGCTTTGAGTTAGGGGTTTACAAGGACATTAACTAATTTGGTGCGATTGAAGCATTAAAACTACCTATTCAAGTGTGTAGGATAGCAAATCGTCTCCTTTAGGTAGGTGAAACCATGTTAACCTATAGAGTGGCTAACATATCCTTCTCCCTAATGGTGATTACGGCCTCATGCCATCAAAGTCGGCAATGAAGTTGTTTTTGAGGTGAAAAGGTGTGGTCTAGGAGACACCACGAAGTTGCAAGGTTAAGTGGTATGGTTTGGGATCGATCCACGCTCAAATGTAGGGCATAGTGGTGATAAGAGTTGGGTAGCCCTGGTGGTAGTAGGTAGCTTGTCGGTGGCATAAAAGTTATAGGAAATGTAGAAGTTCTTCAGATGAGGCCTCCTTTTATTATTGGAAATGGCTAGGATATCTTCAAAATTAGGTAGTTAGTAAAAGCAGATTGCACCCTGTGTGTGATTGGTGAATTGAGCGCTTGGACCACCATGGAATGAATTGCATGGGCAGATGGTGGCTCAGATCTTCTTGGGTGAAACATGATATTTTACCCCGAGTTCATAGCGTGACGCTTAGAGATTGGGATTCTTCATGGCAAATAAGCTAGCTAGGGTGAGGTTGTGTTGATTTTGAATTGAAGTCGAAGCAAAGGTTGCATGCATTGAAACTCTTTGGATGTACTTGCAAGGTTGATGATTCTCTAGGTGGTGATGGAGATCGTTGAAGCCATCTAGAAGTGATCTTCTATTTGTCTTTAAGAGCCATCCACACTTGATTATAACCGTTGAAGCCATCTAGAAGCAAATATATTTTATGGCCACCAATTGCATCCAGGAGGGAAGAATCTATGAAAGGTAATGGAAATGGATCTGTAATTATGGTTATATTTAATTTTCTATAATCCACACACACTCTCAACTTTCCATTCTTTTTGGGGACTATCACAATTGGTGAGACCCAATTAGCTTTGTCTAGATGAAACCCAATTAGCTTTGTCCAGATGAAACCCACTTTTAATAGTATGTCAATCTCTTCTTTGACTTTTCGAGCATAATTTAGATTCATTCGATACATTTGTTGCCAGATTGGTACTGCATCTTCCTTGTGATTGATCTTGTATTGATAAAAACTGGGGTCATGCCCTTTATATCTGTATATTCTGTATAGCTCCAGTCAAATACATCCTTATATGTGGATAGAAATTCTTGCAATTTTTGCCTCCATTCATTTGTAAGTTTACCACTTATTCGGACCATCCAAGGATTCTATTCATCTCCCAAGTTTATTTTGGAAAGTTCATCCTCTTGAATCTAACCACTTTTTTGCATGTCCCTCTCATGGATTTCTTCCGTAGCAATCATCTTCCAGATTCATTTTGGAAAGTTCATCCTCTTGAACTTGACCAGTTTTTTGCATGTCCCTTTGATGCACTTCTTTCGGAGCAAATAATGTTTTAATCTCTGTTGGAACAACATCAACTTCCTCTTTTTATTAAAGAGCTTGCTTGGTCGTGTTCCCTTGGAGTTGTTAATGCTTGATCTACAATTGGTACTACAATGATTGGTCACACTGACATAAAATCTCGATCATATTGGAACACTATCCAGTAAACATCCAGATCATATTGGAACACTATCCAGTAAACATCCACATCAAATAGGGAAACTAGATCCGGATTCTCCCTTATGATTTTTTCTTTCTCGTCATCCTCCACTCTTCTAGCCAATTGAACCTCAACTTCCTCTTTTTTTTTTAAGAGCATGGTTAACTGTGTTCCCTAGATTTGCCAATGCATGATCTATGATTGGTACTACAATGATTGGCTGCACTGACATAACATTCGAATCATATTATTGGGACACTATCCGATCAACATCCACATCAAACATGGAAACTAGATCCGGAGTCTTCCTTAGTATTGTTTCTTTCTCATTGTCCTCCATTCCTTCTAGCCAATTGAGTCCTTTTGCATGGAGAGGATAGATGGATGGATCTACTTTTCCTTTGGAGAGTATGTAGACTTTGACCTTTTTCTTTCCTCTATACATCCAGTTTGTTTTCCATTTTTGGTGAATCTTTCCATGTCAGCCATATTCGGCCCAAAAAACATCGAGATGGAGTTTTCCTTCATCCATAGGATCACCAAAGCTACTAGAAATTTGCAATCAGCTACACTAGTCTCTTGGCCATAAATAACATTAGCAGGGCAAGCATAACTCTTCGTCTTGTTGATTTGCCATCTTGACTGCAATTGGTGCTGTGACCTAAACTTTGGACCATTTCTTCTGAAAGTACATTGACACAAGAGTCTCTATCCACAAGGAATTGTTGTTTTATCAAAGTCTAGCATTGCTTCTATTGATCCGCATTATACTAAATTACTTGGATTACTGCTCTTCCACCAATTTCTCCACTAGCATAATCCTTCTCAAAAGTTGTTCACTAAATGCAAGAATTGATCTAATGAGATGTTTAATTTTAATAGATCCTCCCATATATCATATTTTGATGCTACTTTCAGCTAGTTCTCCCTTGCTTCTAGATATTTGAGGTGGAATATCTACCCCTTTCTTGACAGAGCACTACTGCTGGATTATTCCACTATCTTTTCTCAGGATTACCTTTTAGCTTCCCTTTTGGCTTTTGTCGTCCTTCTAGACATCAACAGTTTGCGTTGTTGAGTCAGACAGCTCCTCTATAAATTTACCAACTCTCCGACTTGATTTAGGTGTTTCTAACACTTTATGGTAGTGCTCTGTACCTTGGATATTTTCTTCCTCTAGTGTGTTACTAGCTTTTTTGCTTGATCCAGGTGCTTTTGGCACTTTCTAGCACGACACTATGCCTTGGGTCTTTTCTGGTTCCTTCAAACACTTAGAATGGGAGATGTACACACTGTACTAGTTTTCTTATTTGGTCTAATGGTCTCTGGACTAAATTCTACCACTTTCCTTGGCTAAGGATACTGAGCATTCTGGATTGTGCCCTATGCTTCATGCAAATTTTGGCTGCTTGGTCTCGGACATGCTACCTACTTCCAATTCTGGGTTTTTTTCTTCATCCTTCTTGGTCCATTCTGATTCTCAGGGTGAACTACTAGGCCTTGCACCCTTGTAATTCCATAACCACACCTTTGGTGGCTCTAACACCACCCGATATGGCTCACTTTTAACTAGATCAATTACTAGATGTTTGATCAAATTTTTCACCTCTAATTGTGTTGTTTGGAGTTCCTGCTGCTCTACTGATGACATTGCCATATTAGGTGGCTCTCATGCCACCTGATATGGCCCAATTTTTACTAGATCAATTACTAGAGGCTTGATCAAATTTGCCACCTCTATTTGTGTTGTCTAGAGTTCCTGCTCTATTGAAGACATTGCCACACCAGACACTCTGTCTTATGAGCAATTGCTTTGCAATGGTAACACTAAAAGCGTACACCTACCGCACCATCACGACCTCGACCATAAGAGCAAGCCTATGGTATGCTTGGTTTATGTGGCTGATTGGTGCCATCTACTAAACTAGGACTATAGATTGGGTTTCCTCTACTTGTCGCTAACACACATTGAACTTTGCCATTGTTAGTGAAGCCTCTGGTAACATGAGTGGTAGTTTGACATATGGCATAGTAGGGAGGGAGCTTATATCCCACCTTGATTCAAACACTTTGTGCACTAGAGATCCGGTCACAATCCACATCCAGCTCCTCTTGTACTTCCACTTAAAGTGTAGCCCATGGTGCCCAATCATTTAGCCTAGTCATTCTTTGACTGTCTTCAACTTTTGGCTTTTCTTCTTTTGGTTCTTATGCTTAGATTCTGAATTTGACTTTGCATCTGAGTGATCATCCAAAGTGCCTTCCTCTTGCTCATCCTCTGAGGAATCTTCATCTCGCTTATTCTTCCCCTTCTTGGAAGTTGAAGTTTCCCCTAAATCGCACTCCAATATTTTAGTAGCTTCCACCAACCCACCATTAATGCATTGATTGTGAGATCAATAGATGTTATTGTAGGCTTCAATTTCTTCCACACTCATAGACAAACCATTCTCCCGTGAATGCCTCAGTTGTGGTTGATCTATAGGAGGATCCACACAGCTCCGTAAGGTATGGAAATTAACTACATAATCTTCTATTGATAAGCTTTTTTGCTCTAGGTGGTGTAATTTTTCTAGCACTCGTGAGGATGTCTTATCCTTTCAGAATTGGTGCAAAAATGCATTATGTAGGGTTGCATAAGTGGGGAATGATTAGGGCCATATTGTGCATGCCAATTGGTTGCTAGCCCATGAAAAGTGCCATTGAATGATCTTGCACTTTTGAACTATCAAAACCATAGGCTACAAGCCATTAGTTAACTAAATGTTCTCAAAATTTACCAGGTCTATTGGAATCCTCCTCCTTATTACCATGAAAATTTACGTATTTAAGGGATACACGTGTTGAGGTGATGACGCTCTAGCAAGGCCAAATGGACCTAAACTAACCAAAGATAATGGAGCCCGAGCCGAAAGACCAACTGAGCCCAAAAACGTCAGATTATGATGTGTCAAAGGAAGATATTCTACAAGTAGAAGTCCAAAAATCAAAATATTCTTAGCGAGATGGTCTCGGTAATGATTGTATCTTCCACAGCATTGTCTTTTGATGGCTCATCCTCCTCTTCTACTAGCTCATAGTTCTCTTCGGTAGTCATATATTCCTCTTCCATTAGCGTATCCTCCTGGATATTCTTCGGATCCAGCCCTTGACGTGAATTATTTGCTGTAGTGGAATAAGGCTATAATGCTCTTGGTGACTTTTATAATGTCGTTCCTAGTCTATCATAGAGGAACTATGAAACAATGAGAACGACGGCCTAATAAGAATAATTTCTTACTTTGCCTTTAGAAAAAGCAAGTTCTCCACACCAAATTGATTGAAAAAGCCACCGGATATAAGAGTAAGATAAAAGGTTTAAATTTAGAAAATGAAATTCATTCCAAAAAACCCAAAGAGAAACACCCATGAAACATGCATCAACCAGACACCATAAAGAGGCTAACAAAATAGATATGTGCAAAATGGGAAAAACCTCATCATACAAGGAAAACACATCTATATGTAAGAAAAAATGATGCATTCCATCATGGTCTAATTGGGAACAAAGATGTACAAAAGGATGACCTAATTGAAGATGATAAAACTGAGGGTAATTTCCTAAGTTAACAAGGAGGGGTTTTGTGAAGTTGATTGTATAAAATCCATCTCTTGCATTTAACTATAATTGTATTCATTATGTTCACATGAGAACATTGTTATCAAGGCAACAACACATGTGGTGACCTTGCTAGCCTTATTTAGAGGAGCTCATAAAGAGGATAGTCATTTTAATGTAATCATATGCATTATGTTGACACGAGCATAGTGTTATCAAGGCAACAACACATTTGGTGATCTTGCTAGCCTTATTCAGAGGAGCTCATAAGAGCATAGTCATTCATCTATGGTTTCTTTCTTGCTCCCACATACCCAAGTAGCATATATTTTGATGACTTTATAGCCTTTCTCTCCTTGCTGAGTGGAATGCCTATATACTTTGACATAGAGGCCAAAGAAGAACTTGATAACCTACAAACTTTGTGGGGTGAAAGGGGATATGGCTAGTGCATGGTAGAATCTTAGCCATAACCATTGCCTTTTTGCAATGCTAGCCTAAGGGAACATGACAATAATAATCACTCCACAAAGGAACAAGCAATTGAAGTTGCATGGAATTTCTAGGCAACAATGCATCATGTGGAACCATTGCAACCATTAGAAATAGGCTCTACCATGTCCTCCAACCATTGCTCTCCATCATCTACCACTACCTCCTCTGCCACACAACATGGCACAACAACAGAACTTTACATGAAAAACCCCAAATTAAATGGGAAGTAAGGGGAAGCTCTAGACACACATGTGACCTAATTTAAAGACATATGGTTAGACATAATGGAATGAGGCCCACAGTTCTCGATGAATAACAAAATCATAGTTTTGTGGATCCTTAAGATAAAAATACCACTGAATGACTGTAATAAATGACTATCATGAATGACTGTAATGAATGACTGTAATGAATGACTCTCATAATATGATCAGAATAATTTCCTCACATATGTTGCCCTCAAAGAGGCTTTTTTGCCTAGTTTTCAAATGGATAAAACATCTTCTCAAGTATTAATAAGTTGCACAATCTATAACAAAAGTGTCTACTTATAGAAGAATATACCATGAAGTTTTACACCCTCAACGCTTGCTCTAGGCTAGCAAAAACAACCTTGGGAGAATGGTTCATTTAGAGGCATGTAAAAACAACTTAAGCTGGCTATTACCTTAGTGGATGTAGCTTTGATAGATTGGTGGAAGCAGCAAAAAGAGTGGAAAAGAACCTTGCACAACCAAAGAAGTCTAAGAAAAAGAAGTAGGAGTGAAGACTCAAAAGAATATGAGTTAGACTTATACCAAGAATATAGTTCTTTTCGACTCAAAAGAAAAGGAAAAGCATAAGTCCAAGTAGAAAGGTGGAGGAAAATACATACGAATGATTGTAAGCCATGTTAGCTAAGATTACCAATGGTATAAGTGCAACCACCTCTACCTTCAAAGCCAAGATGTCTAGTGCACAAAATGTCACAATTAAGAACATCGCAAAAGGAGGATTACAAGATGATTTGGCATTGTGCCATTTTCTAAACCAACACATATGCCACAGAAATTTACTTGTCATTCCTATGCACCCTTCTCTATTGATTTGCCTTTGTCTATTGATTTCCCTTTGTCTACTTTTTCCTCGCACATTTAGGGTCTTGGTGGACCTTGCCCTTGTTTTTACACCTGCATCTTTATCATTTTCCTTGTCCTTTTCTTCCTTTTCATCCACTTCCTCTTCATTCCCCCCTTCCTTATCTTCGTCATCTAGTCAAGCCAGCATGATCCCTTGAGGATTTATAGAGGTACCTGCCTCTTTATCTAATGTAATTATCTAAGCTTTCCTCTTTGCATCATGCTGCTTGACTAGGTGTTTTTAATTTTCTGCACACAAGAAACATATGAAACACACAAGAAATACGGTTCAAAGCAATCCAAGCATTACACTAATTAGATGAATATGCAAGAAGGGTGGAGCAGGCAAGTGCCATCATGTGGCACCAGCTATCTATAAATACTTATACATTTTCATTAGGTATGGTTCCAATATCAGTTTCATTTCGAGTGATTTGGTGGTTTCGATTGTTGGATTATTTAATCTTAAATCCAAGTGATTATTCATGAGCAAACCATTAAAGAATCTTTGTGATTCTCCACAAACTACTCTAATACAAATCACATCTTCATTCTCTCTATGCTTTTCATATTTTAAAGAAGTTATCATTAAGAGTGCTAAAGTGCTGAGTGAGAAACACTTATATAAGTGAGAGCAAGAATATAGGGAGCGAGAGTAATAATGAATAGTCTGGGCTTGGTAATCTAGGTAGTGATGACGATCGCAAGTCATAAACCCTAAGTCCCTTTCTCTCACCCAAATTCTCGAGTAAGAGTAGGAAGGTGGATAGCTCACGTTCAATGTGAGCTTGACTTTGTCAAGCTTTGAGTAGTCTTAACAATCTCGTAAGCCAAAGTCAAGACAGATTGAGATGCCTAGGGAGTATTTGAGGAGCGTGATAATTTCTAGCATCCATGTTTCCCTCGTTAAATCCTTTATTTACTCTCAATACTTGTCTTGAAGCTCGGTTTTTCCTTTGCTCTTATGATGTGTTGTGGAAACGTAAAGCCTTGATATACTTAAACCATCTTGCCTTTGCCTTTTTCCTATGCCTTCTTGGCTTTAGCTTGTCTTTTCTCTCCTCATCTTGCTTCTCTTGCTCCTTCTTGTTTACTTTGGCTTTTTCTTCTGCCTCTTTTTTTCTTCTACTTCTTTTTTTCTTCTACCTTAAGCTTCTCTTCCTTCACCTTTTTTAAAGGCTTTTTCTTATGTTTGGTCCTTTTGGTTTCCAGATTAGGTTCCCTTTCATATTTTTCTATTCTTTCTTCTTATTTTATAAAAAAGCTTACTTGGATTTCTTGCACAATTTTGCTAAATACCCTAACCCCTCTCACCAATAATTCATTAACTCTAGGTGGCAAGTTCCTCTATGACCCACAAGTGAACGGCCAGGCCAAAAGAAAAAACAAGACTTTGTGCACTATTCTCACCAAGATGTAGAAGCATCGAGGAGCGATTGGGAGCACAAGTAACAACAGAGAGAGAGAGAGAATGAAAGAAAGAAAGGAAGAAAGAAAGTTATATTAAACATCTTCAAAAGACCTAATGGGTCTATGAGACCAAAACCTATTCTTTACCATAATCTTTTTTAAGGCTCTACAGTCTATACACATTTCATAAGTGGGTACCTATTCTTTACCATAATCTTATTTAGGGCTCTATAGTCTATGCACATTTGGTAAGTGGGTATACGAATTCTTTACCATAATCTTATTTATGGCTCTATACTCTACACATTTAGTAAGTGCCATTCTTTTTCTTGACCAAAAGCTCATACCTCTCTCAAGGTGGTCTAACCAAACCTCTCTCTAAAATCCACGAGGTACTTCCTCTAAGGAAAATCCATGGACTTAGAGAGGAATGCTTGTTTGCGAGGGATTAGTAGGTGTAGTTTGAGGCTCTGTAACCTTGTTAAAACCAACACTATATAAGTTTTCTCCCTTTTACGCAAAACTCTCTTGGCATGGGTGAGGCTAAGAAAAGGGCTAATCTCTTCTTTCATTTGATCCCCTAGACACAAACCCTTACCATCTTTGGTAATTTACATAGTATGTGTATTGTAATCATTCTAAGAGCTATGTTGATGTCTCCAAGGCACACCTAATATGATGTCTAGCCCTTTCAAAGGTGCTACTAGGAAATCCCTTTTACACAAAAATCTCTTAGAATGAATGCGGCTAAGTAAAGGGCTAATCTCTTCTTTCATTTATCCCCCTATACACAAACCCTTACCATCTTTGGTAATTCACATAGTATGTGTATTCTAATAAATTTGAGAGCTATATTAATATCTCTAAATTTGAGAGCTATATTAATATCTCTAAAGCATACCTAATATGATGTCTACCCCCTACAAAGGTACTACTAGGAAATCTGTTTTCTCTTCATAATCTTTGATGCACATAGACCTACATCTTTCACTACCTTAGTGTAATTATACTTTGTGTTGTGAAAGTAGCTTTAACCTTATAATGTGAGGGAATAGACTCTAGGTAAAGTAATCTAAGAAGTTCTTTTGGCAATAAAATCATGTGTGCTACCATCATCATGCTAAATACTAACATCTTTACCATTACTAGTTCCTTTCATTCTCAAAAGACAATAAGATCTCCCTTGAATAGTAATCACCAAGCTGGATAAGCTAAGAATGTACAATGCGTACATCTTCCTTGCCATCACAATTTTGATGGCAAGGAAGATTGTTAACCAATCCGACGATTAACATTACCTTTTGCGTGGCTACACTCTTTGTAATCTATCTTTTGTAACCGCGCAATGCATTTATTGTATATGAGACATGGGATGACCGAGCTCATAGATTGTGTAATGCTGGTCATGTGAGGAATAGTTATACATGGAGCTAGATAAACTAGGAAGACTAGTTTTGGGCCCCCAATTATAAATGGGTGGCCGGCCATTGTAATTAGGAGCTCTTGTATATAAATCATTTTATGGAATATGAAAAGGGACAATCCCATTTATCTCATTTGAGCTTGCCTCTTCTCTCTCTCTCTCTCTCTCTCTCTCTCTCTCTCTCTCTCTCTCTCATTTGAGCTTGTGGATGCATGTTAGCTTGTGTTCTTGGTTGCTTGCATGTTTGATTGTTGGTGTATGTAATTAGGGATGGTAATGTTCTCCTTTCTCTTCTCCTCTACTCACTCTTTGCTATTTACCAAGTCCCTTTTGTGTGCTAGTTGCATGAGGTGAAGGTTGAGCTCTCCATAGCTTCCTTCTTGCTCTCTACCTAGCCATTGGATCTCTTCTTGGGTGACACAAGAAGAGGTGGAGTGAGCCCCTAGTGTCTTCAGATCGAGGAGTTAATCTCTTAAAGGGTAACTCTCTGGACTCAAACCTTGCATGCATTTATCTCCTCTCCTATTTTCGTCTTGTGTGCAAGTTTTTTAACATCTTTGGTGCCATGGGTCCTCCACTCTATTCAATTGTTGCTAATGTCTTTGATTAGCCCAGTTGGAGTGCAAATCCACCAGCTGGTTGTTTGATTTTGTGTTTGTTTTGTTGTTTTGATGGTGATTACCCAGAGCATTGGAGGTTAATCAAGCATTGGAGCATTTAAGTCTTCACCAAGTAGTACGGGAGGTGCAAGTAGGTGCTCTCACATTGCCCTTAACATTCATGTAAAACTTTGATTTTCTATTCTTTTTTCTTTAAGTTTGCATCTTAGTTTAATCAACAAATTAATCTTAAATTGTTAGTTTTAATTATGCATTGTAGGCACCAATAGATAGCTAGAGATTAGCTCTAGCTCTCTATTAGGGCAAAAACACAAAAAACCAGTGGGAGAATATCTCAATCACTAGGAGATTGAGAAAAAAACTAGTCGAAACTACATTCTATTGGGGCTAATTCTGAGAAGTGAACGTTCGTTCGCTTTACAGGCCACGCCCGTTCGATCTTTGCCACATCCGTTCGCTTCCTCAGCTGACCAAATCTAGTAAGATTTTCTGGCTAAATGTGGCAGCTACATTAAAATGGGAATATTTGAATTAAATTAAGCATTAAGTGCATTTAATCAAGTGGGTGTGATTGAACTGTCAGACCTTCAGCCTTAAATTTCCAGATAAATCTTAAAAAATTCCTAGATTTGACAATGCCACGGCCGTTCTGAACGTGCCACGGTTGTTCCCTTCTCATTAAAAAGCGTACACCCATTCTAGAGCTCAATTGCAAGTGCCATGGCCGTTTTGAAAGTACCACGGCTGTGCCACTCCCTTTGTCTCCTGATTCCAAAAGCGAATGCCCGTTCCTTTCTTTCTTTGAGAGCGATCATCTGTTCCATTTTGCCTTTGGAAGCGAACGCCTGTTCCTTCCCTCATTTCAAAAGCGCAAGCCTGTGCCCTTCCGGAAGCAAACATCCGTGCCATTCAACCTTTGAAAGCAAACGTCCATTCCATTCTCATTCACAATCGAACGTCCGTTCCTTTCAGCCTTCAAGAAGCAAACGTCTGAGGCATATTCGCCATGCTCATTCCATTCTAGGATTGTGAAGCGTCCGCTCGTTTCTTCTTTCATTTTACGAGCGAATGTCCGTTTGCAGTTGTCCCTGGAAAGCAAACGTGCATTCCCTTTTCATTTGCAAAGCGCATGCCCGTTCCTTCCCCTTCAAAAAGCGAATGTATGTTCCCTTTTCAAAGCATACGGCTGTTCCACTTCAAAGCGTACAGCTGTATCACATCAAAAAAAAAATCTTTGTAGAGGGGTTTTGCACAAAAGTTCCATATTTCCATGCACCTATGATCGGGTAGATTGGTGCGAAATAACCCTCTTTTCGATGAAGTAAACTCTCTTGAATCTCCCTCGCTTATAAGGTCGAACCCATCGATCAATACCGCGTGGAGTCAAACGATGCTTGTCTTTGATAGTACCAACGAAAGCTAAGCCCACCCTAGCACAGGACAAGGAAGTCTTGATCTTGAGACAGGAGAGCGTGAACTTCAGTGCATGGACAAACCATCTGTCTAAGAGTAAGCTCTTACCTCTACCACACATTCGCAGAGAATCCTAGCTTCGAGGCTCAGCAGTTTTATCCTAAGAAACACACAGTCGAAAGAACCACAACCCAGGGTGAGAGGCATGGACCAACCACAAGAAAACGATCCCACTTTGTATCTAGATCCTAGAGCAAAAGTAGGGCAAAGTGAAAGCCAACAAACCCAGACTGAACCACCAGCCTGGAGAGCTGTGTCTGTCTCAGGTGTGGCTGATCCTTATAGGGCCCAACGTCCGATACAAAACCTAGGGCCAGGTCCATCATCCCAAGGACCAAAAATGCCTCATTAAAGGGAAAGGGTCTACCCATGCCCTTCACATCAACCCGGTCCACCTGTATATCAGCACTATCCACCACAAGGAGTTGACCTTAGGTACATAAGGGGTACATGCTAACCCACCTATCAGATAAGGACCTCCAATGGTATATTATTCTCCTAGCCCTGCTCCTCCCACCAACCCTTCCTCAAACTATTCCTGCTCCCCAGCCATGGCAGGGCGGACACCAAAAATGTTGAGATTGACCATGGAAATAGGGAGGGAGGTGGCTGTAGGTATCACACATCCAGCTCCAGTACAACCTTCACCTGCACCAAGATTAGAGCAGAATAAACCTGCTAACAACTCAAAACTTATCATGAAATTTGATGGGACTGGGGATCCGATCCCACATTTGGAGATGTTTAATCAAATTTGTGAAGCCTTCAGCCATGTAGAGGATCAAGTCAAGGTGAGTAACTTAAGCCTCACCCTTGATGGCAAAGCTAGCCAATGGTTTAGGTCCTTGAAAACGGAGGATAAGACACCTTTAAGGCATTGCAAGAAGCCTTCATGGTAGGCTATTCTCTCCAAGGTACCAGATGGAGTCCAGTTGAGCAGCTGCATAATGATGTAAGACAAAAGGAAGGAGAAACCATCAGAGGCTACATCAATAGAGTTAGAGATCTACACTCATGTTGCGCAGTGACAAGTTCTTTGACGAAAGATTAATAGGGAGATTTGTTGAGGGTCTTGATGACGTGCCCTTACACAACTCATTGTATGTCTTGGACATACCTCCTTTGAGCAATGCTATAGGAGTGCTATGGATTTTGAGGATATCTTCAAGGGAACATGTTCCTGAGAACTTCATGAGGGCACATTATAAGCTTCTTTTAAGACCACTAGCATAAAGCCTGATGGAAAAAGCAGGGAGTCCACATCAGGACAACATGTAGAGTAATTGGCCACTGCATTGATGTAGCAAATGACCCAACAATGGATAACCCGCCAAGGTCAGGAGGAACGAGGAGGTCAACCCCATCTCTATCCAAAGAGGGAGCTTGTATGGTGCTCGGTCTATCGAGCTAACCATACCGGCGCGAAGTGTCCACATTTGAGATCCCGTCCTAGCCTCTACTATACATATTGCATAAAATGGGACAAACATGAAGTCTCCAATTGCTATCATCAGAAAGTTACTCTAGCTCGAGCTCTACCTCAAGCCTTTCTAGCTAACTCCAAGCAACCACTGATTTTGCTAGCACCAGTGCTCCATAACGCACCTTAATGCACCTCAACCAGGCCAAGAAGTGGCAAACAGGAATCCTCAAGATGGCCAAAATGCCCTTACCACCCCCGGTTCTTCCACCTCAACCCCCATTGCCAAGAGTTGCACTAGTTCATCAGCTAACCCTGACTGAAATCTTTGAAGATGGGAACGAGGGGGTAATTCCAGGACTTCCCACTTATGAAATCCTAGAGCTAACAAGCTCACCCTCTCAAACCTTAAGTCACTATGTTATGGAGGGAGACCAAATGTACCTGGTGTACTTAGCAGCCCCCATGCCGCGGGCCAGAGACATGAATAGGATGGTTAAACGACCACCTATACAGTGTTATGATTGTGTGGGACCTTATTGAGTGGTTGAGTGTCCCAATAGGAAAGGGATGGCGAGTACCTCTGCAGAGGTGCTCCCACCCTGACTCCCATGAGTGTTGGGTGTGGTATTGATCACATGTATAAGGATTGTCCGCTAAGACCCGGAATGATAAAAAGGGCTCACAAAGCAAATCCGAGCACTAGCCTTAACTTGCTGAGCACGTTAGAGACTGTTTCATCAGAGCACTCCCACTTAATGCAACTAGACTACTGCAGAATAGGCAGAGGGCCGTAGCTCAGGGTGCAATGGAGGCATCAACCTCACGAGACCAAGGGCCAAGCTAGTGCCCCTAAATAAGCACGAGCAACTAGGCATTCAAGAAAGAAAACCACAAAGATCGGTAAGGGTGAGAGTCGGGTGGTTATCAGAAGTGGTTCAGAAGATAGCATGACAACTCATGTGTCAACTTCTCATCTGAATAAGAAGACTTCCTATAATCTGTCACCCAAGCCAAGGAACCTATCGACATTCACTGACTACCAAAAAAGCTCACTGAATATCCTAACCTTATAGAGGAAAAAGAGATACTCTTGACAACCCAAGAGTTGGTTAGGGAACAATGCCACCCCCTTCAGTTTAACTTATGGCATTGAAGTTATCATGCCCATAGAGTTCTTGGTCCCCAGTTTTTGCGTGTCGTAGTACAAGAAAAGCTCACTGGAAATGTCTTAGGCTGTCGCCTATATGAGCTTAAAAAGCTCGATGAAACATGTCTCTTAGCAGTATACAGTATGATTGTTGAGAAGCTAAGGCGCAAACAATGGTTTGACGAGACCAGCTTAAGGACAAACAAATGAACGAGGGCGATACGGTCCTCTTATTCAGTATTAAGACACATAAAAAAGAAGCTCAAAATTAGAGGCTTAGGACCTTTCCTACTCACTGAGATAACACCACAAGGTGCAGTGCGCATTGAAATGCTTGATGGTGTAGAAATGACTAGTTATTTCAATGGTAGTAAACTTAAACACTACTATGGCCCTCTCATTGAGGCTACCTTAAGAGCCATCCACGATTAAAAACTACGCAAGACAGACCATGAGGATATGAAAAAATTTGTGCAACAAGAGGCCAAAGCAAGGCAAGCCAGGCTTCGGTAGAGACACATCATGGTCAATATGGCCCAAGTGGTCGACCTTGAAGAAGAAGAATGGGAGGTAAAGCTGGGTCGATTGTAGTTAGGAATGACCACCCCAACGATCTTTGCCCAAAAACTAGCTCTTGTCGATACAAGGGCTAGTTACAATTTGATGTCCCATGAAACATGCTACCATCATTACCACTATAATGTCACAACATGTTCTTTGTTTAGGCACAGTCACACTTTTATTCCACATTGGAAATAATCCCTAGGAAGGGAAGTTCTATGTGATTCCTTCAGGAACCATGCGTGAAGAAATACTCCTTGGAAGGGGTTGGATGGGACATAATAGGTGCAACATGGGATGCACAAATGGCAAACTTACAGCTAGCATTCGGCCAAGTTATTGTCCTCATGATAGATGAAGAGCTTGTCCCCACTACTCCCCTATGCCAAGAACCTCCTTTACCACCCACCATCATTATGCCACCACACCCCCACAAATCCACCCCCTAAAAAAGAGGCCGCTCATCATTCCGACCACATCAATGCCTCTCACACCCTCCCCACCACCACGCTCGGTAGCAACTCACTCTTACATTTCCACCTCACAAGCTGCTGCCCCACCAACCCAAGCTAACCAAACTAACATTGCTAACATAACTAACCAAACTCAACCGGGTTTGCCATCTCGCCATTGGGTACCTAAAAAGCTTCTCGTAGCACAAGGTTATTATGAGCACGAATCTATATTGTGGATCCCCCAATGATCCACCCCCCCTCACAAATACCCAGACCTCCTCGTCCCCCACATCGGCAACAAATTCGACAACCACAAGCCTACAGGGTATAGGACAAATGTAGGCCTACATGCTCTCCAGGAACTCCAACCCTCAATCAAACCCTTAACCGTGCCCAAAGCCAACCCACCGGTGGATCCCCAAACCTCTCCTATGAGCCTAACACTTCTACGAGGGCAATCATCATATTTGGATCCCCATATCTTCTAAACCTCAACTTCCACCCCGTCTCACTCAACAGTCCCCTACCTTTCAATGGAAACCAAAGGTGACATCCGCCCTAAAGACTGCTAAGGAAAAAGGGAAGCAGAAGCTTCACATAGTGACATAATAACCCCCATTCTGCCACTGTTGATTGCGCTAACTAATGATATACCCTCAACTTTAGCAAATCCCCCACCTATTATTGTGAGGCTGATGAAGTACTACAATGCCATCGTCAACTCCTTCAGTCTCAGGTATTTCCTCGCCACTTGTCTCGAAATCCCTCAAGGAAGTAATACCCCCCACCACGCCATCGCCAAATTAGAATTGACTTCTCACCTTAGCAAATTGGGCACGTGGTTTGTACAAAACCCGCAATGGGGTCTTGGCAGCATAGCCTTTGGGCACAAAACCTGCTTTCAGGGTGCCGTAAAAAAGAAGAAGCCAATCGTATCAAATTTGCATAGCTATTTTCCACGGCCATACTCTTTTCAGGTTCTGATGTGCCATGACCGTTCCCAATTCACCCACAACTGTTCCACTTCATAATCTGCCATGGCCATTCGGAATTTTCCATGGCCATTCCATCTTTCACCAAATGCCCCCCACGACCCACGACCGTTCGGAATTCGACATGGCCGTACCAAATTCTACTCCTGAATGAACGCCCGTTCCTTTCACATTTTGGAAGTAAACACTCGTTCCATTCAGTTTTGTGAGCGAACGCCCATTCCATTCATTATCCATTAGTTGTCATGCCTGTTTGCTCCTATTTTGTGTTTGCCACCCCATGGCCGTTCGCTTGGGTTGCCCCATGGCCATTCATTTCAATTGCCACGGCCATACCCTTCTGCAACACCTATAAATATGGGCCCCACCCCCTCATTTCCTCACTTTCAGCTTTTCCTCTAGCCAAACTCTCGCCAAATTTTCTCTTGAGCTCTTACACCCTCCTACTAGTAGCCAGCATCATGTTTGATACTTCCGACTCCTCCAGGGAGGTCCTCCATCACACCTCCATCATGTTTGATACTTCTGACTCCTCCAGGGAGGTCCTCCATCACACCTCCATCATAAGAAAACGATCGACAGGAGGCCACTTTGAGAAGTATGCCAGACACCCCCCCACATAATTGTCTCATTTGGGCAAGGCTCTTATGAAGCAGCTCGATGGCCACACGGTACACTCGCTCATGAAGAACAACCACAAGGTGGACTCTTACATTTCACTGGGCCATGTTACAGGGCCATTGCCTATGACCCTCCTGCAGACAGTTGTACAGAAGCTGAAAAGCAGATAGGCCTGAGCAGACTGCCTACTTTGGAGCCAAGGGGATCGGGCCTCTATAATAGCATATATTTTATAGAAACCTATGATGGCCTCCTCCCACTTCTTGAGTATTTATGCTTTATTAATAAAAATAGCCCATAAGCCAAAAATAGATGCACCTTATGCAAGGACTTGCCCTGTACAAAAATGGGGGTTGCTCTTAACACAAGCTTAGATAAAGTATTCCTATGTATCCACTAAAGGAGAATTACATAAGGAACCCCAAGGGCTAATTCATGTGCAACAAAAATAATTAAGTCCATGCCTAAGTATAACAAAACTGGGCAGCTCAATAGGTCCATGCCCGAGTACATCAAAATTGGGCGGCTAACAATGATACAAAATCTCGTAGTAGATACTACAGCAAAAATACCAAGGTGAGAACCGTCTTGGTAATGATAAAAAAACAGAAGCAGGATGTAATACACACAAGAGAAGCAAACCCTAATCCATAATCATCAACCATAAAGAAGGAGAGAAGCCATAGTCACCATCTCTCTCACACACACAAAGGAGAACACAACATAGTGTTATGTCCACACTACAAAGTAAACCTAATGTAATGTCCACACACACTATGACCAGCTGGACACGCGGTCATTTATGTCTCACACATGTTCCTACCTAATCTGCCAGCACATAGCATAGCTGGCTCACACTGACATCGAGCTTGAATATCTCAACAGCCCCTCTCAAGCTCATGATGTACTGCCGATGAAGATGTAGATGAGCTTGGGATATCAAGACTCTCAACACTCCCCCTCAAGCTCATCCCATGTACTCCCAACATAGTCCGGAAGTACTCAAACTTCTCCCTGCTAAGTGGCTTCGTGAAGATATCAGCCACCTGCTCATCAGTCTTCACATAGTGAAGATCAACTGTACCATCCAGCACCTTTTCTCTGACAAAGTGATAATGGACCTCTATGTGTTTGGTCCTCGCATGAAATACTGGATTCTTTGCCAACTGCATACTGCTCATGTTGTCACAATGTATGACAACTTTGCCATCAAGAGGCTCACATAAATCTGCCAAGAGACTCTTTAACCATATAGCCTCACAAGTAGCAATGGCTGCACCTCTGTACTCAGCCTCTGTACTGGATAAAGCAACTGTAGGTTGCTTTTTGCTACTCCAACTCACCACAGCACTGCCAAGTGTAAAAGCATATCCACTAGTAGACCTCCTGTCATATGCGCTACCTGCCCAATCAGCATCTGTGTAGCCATGTATGTCCAAGCTTTTACCACTCTCATAGAATAAACCATAATGTGCTGTGGTTTTCACATATCTCATGATGCGTCTCACTGCATCCAAATGTGGTTTCCTGGGGCTCTGCATAAACTGGCTCACTAGCCCCACTGCATAACTCAAATCTGGGCGTGTGATAGTCATGTATATGAGACTACCAACCATCTTCCTGTACATAGAAGGATCATCCAATTCCTCGCCATAATCAGCCCGCAACTTCACATTTTGCTCCAATGGTGTACTCATAGGCTTACACCCTGTCATGCCATACTTTGCCAACATATCCAAGGCATATTGGCGCTGTACTAACCAAGTACCTGCATGATCTTTCACCACTTCAATGCCAAGGAAGTATCTCAACTCACCAAGATCTTTCATGTCAAATTGCCCACTCAAAGCTTTCTTGACATGCATCACATCTGCACTATGATCACCTGTAATAATCAAGTCATCCACATAGATGACTAGTAAAACAATCCCATGCTGTGTCTTCTTCACATACAGTGAAGAATCTGCTGTAGAAGTCTGAAAACCAAGTGAGATAAGATATCTGCTCATCTTATCACTCCAAGCACGAGGTGCTTGCTTTAGACCATACAATGCCTTTTTCAACCTGCATACGTGAGTGGGATATCTAGGGTGTACATACCCTTCTGGCTGTGCCATGTATACTTCCTCTTGTAAATCTCCATTCAGAAATGCATTCTTAACATCCATCTGATGCATTTCCCAGCCATTAGCTGCAGCCATAGCAATGACTGCTCTCACTGTGCCCATCTTAGCCACTGGGCTAAACGTCTCATCATAATCCAATCCATGGGTCTGTGCATAACCCTTTGCTACCAATCTTGCCTTATGTCTTTCAATAGAACCATCAGATTTGCACTTCACTTTGTAAACCCATTTACATCCAATAACATTCTTATCCTTTGGTAGTGCAACCAAGTCCCATGTATCATTATGGACCAATGCGTCCATTTCCACATCCATTGCTTTTTCCCATACATGCTCTCCAACAGCCTCTGTATAGCATGTAGGTTCCACATGCTTCACCATAGATGTCATGTATGCATAGTGCATAGCAAAATCTCTGTATGTCAACCTGTCAACAGGATATCTGACCCTCTGGGATCTCCGCAATGCATGCGGGTCACTCTGTACACCTGTGACTCTAGCATGTGGTGGCACATATCTGTCCTGTCTAGCACCAGGTGTGCGTAATACAGGTATGCCAAGCTCCTCATCCAAACTTTCAGAACTGGATGACTCATATCCTGTGATTCCAATTCCCTCGACTTTCTTCTTGCCTTTATCCATAGCACTACTCCCAGTGCTCACACTCTCATGTCTCAGACGTCCTGACCATGGACGTACACTGCTACTACTCTCAGCTTCTGCTGCTGGCCCAGACATAGTAGTAGAACTAGAACTTGCTTGTGATGGCAAGTTCACAGGCACATTCGCCTCAAGTGTGTCAATGACTCCCTCATCTTTGGCTTTATACCAACTAGCAAGCTCATCGAATACAACATCTCGTGAGATGACTACTTGTCTAGTTTGAGGGTTATAGCATTTGTAAGCTTTGCGATCCTGTGCATATCCAACAAATACACATTTCTCTGCCTTAGGATCCAATTTCCGTCTTCTTTCATCAGGCACATGAACATAAGCTACACATCCAAAGACTTTAAGATGTCCAATGTCTGGCCTATAACCTGTGAGCCGCATCTCTGGCGTGCTTCCATGAATGGCTGCTGTAGGTGTTTTGTTCAATATATAAACTGCAGTAGCACATGCTTCTGCCCAATAGTAATCTGGCATGCTCTTTTCATTAAGCATCGCCCTTGCCACTTCACATATAACTCTATTCTTCCTCTCAGCCACACCATTCTGCTGAGGTGTATACCTGCATGTCAATTGTCTCCTTATTCCATGCTTCCTCAAGAAATGCTCAAAGGCCTTTGAGGTGTATTCACCACCTCCATCTGTCCTCAGACATTTAATCCAACAGCCATACTGCTTTTCTGCAAAGGCTTTGAAATCCATGAATTTTTCCAATACTTCACTCTTCTCCTTGAGAAAGTATATCCATGTCATCCTGCTAAAGTCATCAATGAATGTAACATAGTATAAACTGCCTTTGATAGATGGGTTTTGTGCAGGACCCCATACATCACTGTGTACTATCTCAAGTGGCCTGTTACTCATATTTCCTTCTCTAGGAAATCTCAATCTTGCCTGCTTCCCAAACTGACAGGCTTCACAAACATGCATATGTCCATCATATTTGAACCTAGGCAATCCATTGACAATGCCTCTTGTTTGCATGTTCTTTAATCTCTGTATATTTACATGGCCAATCCTTTTGTGCCACATATCAATGTCCTGTACCACATTCCTGCTCTTTGAGAACATGGCTGATTTTAGCTCAGGAATTCCAGCATCCAGCTTAAACAGTCTTCCTTCTTTCTTGCCTTTAGCAATCACTCTACATCCATGTTTGAAGTCTTCAACGAAGCATCCATGCTCATTGAAGCGAACCTGTAATCCCTGTTCTACCATTTGACCAACTGAGGCCAAGCTTTTAGTGATCGAAGGCACATACAGCACATCTGACATAGACTTTGTCTGACCATTATGCATGACTAATGGTACACTTCCAACATGTGTAATGACATGCTGGGTATCATCACCTGTTTCCACATAGCCTTTGACATCCATTGGCTTCATGTGCTCAAACCATTCACCATGGCATGTCATATGATTTGATGCTCCTGAGTCCATATACCATGTATCATCATTCTCAGCATTTGTTGTCATAGAACCCACAACATGCTTCATGGCAAACAAATGATTTGCAGTCCCATCATTGCTACTTGATGCATAGTTGCCACCATGTTGTGCATAGTTTCCACCATAATGACCACCACGTTGTGCTCTTCCCCCTCTCAAATCATTCTGTTTGCGAAAGCAATCTCTCGCCATATGACCATATTTGCCACAATAATGGCATTCCACATCTTGCATAGAATTTTGTTGGCCTTGCCAACGTCCTCGTCCACGGGGGTTACCTCTGCCTCGCTGAGGTGCATAACCACGACCACCTCGAGCACCATATGAAGGCTGAAAATTCTGCTGTGGAGGCCTATCCTGCCATCCACGACCATTACCACCACGTCCACGTGATGCGAATCTCCCCCTGCCTCGAAAGCCTCTAGATGAGTAAAAAGCTTGATTTCTTGCATGTTCATCATTGCTTGACGAGGATGCACCACCTGTAACACTCATACCACCAAGGCCAAGCTTCAATTCTTCCACAATGAGCAATGACACAAGCTCATTAAAGTCTGGCATTCCTCCCAACCTTACTGAGATGGAAGTGTCAAAAGATTTGTATTCTTTGCCTAAACCACGCAACGTGAGTGCAACCAAATCATCATCATCCATTGGGGCATGGATTGATGACAAGGAATCAGCATAACCCTTGATTTCCTGAACATACTCATGTATACTCCGATTCCTTCGTGTTACACTGTGAATCTGTTGCTTTAGTTGTATCTTCCTGGCACCAGTGTCTGTCTCATACATTCTGCACAAGATACCCCATGCTTCTTTCGGTGTATCTGCATCTTGGATGTGAATAAGCAAGGCATCTGTTACACATATTGAAAAATAATGCAACACCTTCGAGGACCGCTCTACCCATTGCTTGTGAGCCAGTAACTGAGCATTATTTGGTTGAGGAGGTAGGTATGGCTCCGGGTCTTCCTCCGAGACAAGACTCCACAACCCTTTGCCTTTCAAAAAACTCTTCATTCGAAACTTCCATACTTGAAAGTTAGTGCGATCAAGCTTCTCTCCAACAATCTGTATCGGACCATCTCCCATTGTTGCAAAAAAATAGAGTAGATGTACCCTTTCGATTACAATGTATGAAGTACCTGTAATGCTCCAAATCTCTCCAAATCACATCAAATGCTTGAAAATTGTGTGCATTAACATCCCACAATGGTTCACCAACAATGTACACTCGATCAAAATTGAAATCAAATGAAACTCCTTCACAAAAAATTTTCTGGTTTTTTCTCGCCAGTAAATTCTCGCCAGTAACCAGTCAAGATTATGCTCTAAATCCTTCAAATCTTGTCCAAATGCAATGATTCAACTTGCATTAGCTTCCCAACACATTGCTCCAACATATCCTAGAAGGGTTTGATCCAATTCTTCAAGGGGAATGAGAACCACCAAGTTTTGTAACCTCTGGTTTGAATTTTTCTGCACCTGTCAGGTACCACCTCTCACTAAAATTGCTCTATCTCCTTCAAATCTTCTCCAAATCCAAAACTTTTTGATTCAAAAGTTTAGCAACTCATAGGACTCTACTTGTACCAGAGGAATTTGGCCAATTTGATATAGGCAAAGATTAATGCCTTGATTAAAAATGCTCTGTTTTTGGACAGAATTTCTGCAAACCTGCACACCTCTGATAAATCACTTCAATGAGCTCCAAATCCATTAAATGAGCTGCAACCAAGCATCACAAGGCCTTAGCAATGTATTTGCTAAACTCTCCAAGCTTTAAAGCATTCAATTTGGTGTCCAAATGAGTGAATTAGAGCAAATTCATTGCAAACTTTCCAAGAACCTCATCCAGAAAACGCCGCCTGCTCCTGGAGCTCTAGGAGAGAGGGGAAATCACCAATGACTTGATAGGTCTCTTAGCAATGACCTAATCTATCATGGGTATGAAGGGCTAGCTCCAATTTTGAGTAGAATTGCCACAATTGATCCTCCACGGGGCATATATTCTCTGGTTTTGTAGAGTCCAAAAAACCAGAATTTTTTCCTTCACAAATTGCCTGTAATGCATCAATTTTCATGCAATGGTTTGCTCCAGTGTTGCTAATACATGTGCCCTTTCACAATACATGAGAACCTCTGTGTTTCCTTTGTATTTGTCCCAATACATTTGACAAAATACATTCCTTCACAAGCTTTCCATGAAAGCTTCAAAACCAGAAATTTTCTGCTTGCTTTATGCACTTTAATCTTCACTGAACTTGCTCTTTGATACCTGCAATCCGCAGAGGGGGTCTTGCTACACTCACCAATGGTCCTTAGCTCTCAGATCTGATGCCGGTGTGTGCTCCACAGCTTTTCCTTTGCTCCAAGCTCCAATGGCTTCCTTCACAGCTTTTTCTTCTTCTTCTCTCTTCTCTCACTCACTCTCACAACTTAGCTAATGAGCTCTTGGCTCTGATACCATGATAAAAAAAACAGAAGCAGGATGTAACACACACAAGAGAAGCAAACCCTAATCCATAATCATCAACCATAAAGAAGGAGAGAAGCCATAGTCACCATCTCTCTCACACACACAAAGGAGAACACAACATAGTGTTATGTCCACACTACAAAGTAAACCTAATGTAATGTCCACACACACTATGACCAGCTGGACACGCGGTCATTTATGTCTCACACATGTTCCTACCTAATCTGCCAGCACATAGCATAGCTGGCTCACACTGACATCGAGCTTGAATATCTCAACAGGTAATAGCTCATGCCATGCCATCACGTGTCCCAGCCACCATTGTGGCTTACAACAAGCACAAAGCTCATCAATCTCACCAACCTACATAGGTTATCCATTCAAACACATTACAAATTAGCAACACATGCTAAAAGTACACAACAACACATAAGTATTAAATCCAACACTTAGTTCCAGCCATCCCTAATTTCATATGTCCTACACATGGAATATTTGGAATCACCCAAGTGCTATGCTATGAACATATTGGTAATTAGGCATCCCCAATTAACTACATAAGTATGGATGGACAATGACATCCCTCCTACCCAGGATAGCAACTATCCTCAACTACATCATATCAACTGGCGTGCGTTTGAAAGTAAGATTGGGTGAGGTCGGGATCGGCGCGAAAAAACCACTTAGGCATCCATCCAACATTTTCACGAGGATGATTTTTGAATGTCAAAAGATATCTATTATACACAGTATCTGTGTGAGTCGCTGTGGTCTCATGGTCAATAATAGCCTTACGTTGAAGCTCTTTTACTTGGTCAACAAGACTAGGTGCTTCCTCATATACAAGATCTGTAGGAAGTGGTCCCCTATAAGGTCTCAAAAGACTAACATAGAAAGAATTATGGATTCTCTAATTAGAAGGAAGTGAAATCCTATATGCTAGGTCATTAATCTTATGAATAATTTGAAAAGGACCATAAAAACAAGGAGCTAACTTAACAACAGGGTTAGTCTCAACACTTTTAAGATATCTCTTTTCAATACAAAGCAAAATATTGACCTGCTTGAAAAACCATATACTTTCTTTTCTTATTAGCCTGTTTAGTGTATTGCTCTTGTGCCTTATAAATAGCATTACGAAACGAACATGATCATGAATGGAAGTAAAATCAATGATGAATTGATCAACAATGGTCCAAATCATATCATTATAGCTTGTAGTCATGGGAAAGCCAGTAATAAAATCCATAGAAATCTGTTCCCAACAAGAAGCATTCAGAATAGGAAAAGGGTTAAGCAAACCAAGTTTCTTACCCTTGTAACTTATCGCTTTTTGAGAAACATCACATTCAAAAACCAATCTAGCTACATCATATTTCATTTTAGGCCAATGCAAGTCACTAGAGATGGTATGGAATGTAGATGAAACACCTCGATGCCCCGCATAAGGTGGCTAATGTAATTCCTCTAGAATAGAATGTCTAAAGGGTCGAGTAATGCATAATATTTTCTGGAAGAAAAGATATCCATCATCGTATGAATACTCAGCAAAAGGGTTCCAATGGTTCTCTCTCAATCTAGACCAAATGTCACTAAAGTCAGGGTCTTGGTCATAAGTTTCACGCATGAAGTCAAAAGATGTATTCTCAATCATATATATATTTTGAATGGAAGGTCTTTTACTCGGGTCTTTTACTCAAAGCATCAGCAACTACGTTTTCTTTACCAGGTTGGTATTGAATAATAGGCTGAAAACTTTGAATAAAAGCTACCCATCTAATATGTCTATCTAAAATAAATTATTGAGAAAATAAGTGTTTGATACTTTCCTGAATCAGTTTTTATAAGAAACTCTGAGCCCATCAAATAATGTTTCCAAATTTTTAATGCATGGACTACAACAGAAAACTCTTTGTCATAGGTGTTATAATTACTTTTAGAAGGATGAAATTTCCTACTCTCGAAAGCAATAGGATGACCATCTTGCATTAACATAGCACCAATGCCCTTACCACTAGCATTGGTTACAACCAAAAAGAAAGGATTGAAAAGTCATGCAATTGTAACATAGGTGCATGAGTAAGTGCATATTTTAATGCAAGAAAACATTTCTCTTGAAGTTCGGTCCATTCATAAGGTTTGGTTTTCTTGAGAAGTTCTGTAAGATGATGTGCTTTATATGTAAAATTATGGACAAACTTACGATAATAGCTACACAACCCTAGAAAAGATCGTAACTCATGAAGATTCCTAGGTCATGGCCATGATGCAATAGTTTTTATTTTCTTGGGATCAACATGGATTCACTTAGCATAAACTATATGTCCCAAAAACTTAATCTCACTTTGAAAGAAACTACTCTTTTTTTCAAGATTAAGATAAAGTTCATTTTCCTTGAGCAAATTAAATACAATTTTCAAGTGTTTTTAGTGCTCTTCTTTAGACTTACTAAAAACTAAGATATCATAAAAAAAGACAACCACAAAGTTTTGATGGTCAAGAAAGATCCTATTAATCATACGAGTAAAAGTTGCAAGAGTATTAGTAAGACCGAATGGCATCACTAAAAACTCAAAGTAACCAGTCTGAGTTCTAAAAGCAGTTTTATAGATATCTTGATCGGTCATTCTTACTTGATGATATCCAGATTTTAGATCAATTTTTTTAAAGACATTGGCTCCTCTCCTTAATTTATCGAGTAGATCATCAACTTTAGGAATTGGAAATCTATTCTTGATAGTGTTCTTGTTGAGAGCCTTGTAGTCTATACACATACGATAAGTACTATTTTTATTCTAACTATTTGGTCTAATAAGTCCTCGAGAAAGCAAATCCTCGATTTGTTTGAATTTCTCTTTGCTCAAGAGGGTTAACTCTATAAGGTGCTCTACAAGGTGGTGCACTTCCAGGAATAATGTCTGTTCGCCTCAGGACATGCACTAGGTAGTCTAGGAGGTAACTTATTGAGAACAAAATCAAAAAATTTAGAAAGAAAAGAGTCATGTGATGTATCCCTAGGAGATGGTTCTTCAGCACCACTTTGGTTAACCAAAATTAAGAAAGTTTTCTCCCTCTTCCTCAAAGCCCTCTTGGCCTAAGTATAGCTCTCAAAAGTGGTTGATCCTTGCCTTTAGAAATTCCTTGTAAACAAACATTCTTACCACGATGCATAAAAGACATTGTGTGCTTTGCATAATCAATATGTGGTGTGTATTGATGTCGGAAAGGCATTCCCAAAATCATGTCAATACCATGCAAAGGTGCTACTAAGAAAGTACGTTCATTAGAAAGTTGTGCAATAGACAAAGTAAGATTCTTCACTTTCTTAGTGCAATTATACTTTTGATTTTGAAAAGTAGCAGCCTTTACTTTAAAGCGAGAAGGAATCATGTCAAGATGAAGAGCATGTGCAAGATGTTCAGAAATAAAATCATGTGTGCTACCATCATCATGCAAGATTGTGATTTCTTTATCTTGAAATTTTTCATTCATTTTAAGTAAAGTGTGTGGTGAAAAAGAATGAGGGTCAAGATTAGGAATACCTTCTTGATTAGATTTACTCTTGAACTCGTTACCATCAAACTCTGGCTCGTAGTCATCATCGTAAGCATCATCATCGTTTCCAATGCCAGTGTCTTCATCTCCATCCACCATGTTAAACTGAGCAATTGGCTTCTTCTTCTTGTTGTTATAGTTGCTTGGATACCTATTAGCATAGTGCCCCTTTTGATGGCAATTGTAATATCAGATATTCTTCGCTTTTTCATCTTGAGTAATTGAATCTGGAACATCTGTCTTCTTTGGTTCTACATTTGCTCCATTATTATTGTTGCCAATCTTTCCTTTATTGTTTTGTTGAATTGATGGCTTCTTTGATCTTGACCCTTGTGAAAAGGTTGTTTAAATGAAGAACGCCTGTCCAAAACCACTAGAAGATGTCAAGCTTTGGAGAATTTAGAAGTACGATTCTCTTGTTGGAACCTAGGCACACCATTTTTCTTTTCGCAATTCAAAGCAAGAGATTTAGTAGAGGCAAGAGTATGAGGAAGAAACATGTTAACCTCTGCTCTAATCTTTGGATCCATCTTTGAAATAAACTTCCTTTTAGCCTTCTTTGAATGCACTTTTTCAATGGACTGCATTTGAATGAGAGCATTCCAAAAATTTTCAATGTAAGTTTGGACATCCTCCCCTTTCAACTATCTAAGAGTGTCCCAATCCTGTCGGGCTTTGGCTTTGTATTGAAAGGAGGTAGAAAGTGTCTCTTAATTTCATGCTAAAAATCCTCCCAAGTACAAGGTTTATGGTGCCCATTCTTGGTAGCATTCCACCATAAAGTGACATTCTGAATCAAATGATTTGTAGCGCACTTGACCTTGTATTTCTCAAAAAATTTCTCTCCCAAAAAATAGTCATCAATTGGCTAAAAGCCAAGCTAAAATAGTGCGTGCGTCCTTCTTTCCATTAAAATTTTGAAAAGAGAAAGCCTTGCGACTAATGCCAGATTCTCTCCGAGCCGTTTGAGCATCTACAGTTACCTTCACAGCTTGACGAATAGAATCCTCGTCACTATTGCTTTCAATATCATGCCTATGCCATTCAATTGGTCTTCTAATGCAATTCTATGAGTGCATTCATTGATCAATTGTGCTTGCAAGGTAGTGAGTTGCTCTTGAATAGACAGGGATGCAGGAAAACTAGCCATAATTAATGAAGAATAAAGAAAAATAGCAAAAGTTCAGTAATACTTATAATAGTTTCCGCTCTTGATAATAATTGTGAAGTTCTGTAATCCGTAAAAAAATAGAAGAGTGATGCGGCCGTCCAACACAATCTCCAAATACCCAAAAGTAGCGGTGAAGTGTCAGAAGGTCGATCGGTAGAAAAAATATTGAGTACCGGAAGAGAATTTGAGTGTTAAAAGAGTTAACGGTGATCGATTTTGAAAATTCTTAAAATTTCAATTTGCTAAAATTCTGTGTTTAGAACAAGTGTGAAACGCTATAAATTTCTTCAGTTTGAAGCCGGGCCAAATTCGGATGAATTTAGATACTTTTTGAAGGGTTTTTTACTTAAAAGAGCTCCACACATGAACCTTCTCTTATCTTTTGAGCTTTTTATGAGTAAAAGAAGATGGGAATTATAAAGACCATAGATTTCTATAGACTTACAACCACCGTTGCAAATTCAAATCGCTAGATCCTTGACAAAAGAGTGCAAACATGGTACAAACTTTTATGTAAGCGAGGACGCATCCACCAATGGAACGAATTTGAATTTCGTCGTGTTCTACAGATTTCTCCCAAGCAATTGGCACATTCACTTTTATGTTTCTACATGCTAGCCTTTTTTTGTGTGGCTTGTGTAGACCTTGCAGAGGCTAGAAATTAACCCTTATACTAGCCCTTGTAAAATTAGGCTTAGTTAAGGCTTTTTGAATTCTTTTTTTTTTTTGCCCTTCTTTTGCCTTTCTTTTACGTTCCCTTTGCCTTTCTTTTACCTTTCATGCACTTGTATTTCCAGCCTTCTTTTGGTGTTGATGCGTGAAGAATTTTGAAGTCCCTTTTTGAAGCCTTGACGTTAAAAAAAAAAAAACCTTCTTCTTGTACTAAATATTTTCACCTTCTCTCCCCCCAAGCTCTGATACCACTGGTACCACTATGACATGAAATAGGATCATGTGGGGAGACACTTCACCTTTTATTCAAACGGATTAAAATATAAACTTCAATTATTACCATGAGCAAGATAGCATAAAAACATAAATAAAAATAAACACACGAGAGAGTGTGCAATCTATCCCTCCTCAAGAAGTGTCGTCCTCCTCCCACTTTTTGAGTATTTATGCTTTATTAATTAAAATAGCCCATAAGCCAAAAATAGATGTACGCTTATGTATGGGCTTGCCCTTTTACAAAAATGGGGGTTGCTTTCGACACAAGCCTAGATAAAGTATTCCTATCTATCCACTAAAGGAGAATTACATAAAGAACCCCAAGGGCTAATTCACGTGCAACAAAAATAATTAAGTCCATGCCTAAGTATAACAAAAGTGGGCGGATCAATAGGTCCACGCTCGAGTACATCAAAATTGGGTGGCCAACAATGATACAAAATCTAGTAAATACTACGGCAAAAATACCAAGGTGAGAACTGCCCCGATAATAGCTCACGCGATATCACTGCCATCACGTCCTAGCCATTCCTACTTACGAGCACAAAGCCCGTCAATCTCACCAACCTACACAGGTTGTCCATTCAAACACATTACAAATTAGCAACACATACTAAAAGTACGCAACATCACATAAGTATTAAATCCAACACTTAGTTCCAGTCATCCCTAATTTCACAAGTATTAAATCCAACACTTAGTTCCAGTACGCAACATCACATAAGTATTAAATCCAACACTTAGTTCCAGTCATCCCTAATTTCATATGTCCTACACATGGAATATTTGGAATCACCCAAGTGCCATGCTATGAACATAGTGGTAATTAGGCATCTCCAATTAACCATACAAGGAGTAAGAACCAAATTTATAGAAAAACTTATAATAAGAATTTCATAAAAAAATTAAAAGTGTTGAAAATAAAACAATGCTGTTGAAGTTGCCTAATGTTGTCTTCTTAATATTTTTCAATCCTTTAGAAAGACAATAGTGCAGCTCATTCTAAAAGTAGAGACTAGAAATTTGATTATATATAAGATTAAGTTGTACAATTTTTTAAAAACATACAAACATAGTTGAGAATTTATACATAGAAGCTTACTTAATGAGGTCGTGGAACACCTGTTGAAACCCTCATGATACACATGGACTTATATGCAAGCATATTAACATGAACCCAAGAAAAGATTTATGACATGAGTTCATGCAAATCTTACATGAATGCCAAAAACTTATGAGTTATCCAAATCTTGGCGCAAAAAAATACTTGAGATGTAGAATAAGAAAAATTCATCACTAAGCATTTTGCCTCATAAACATGTTACAAATAGTGATTACCAAGGGTAGTGTCTTGCAAAGGCAACATAGAATAAAGGTCCACTTTTTGATGAAGGTCCATGTCTAACACATGAATGATAATTATTAATCATAGAAAGGAAGGACCACAATTTTTGTCCTATATGAATAACTTTTTCATTGTAATACTAGAAAGTGTCTTAAGATCATAATGATTGAATGGCAAATGAAGTTATATTCTTAACATTTTTATGCCAAGCTCTTAAATAAAATGCTCTTGCACTAAAACAAGCTAAGAAATCCCTTTATAAAAAATTCTTTATATGTATCATCCTTCTAGTATGGGCACCACTGTGCGAAAACCCCAACCAAAAGGCACAAAACATACATGAGAGAGACAACATTGCATCGTGGCACTTCGAGAGAGAGAACACTCCATCGTGGCACTTCGAGACTATGCAGAAACCCAACACAACGTTCACGTGAAGGGGCCATGCATTCTAAAAAAAGCAATCAAACTAATAATCACCCAAATTATGAGGGTTCCCTATTCCTCAAAATAATTAATAAACGACAAAAAGAACATTAATGAAAACTAGAAAAGAAGCACACAAATTAATTAATTAATGCCCACAAAAAAAAACTTTTTGGGGGCCTGATTTGCATTTTTAAAATAAAAATCATCTTATTATAATAATCTCCGACATTACAAAAAAGTGGAGTGTAAAAAGCCCAATTAGTAACGCTAAGTAATGCTTTCCTAGCGCAATTAGTGAAGAGCAAAAGCCTTCCTAGCGCAACTCTCCATGGACGCAGCTCAAGAGCATCATCATCCAAAGCTGAGGAGGAATAGCAACGCGGGTGTAGGCGGTTGGTGGAGAGGCATTAGATAGGGGGGAGGGAGGCCCTTCCCAAAAGGGTCATTGCCTGTTTTGGAAATGGGCTTGTTTGGGCAGCCCTGTAAATGGCAAAAAGCACCCAACCATTGCAGCAAGCAAGAAAGAAGAAGAACAAGAAGAGGGGGGTCACACGAAGAACCCACCAACACCAAAGAGCTTGGAGGAGGTAGGTGGTGGTGGTGGTGTGTTGTCACCATGTTTAGAGATGGCAACTGCCAACGCCTTGGTGTGCGAGAAAGCAAGCAAACCCTTATATAGATATATATAGATATATATATATATATATATATATATATATATATAGAGAGAGAGAGAGAGAGAGAGAGAGAGAGAGAGAGAGAGAGTGGTGGAGAAGCCTTCTGACCGAGCTTGGATGAGTGACTGTGAAGTTAACACATATTCAGAGCCTCTCTTGACCATGTCAATTTGGACGCGCTCACGCTTTTGCTTCCACGTGCGTTGCACGTGTCTTCAACTCAATAGATATTCTATGCGCTTTTAAATTTTTATGCCCAAGATACAAATACTCTAAGACCTTAGTAGAATAAGGCAAAAGATTCTCTTTTCGGACCATCCAACAAGGCAAAGGATTCTCTTTCTATCAACCTCAATCCAAGGAGCTACTCACCATCCATTTTTACACCACTTACTAAGCTACAATATACACAAATACTATGCTACACCTATTGAGATTTTATGACTAGTGCATATTGAGATTTTGTGACTAGTGTTCATTAATGCCCACTAGTGCTCATTAATGCCCACTGGCGTGGGCATTAATGAACACATAGCACTTTATAAGAAATAACAGAAATTAAATAACAAAAATCATGAACATGAACACAAACTTCATTTTATCGATCCACTAGAAGTTTTATTTATGTACATCAGTATCTAACGGATGTTTCAAGGAAAGCAAACTGCAAGATTCAAACAAAGGCTTCTCCACTGAGGTCAAGCTTTGGTGGTATTGAGATGAACTCATCTCCCTTACCGATGGCTATGAGAAACTCTGCAGCTTTCTCTTCAGAGGAATTTATGTATGGCTCTGCAGGGTCAGGTGGGCTGTCCTCCATGAGGATTGGATTATTGCAGCCACTAGAGCTGGAACTCCATCCTCTTCACTTCATAAGAAGGCTTCTAGATCATCTTCTTGTTGTGCATGGCATGGCCTTGGAAGAAAGTACCTGACTGGCAGACTCACCTTCGATGTAGTGATCTCTAAGAAGAACACTTTTCTTATGTCAGAGATGTCGGCGAGCTCAGGACTCTTCAAGCACTTCCACACCACACGAGCTTTGCTAGAATCTATTCCATTGCCTGCCTTTGGAATGATCCATTGCGCGCTAGGGAAATATTTTCCACTTCTCATCATTTTAAGAAGAGTTACACCAAGTGTCATCGTCCATTTGTTGAGTATGTAGTTTTCCATGTACACAAAAGCCCTTTCAAAAATATTCACTAGTGTGAGACAAACCCTATTTTTCAAGTCACCCTGCCCAAACTGTGCATACAGTGTTCGGCCTTGGGAGATCTCATCAGCAGAAACATTGTGTGCATGAAAACGAAAGTGAGGTTTATGCAGATCTTTGAGACAATATGTGCCTACGATGTTGTTTTCAAAGTAACCTATCATTCCTTCAAATGTATGCATCTTTATCTGGCGCAATGCACGACACATCACAATAGCCCCCGGCAGCTTGTTTACATTCCACATCAAATACCGCCTCCACAGTTTTCTCTACTGATATTATAGATGTTGACAATATGCGAGCGACCATCTGGAAATGAAGATGGTGCAGAGTTCCACCTCTTTCAAGCGAGAACACAGCCTGAGTGCACTCATGGCTTACAAACTCCACAAGATTATCCCACAAAGAGATGTTGACATCATCATTTCCAATGTTGATAGTGATTGATACCTCAAACATCTTTACATTGTTCCGGCTGGGATACCGAGGACATGCTGTGCGGGTGGCTCGGTTACGTGCACAGCAGGCGGGCCGACAGTATCTGCACTCTTTTTCCCCTGTTGTAGCACAGGAGGTTTCTGAACTCCCTACGAAGACGTAGACAACATCAACGAGGTATCTCTACAGATAAACATAGAGAAACATGTACACAAACATGTTGACAAGCATGTTGACAAACATATACAGACACATGTATAGACGAACACACAGAAACATGTATGGAAACATGCACAAAAAAACGCGTAGAAAAGCATATACATACCAGAGGTAGATGAACATGTATAGATGAACGAACAGAAAAGCACATACCAACAACAGAGAGGAAAACGTACAGAAATATATACATACCAGACACAGAGGAAACCATCGTACACACATATACAGGAGATGAACCATCGTAGGCACATATACAGGAGGTGAATGCGGAGATGTACATACCAGAGGAGTGAGCTTTGCGTTTGACAGCTTTCAAATTTTTTAAGCTGGCTGGACCTTCAGGAGGCGTAACGATTCGAGGAGGTACGTTTTCCTTGTTGGAGTCCAACGGCTGTTGGGTAGGAGGAGGTTCGCCAGGAAGCTGAGAAGGCGACGACACCTTCATCTTTCTACGAGAGCACTCAGACATGCCAAGACATACATGCCATGCACATCAAACCACAACGTCCCTATAACAGGATATGCGACAAACAGCTGGCACACAAACCACCATAAGCAAAGCATTGCACGAGCTCCACGCAAACATTCGCCTAGAACCTCCTAGCACCCAGCCTACACGCGTACTCTACACCCAGCCTTGACACGCGTACTCCATGCACCTTGACACGCGTAATGCATCCGACTGACTACAAGAACCAAAGCATACGCAAAATAACATGAAGATACTTTTGAATATTCCATATTAATAAATCAAATTTGAAAACAACATCGTAGGCACGCATTAAGACTTATATTAATTAGTGCCCGAAGCGGGCACTAATTATGAACCTTAGCACCAAAGGTTACGCGCTGCACCAAGAGGCGATCAAGTCGTGGACACGTGCGCTACAGAGAGAGGCGTTGCAGAGAGGGGTGCTTGCTCCTCTCTCTCTCTCTCTCTACATCGTCCTCGTGTTCGCCTCCTCCTACTGCACTTCCTCGTGTCCGGAGAGAGAAAGAAGAGCCCCCTCATTTCCGCCTCCTATTGATGCACGACGCCTCCACCACCTACTCGTGTCCAGAGAGAGAAAGACGAGGCAGAGGCAAGCTTTTTTCCGCTCACCGTCACCCCCCTAAGGTTCCTCTTGCGCAAGAAAAATAAACCTTATAATACCACCCCCGCCCCCTAAGGTTTCCCTTGTGCAACTAATTAATTAATGTGTTTTGAAAACTTGGCACCCATATTATGACTATGGCATCACCTTGTAAACCATACAAGCTAACACTCTTTGATCATCGTAAACTAGTCTTGATTCTTGATATCTTCATATAGGAGTAACTTGACTCTCTAGATTAAGCTTACTTATATAAATTCGAGCAAGGGCTTTATGTGCTATAGACCTATCTTTAGACTAATCTCAACTTCTTACCTTGCTAGTGACTTAATGAACTATCATTTGTCCACGGTTGTTTACCCATAACAACTATATATTTAATGGAAGTTAGACATACTTGGATCATAACTCTCATCTTTTTTAATTTAAATTATGGTAAATTTCTTGTAAATCTTTCTTTATAGAAACACAAACATCCTAAGTTCAAAAGTAATCATTTGAAGGATCCTGGCATATAGAAAAAAAAAACATAATAGTCATGCTATCCTTGAGGACCCTCTACCATCTCTAAAATTCTTAATCAGTTTATTAACTACAATAATAATTTTAGAAGCACCCAACCTTGATAAGACTTTATCTTGTTCAACCACTAATGTTGAAACAACCAATGTTGTAGCATGTTACTCTCCCAAGGTTTATAATCATTTGTAAATCAAACAGGTGTAAATATTGAATTATGTTAGGCCTCAATCCAAATTTTCAAAAAAATTATGACCCTAAAATTGTTACCCATGACTTATCTAGATTCTAAGCTATACTTTAGTAGAGAACCATATTCTCTAAGAGTCTTTCTCATTATTCACAATTATTGATAAAAATCTTTAAAATACACATCCTTCATTGTAATCTAGGTTTCATCTCATATTACTAAAGAACCTTAGAAGCCACATGTTTCTATGTGGCTTCCCTCTAAAATTTACCTAGTGGATGTTGGGAGTGCATATTGCCATGCATAGGTGAAGAAAGGTTGGCATGATGAAGGCAATGTTGCTTGGGAGCTGGCAGCCAAAAGGAATGTGTGAAGAAAGTATCCTAGGTTTAAATGAAAAAGACGAGCAAATGTTGACATATGAGAAAAAAATTATTTCAAGTATAAAATTATTAAAACCAAGGCCCTACAATTATGAATGAGAACATCAATATAAATCTATTTAGTTAATTATATAATGTCATTAATATATTCATACGAGTATATAGCATAAATATATTATGTAGTTCTACATAATATATAAATATATATATTATGTAGCTCTAATTATGTTCATATGAAATAAAAATATATAAACAAATATAGTATAGCTAAATAAAAATTTAAACTACTTAATTTGGTTAAGTAAATATGTGTGATATACATCTATAATATAGATAAAAGACATGTATATAATAGTTTTAGAGTATAGTCACTTTAGAGTTATAGTTATAGTTGTAGTTACGGTTCTAGTTATAGTTGTAGTTGTAGTTACAATTCTAGTTATAGCTATAGTTACACACACACACACACACACACACACACACACACACACACAATCGCTAGCTATATCCTAGGTATGGATGGTTAATGAGATGCTTGTGAATGTTTATATAAAAAAACAATAGCGTGACCATACATTTAGTTTGAAAAATGTACGATCTAGTTAGGATACTTATGTAAGCTATTAACATTACCTTTGTTAGTTTTCCTTGGGTAAGCCATAGAACACATCCAAAAAATCTATAAAATTGATGCAAATAAGGCATAATTTCTTTGTAAGGATATGCCTACACACACACACACACACACACACACACACACACACATTGAGGGGGGGGAGTAGGCAACTAAACAAAATGTTGCAAATTGAACAAATCCTAATGAGATAGTAGCATTTTAAAAAAAAGTGTGCACTGTGACTTATAGGGGGATATTGGTGGGTTAGCGTTGGTATGTCCTCACCCTCATAGTCTCTTTATCCACTACTAAAAAAAGTTTGCACTGTGACTTATAGGGGGATATTGGTGGGTTGGTGTTGGTATGTGCTCGCCCTCGTAGTCTCTTTATACACTACTTTAGATTATTAGAATCATGCAACTAAATATACTATATTATTATTATTATTTATTAAATCAAATAGTTTTTGAACAAAATTCACATTAATAAAAATAAAACTTTAGCCAACTTTATAGTAAAGAAAATCATGATACAAAAATAATGACGTCAAAGTTATCCCTATAGATTATAGGGGTTAGAGACTATTAATAGTCTAAAAGAAAGGTATAAAGTGTGAATAACTTCCTTTACAAGCATTTTAAATGTTAAAGTTCTACAATGATTATTAATATAATAACCATGAGAACATCTTGTTGAAATTTGAGCATTGTGATGAGCTATGGTGGATCAAACACTAGAATCAACATCATTAACAAAGTGATTGGCAAATAATTAAGACATAATTAGTGGATAATTAACAAATAGATTACTGTAAGCATGGATACTCAAAAACCAGCAAATTCTCATTAGGGCAATGCCTCAATTTATAGAGTTTACATCAAGCATCAAATCCCACTGATTTCTCCATGATTCACTCCACCTCTTTTCCCTGATTCTCTCCACCTCTTCACTTTTCCCAGAATATCTCCACACTTCCTAGAATATCTCCACACTTCCTAAATCTTCTCATGCTACCCTTTATTCTCTCCCAGTAGATTTTTCTCATTGTGCTAGAAGGGTTTGCCCTAATTGTGAGTGTGCAAGATGAATGAGATCCTCCACTGGCTGGGGGTGAAGGGGTGAAGTGAAAAATAACTAAAATTTTGATTATTTCCTAATTATCTACTAATCCTAATTAATTAGATAATGGGCTCATAAATCTGATGGATTCTAGGCATGGCTCTGATACCATGTTGAAATTTGAGCATTGTGATGAGCTATGGTGGATCAAACACTAGAATCAACATCATTAACACAGTGATTAATAAATAATTAAGACGTAATTAGTGGGTAATTAACAAATAGATTAATGTAGGCATGGATACTCAAAAACCAGCAAATTCTCATTAGGGCAATGCCTCAATTTATAGAGTTTACATCAAGCATCAAATCCCACTGATTTCTCCATGATTCACTCCACCTCTTTTCCCTGATTCTCTCCACCTCTTCACTTTTCCCAGAATATCTCCACACTTCCCAGAATATCTCCACACTTCCTAAATCTTCTCATGCTACCCTTTATTCTCTCCCAGTAGATTCTTCTTACCTTTTCACAGGTTCTTTCACATTTACTCATTCTCTTTTACAGCCTCTAACCAAGGACTTGTTCCCGCACACACCCTATTCACTTGTATTTTCAACACATCTTACATGGGAGAGTTGGCATGCTTCCTCTTGAAGAGTTGATACAATTTGGGAATGTAGTTATTCTTGATAGATGTGATGGATCTCACCACTAGATAACTTCTAGTCAAAGTACTACAAACCAAAGGAAGGAAACTATATTCAAAGCATGTAGATTCACTACGAGTATAAGAGAAGTTTAAAGAGTGGGAGAAGATGTTGTATTGAGGTAATGTGTAACACACTAAGAGTGAGGCATGATCATGAGGGAAGCACATGCAAGAGTAGCTAAGGGATACTTTGGCACTAAAATCATTGCATTTTTCTATCACTATTATGTGGTGTTCCGCTCTTAATAACGCTATCACATGGTGGTCCACTCTTAATGACAATGTAGATAGATTTTTCCTAAGGTGCAATCAATGCCAACACTTGGGTAGGCCAATCCCAAGTGACATAATGTCTTTGTAGACTTTCTAGCCATTGAACCATTCATGAAATGAGGATTAGAAGGTAATCGCCAAAGGAAATAACTCTTGTGGTAGTAAATGACTACATGACCACATGGTTTAATGAAAAACCATTATTGAAAAATTCAATAAAGTGCATAGCCTTGTTTTTTGCAAGAATATTCATTACGAGAAATATGGACTCTCCATTTTTCCCCTTAAGGGCTTTCTCTCTCTTCCATGAATCAAGGAAAAGTGGTGAAAAATGTTCTAATATTACCATTCTCTCTCCTCTTTTAGAATCAAGGAGATCGCTTTATATTATTTTTATAAGAGATTCACCTATTATTTTATTGTATTACTATGCCATGTCCAAAGTTAGGACCACCTGATCCTTAGAGTTCTCAAATCTGAAATAATAATATTCTATTTGATTTAAAAACGTGAAGTATCTAACATATGACACTCTTAAATACCCACATGAATTTTCAACTTCTAAATCCTTTAAAATAAATTGCATTTACATTTTTCAAAATGGGAGAAAGTTAAAAACGGAATAACTTGATGTAGACATCACATTTTGAATTTCTTTTTGCCCACGACTACCTTTATTCTCTAAGAGTGTGGCTGTTAAGTATACATGGGTTTATGATTTTTTTCTTCATTTAGAGACTTCTCTAGATTTTTAGAATAGGATTTTCAGTGTAGGGTGATTTTAGTATGCTTTGATGAGATATGGCTTTAGGTTTTTCACTTTCCCTCCTTTGTTATACAGAGAAAATTCAAATATGTGTTTGTTTTCTTTAGTATCTATGCTCAAAAGCTTTCTTTCCTCCTAAACCACATTCATGACTTTAGATCTTCTCAATCATGGGGTTTCTTCTCTTTTTGTAACAGAGAAATTGAAGGGTATGTTGATTATTGGTGCCATTTAGTTGGAACTAAAACGATGCAGGGGAGAAGAGAGCTTGAGCTCTTGCAAGCACACACACACTCACAAAACTCTAATAGAGAACACACAAGGTGAGAGGCTGAAAATCTTCTTCTTCACTCAACACTCAACACACCATATACAAAGATAAGAGTACACACATATGAAAAGGTACTCAACCAAATACATACTAGGGTTCTCTATAGTGTGAACCCAACTAAATGAGCTGGCGCTATAACTATGCCAGTCTCTAGAATGGCTCTCACACGGCCTGTCATCCCATTGGCCGCATATCACCCATGATCTTACCAACCATGCCAATGGTGTAAGTGTGGGGCCTATCCCCCAGGCGGGTCATCAGTGTCCACCGCCTCACTCGATGAGCTCGATATCTCAACACTCCCCCTCAAGCTCAACTCCATCTCATGTACACCAAGCGAAGCCCTGAATCTGCGGAGCTTCTCTGTACCCAATGCTTTGGTGAAGATGTCAGCTACTACTTGATCCTGTGTTGACATAAACAAGGTCAACCTCTCTTGCCAAGACCTTCTCTTTGACGAAATGGTAGTGGACCTCTATATGCTTCGTACGAGCATGAAAAACTGGGTTCCTGGCCAACTGTATACTGTATACTGCTAATGTTGTCTCACAGAAAATGACAACTTGTCTATCCCACTGATAGACTCAAATCTGCATTAGATTTCTCAACCAAGCTACCTCACATGTTGCCATAACAGCACCTCTGTACTCGGCCTCTGTACTGG
The DNA here is from genome assembly GCF_041138505.1 of Cibotium barometz. NCBI lineage: Eukaryota > Viridiplantae > Streptophyta > Polypodiopsida > Cyatheales > Cibotiaceae > Cibotium > Cibotium barometz. The sequence continues at coordinate 30,859,865 of NC_141079.1, read as the reverse complement.
ATAGAGCAACCGTAGGCTGCTTCTTGCTGCTCCAAGTCATAGCAGCACTTCCCAAAGAAAACATGAAGCCACTAGTAGATCTTCTATCTACTACCAGCCCAATCAGCATCTGTGTATCCATGTACCCATATCTCTGTCCCAGTTTCATAAAATAGTCCACAATGCAAAGTAACGCTTTTTTCCTGATTGAATCAGGCACAGCCGTTGATCTATTCATTTGAGAAGTCTTCAAGCTTCTATTTAACTACTGGAGTTCTGAGCGTATTCCTAATTAATCAATTTTATTATTAAAACTCTACTGATTCCAGCCTACCCCATCCGGCCCATGGGTTAGCCACCGCCCAACCACTAGAATTGGTAGAACCAGACAAGTACTCACCCACCCATAATTGAATGCCTTTCTTAACTTTTGCTTTAGAATACAGATACGCACACACTCCTCTTTAAACTTTAACTTATAAAAAAATCCATTGATAAACAATTATTGGTTACAGATGTCATAACTCAAAATTTTCATCCAATCCTTGTTTCTCAACAAAAACAGTATCACTCTGGATTCTCTGTTGAGACCAGGTGGTCAACGAGATCCAGTAACAAATTACAATAAACATTGGTCCATCATATAATATCTTCCACGACATACGCATGGGTGTCCTCGGCACCGCGAGCCCGTGCATCGCCTGGTCAGAACCCTCCAGGATCCTCCTTAGGTGTCCTGGCACTTCACTCAGGGACCGCTTCGTCGGCCCTCGTCCATCGTACAGAAAGCGTATCATTTTAACCGTACATCGAGGCTGGTCAAGACCTGGGCAGGCTTTGCCGCGCGTAAGTTGTTCTTTGAATACTCCCCGCCAGCTGTTGCAACCCAACTTCCCTTAGAAAAACACATATACCAAATGCTCTCTCCAGTATTCTGGCATAAGACAGTCGTTTAAGAAAACAGGGTTTCTATGCAAGTTTTCAGCTTTGATTTTCTTTGAATATAACGAGTATATCTTAAATCCGTATCCCAAGACTTCTTGATCGTAGGTCTGAATTCCAAACAGAATTCCTCGAATTCTGTAACCTTGATCCTCAGATCAATTCAAAGGGTCTCAACTTAGTTTCAGATTTGGTGGGTGATTTGAGTGTATTTTCTTAAATTGGTCACACCGTCTTTCCTTGAAACTGACGAAGAGTTTGGTCTTGGTCAAAGTCTGATTCTGGGTTCGAGTCTGGTAAGGTTCTTCCCGAACTACCTTTCTCAAAAGGGGGGGTGATATTTCAATTACTATTTTATTGAATTTCATTCGTTGAATATTCACTTAACTGGTTTCCAAACTAATCACGAATTCCTATGAGGAATAAATTAATCAATTTATCTAAATTTCTGACTTTGATAGATTTTTTGAATTTTCTCATTACCATCCGAGTGAATATGAAACGATAGAATTTTCTCTCACAGTGTATTTACTTATTCATTTATCGATTATTCATGGAAATTAAACATAGAATCAAAGAGAACTCTAATTTTGATATAAAAATTCTTTATGCATCTAATCATGCATAAAATCCAACTTCAATGGAAATAACACTTTTATATAAAAGAAAATCCTTTTATGCATCTATTTATGCATAAAATCAATTTAATAGGGATAACACTTTTTTAATAAAAAATATCCAATATGCATCTTTCTATGCATAGAATTTAAATCTAATGAAAATCACACTTTTATAATAAAAAAATATCCAATATGCATCTTTCTATGCATAGAATTCAGATCTAATGAAAATCACACTTTTATAATAAAAATATTCAATATGCATCTTTCTATGCATAGAATTTACATCTAATGAGAATCACACTTTTATAATAAAAAATATCCAATATGCATCTTTCTATGCATAGAATTTAAATCTAATGAAAATCACACTTTTATAATAAAAAATATCCAATATGCATCTTTCTATGCATAGAATTTAAATCTAATGAAAATAACACTTTTATAATTAAAAAGTTCCTTTTATGCATAAAATAGAAATAACACTTTAAAATAAAAAGAATTTCTTTTAGAATGCACAAATACTGGAGATTATTCTTTTTGAATAACATAAAGATAAAACTTATTTGTACAAAATTTAAGAAAATTTTACCATAACCTCCTTTGTATGGCTGACCGTTTCTTAATTTTTACATTCTAAATCTACTTAGAATTTACCCCAAGATGAATTTAGCACTCAAATCTAATCAATTCTCATTTTTTTATGAGTAAACAATACAAAAAGTTTAACTCTATTTATTTGATTACACATCTTGGATAAAGAAGGGCTAAATTTACAATGAAGAGAAGGGGGAAGCCTTTCCATCAAGGCATAACATCCAATTTCAAATTAAAAGAAACAAGAAATCAGAAAACCATAGAATAGAATTAAAAAAAAGTAGAATTTCTAACTTACATGGAGTTTTGTGAGCTTTCCTTTGGCTTGAGGGATTGAAGGTTCTACTCTTGCTTGAATCAAGAGTGGCCACCAATTCTTTGTAGAGGAATCAATAAAAAACAAGTGAATTATCAAAATGAATTCAATGTTTTTGGCTCTGGGGAAGAGTAGAGTAACAGTGCATAAAACACTATTAAGCTTCTACAAAGGGGGAGGCTTCTATTTTTATAGGAAAAAATGAACCTCTAACCAAGCAAACTGATTCTAGAATTTTCCAGATCAGTTTGGTCAATTTTTGACCATTTTTGGGTCAGTTCGGCTTACTTTTTGGAACTAGACTTAAATTAGGAAAGAGGAGAGATGAAATATCTCATTATTTGAGAATTTAAAACTCCTCCACACATGTGAAATAGGTGCCTCCTTCATGAGGGGGAATCCCCACTATGAGGTGTCAAAAATTCATTTTTTAGTATTTCCTTTGGTCTTTAGTCCACTCTTCATCTTATATGAGTATTTACTCATTTTTGGGGGGGATTTTCTTTATTTCTTCAATTTATCTCCTCCCTACATTTGGATTAATCTGATTAGCCCCTCAGAACCTTAATCTAAAATTTTTAAAAAATCTGGATCCTTAGGCTAAGGTTGATACCAGTTGTGAGATCCCACTGCCCCCTCTGTGCACCATTTTTCCGGTTGGTAGCAGCGGAAGTAGCTTCCTCTTACGCGGGGTAGGGTTTCCCACTCCGGGCCTCGCCCTTGAATGTCCGGGCATGAGACTAATCTGGTGATCATTCCAAAACCGAAACCAGGAAAATTTTCCTTGCCCGAAAAACGAGGACGATTCCACCTTTTTGAATTTCTTAACGAATTTTCTAATAGGGTCAAGAGACTAAACTAACCTTCATCTAATTAAACCAGATAGAAGGAAAACTATTACAAACTTAACTTGAAGAAATCAACGCTTTTTTCCTAATTGAATCAGGCACAACCGTTGATCTATTCATTTGAGAAGTCTTCAGGCTTCTATTTAACTACTCGAGTTCTAAGCGTATTCCTAATTAATCAATTTTATTATTAAAACTCTACTGATTCCAGCCTAACCCCATCCATGGGTTAGCCACCGCCCACCCAACCACTAGAATTGGTAGAACCAGACAAGTACTCACCCACCCATAATTGAATGCCTTTCTTAACTTTTGCTTTAGAATACAGATACGCACACACTCCTCTTTAAACTTTAACTTATAAAACAATCCCTTGACAAACAATTATTGGTTACAGATATCATAACTCAAAATTTCCATTTAATCCTTGTTTCTGAACAAAAACAGTAGCACTCTGGATTCTCCGTTGAGATCAGCTAGTCAGCAAAACGAGATCCAGTAACAGATTACAATAAACATTGGTCCATCATACAATATCTTCCATGAAATAGGCATGGGTGTCCTCGGCACTGCGAGCCCGTGCATCGCCTGGTCAGAACCCTCCAGGATCCTCCTTAGGTGTCCTGGCACTTCACTCAGGGAGGACCGCTTCGTCGGCCCTCGTCCATCGTACTGGAAGCGCACCATTTTAACTGTACCGAGGCTGGTCAAGACCTGGGCAGGCTTTGCCACGTGAGCTGTACTTTGAACACTCCTCGCCAGCTGTTGCAATAGAACTTCCCTTAGAAAAACACATATACCAAATGCTCCCTCGAGCATTCTAGCGTAAGACAGTCCTTGAAGAAAACAGGGTTTCTATGCAAGTTTTCAGTTTTGATTTTCTTTGAATATAACGAGTATATCTTAAAATCCGTATCCCAAGACTTCTTGATCGTAGGTCTGAATTCCAAACAGAATTCCTCAAATTCTGTAACCTTGATCCTCAGATCAATTCAAAGGAACTCAACTTAGTTTCAGATTTGGTGGGTGATTTGAGTGTATTTTCCTGAACTGGTCACATCGTCTTTCCTTGAAACTGACGAAGAGTTTGGTCTTAGTCAAAGTCTGATTCTGGGCTCGAGTCTGGTAAGGTTCTTCCTGAACTACCTTTCTCGAAAGGGGGGGTGATATTTCAATTACTATTTTACCAAATTTCATTCATTGAATATTCACTTAATTGATTTGTAAACTAATCACGAATTGCTATGAGGAATAAATTAATCAATTTATCTAAATTTTTGACTTCGATAGATTTTCTGAATTTTCTCATTACCATCCGAGTGAATATGAAACGATAGAATTTTCTCTCACAGTGTATTTACTTATTCATTTATCAATTATTCATGGAAGTTAAACATAGAATCAAAGAGAACTCTAATTTTGATATAAAAATTCTTTATGTATCTAATCATGCATAAAATTTAACTTCAATGGAAATAACACTTTTATATAAAAGAAAATCCTTTTATGCATCTATTTATGCATAAAATCAATTTAATAGGGATAACACTTTTTTAATAAAAAATATCCAATATGCATCTTTCTATGCATAGAATTTAAATCTAATGAAAATCACACTTTTATAATAAAAAAATATCCAATATGCATCTTTCTATGCATAGAATTTAAATCTAATGAAAATCACACTTTTATAATAAAAAATATCCGATATGCATCTTTCTGTGCATAGAATTTAGATCTAATAAAAATCACACTTTTATAATAAAAATATCCAATATGCATCTTTCTATGCATAGAATTTAGATCTAATGAGAATCACACTTTTATAATAAAAAAATATCCAATATGCATCTTTCTATGCATAGAATTTAAATCTAATGAAAATCACACTTTTATAATAAAAAATATCCAATATGCATCTTTCTATGCATAGAATTTAAATCTAATGAAAATAACACTTTTATAATAAAAAAATCCTTTTATGCATAAAATAGAAATAACACTTTAAAATAAAAAGAATTTCTTTTAGAATGCACAAATGGTGGGGATTATTCTTTTTGAATAACATAAAGATCAGACTTATTTCTACAAAATTTAAGAAAATTTTGCCATAACCTCCTTTGTTTGGCTGACCATTTCTCAATTTTTACATTCTAAATCTACTTAGAATTTACCCCAAGATGAATTTAGCACTCTAATCTAATCAATTCTGATTTTTTTAAGAGTAAACAATACGAAAAGTTTAACTCTATTTATTTGATTACACATCTTGGATAAAGAAGGGCTGAATTTACAATGAAGAGAAGGGAGAAGCCTTTCCATCAAGGCATAACATCCAATTTCAAATTAAAAGAAGCAATAAATCAGAAAACCATAGAATAGAATTAAAAAAAAAGTAGAATTTCTAACTTACATGGAGTTTTGTGAGCTTTCCTTTGGCTTGAGGGAATGAAGGTTCTACTCTTGTTTGGATCAAGAAGGGCCACCAATTCGTTGTAGAGGAATCAGTCAAAAACAAGTGAATTATCAATGAATTCAATGTTTTTGGCTCTGGGGGGAGGAGTAGAGTAACAGTGCGTAAAACACTATTAAGCTTCCTTTGGCTTGAGGGAATGAAGGTTCTACTCTTGTTTGGATCAAGAAGGGCCACCAATTCGTTGTAGAGGAATCAGTCAAAAACAAGTGAATTATCAATGAATTCAATGTTTTTAGCTCTGGGGGGAGGAGTAGAGCAACAGTGCGTAAAACACTATTAAGCTTCTACAAAGGGGGAGGCTTCTATTTTTATAGGAAAAAATGAGCCTCTAACTATGAGATCCCTCTGCCCCCTCCGCGCACCGGATTCCCGGTAGGGCTCACAGCGGAAGCAGCCCCCTCATGCGTGGGGCAGGATTTCTCACTCGGGGCCTCGCCCACGAATGTCCGGGCACAAGAATCGGCTGTTGGTCACTCCGAAAACCGAAACCAAGAAAATCTTCCATGCCCAGAAAGCGGGGACAATTCCACCTTTTTTATTTTTCTTAACGAATTTTTCTAACGAGATCAATTCTAAACTATCCTTCACCTCTAAATAAATCAGATAGAAGGAAACTATCACTGATATAATTTGATCATCTGAGTGATTTCAACGCTTTTTTCCTAATCAAGATCAGGCCACAGCCGTTGATCCACTCAATTGAGAAATTTATCAGGGAATTAAGTAGCTACTCGAATCCTAGCGTAATTCTAAGATTTTTCAGTTTGATTATTAAAACTCCACTGATTCCAGCCTAACCCCATCCGGCCCATGGGTTAGCCACCACCCTGCCACCCACTGGAATCGGTAGATCCAAACAAGTACTCACCCACCCATAATTGAAATGCCTTTCTTAACTTTAGCTTTAGAAAACAGATATGCACACACTCCTCTTTAAAACTTTAATTTAAAAAAAAAACAATCCATTGACAAACAATTTACTGGTTACACATGTCATACTTCAAAATTTCCATTGAGTCTTTGTTTCTCACAAAACAGTATCACTATGGACTCTTCGATGAGACCAGCGAGTCAACAACGAGATCCAGTGATAGATTACAATAACATTGGTCTGTCATACAATATCTTTCTCGACATATGAATGGGCATCCTCAGCACCGCGAGCCCGTGCATCGCCTGGTCAGAACACTCCAAGATCCTCCTTAGGTGTCCTGGCACTTCACTCAGGGACCGTTTCGTCGGCCCTCGCCCATCGTACCGGAAGCGCACCATTTTAACCATACCGAGGCTGGTCAAGACCTCGGCAGGCTTTGCCGCATGAGCTGTCCCTTGAGCACTCCCCGCCCCAGCTGTTGCAACCAAACTTCCCTTAGATAAACATATATACCAAATGCTCCCTCCAACATTCTGGCGGCGTAAGACAGTCCTTTAAGAAAACAGGGTTTCTTTGCAAGTTTACAATTTTGATTTTGTTTGAATACCATGAATAATCTTAAATCCGTATCTCAATACTTCTAGATCCAGGTCTGAATTCCAAACAGAATTCCTCGAATTCTGTCAACTTGATCCTCAGATCAAAATCAAAAGTCTTAACTTAGTTTCAGATTCAGTGGGTGTTTTGAGTGCATTTTTCCTGAACTGAGCACATCATCATTGACGAAGGAATTAGGTCTTAATAGTTAGAATCAGAGTTTGGGTCTGGAAAGGTTCTTCCTAAACTATCTTTCTCGAAAGATACTATTTTAATTTCTCTTTTTCTAAATTTCGTTGATAAATATTTCCTTACAAATTTCTAAAACATGAATTTCTTATGAGGAATAAAATAATCATTTATCTCAATCTCCGACTTCAATAGTTTAATTGAATTTTCTCATTACCATCTTAGTGAATATGAAACGGTAGCATTTCTTCTCACAGATTATCTACTTATTCATTTTTCTAATTTTTGTGAAGATTAAATAGAGGATTAAGGAAAACCCTTAGTTAATTATAAAGATTCTATATGCATCTAATTATGCATAAAATTCGATTCTGATGAAAGTCACACTTTTATCATCATAAAAAATTATTTATGATGAAAATCACTCTTTTAATAAAAAAATATCTTTTATGCAATCATTTATGCATAAAAACCATTTATGATGAAAATCACACTTTCAATATATAAAAAAATATCTTTTATGCACCCATTTATGCATAAAAACCATTTATGATGAAAATCACTCTTTTAATATAAAAATTTCTTTTATACAACCACTTATGCATAAAAATCATTTATGATGAAAGTAACACTTTTATAATTAAAAAATAATCTTTTATGCATACTTTTATGCATAAAAATCAAATATGATAAAAGTAACACTTTTATAATTAAAAAATGATCTTTTATGCATAAAAATCATATATGATAAAAGTAACACTTTTATAATAAAAATAATAAATAATATTTTATGCATACTTCTATGCATGAAAATCAAATATGATAAAAGTAACACTTTTATAATAATAAAAAATAATCTTTTATGCATACTTCTATGCATGAAAATCAAATATGATAAAAGTAACACTTTTATAATTAAAAAATAATCTTTTATGCATACTTCTATGCATGAAAATCAAATATGATAAAAGTAACACTTTTATAAAAAAATAATCTTTTATGCATATTTTTTTGCATGAAAATCAAATATGATAAAAGTAACACTTTTATAATAAAATAATAATCTTTCATGCATACTTTTATGCATGAAAATCAAATATGATAAAAGTAACACTTTTATAATAAAAAATAATCTTTTATGCATACTTTTATGCATAAAAATCAAATATGATAAAAGTAACACTTTTATAATTAAAAAAATTATCTTTTATGCATACTTTTATGCATAAAAATCAATAATAATGAAAGTAATATCTTTATAATAAAACTAAATTGCTTTTATACAAATAATCAAAATGCATCTTCTATGCATGAAAATGACACTTTAGAATATAGAAATCATAAGGATTACTCTTTTAGAATAATGAAAGATAATACTTATTTCCAAATTTTTGAAAAATTTTGCCATAACCTCCTTTGTATGGTTGATCATTTTTCAAATTTAAGTCTCTAAAATTAATTAGAAATGCATCAAGAGTATTTAATTCATTCTAAAGTAACATTTTTCTACTTATTTAAGAGAAACATTATGAAAAACTTGATTTTATTCATTAATCATTCACCTAGGATAAAGAATGGTTGGATTTACTAGAGAAGAGTTAAATTCACCTAGGATAAAGAATGGTTGGATTTAGAACTCATTCAAGCATGTGAAATAGGCGCCTCCTTCATGAGGGGAATTCCCCCATGCAGAGGTGTCAAAAATGCATCATTACTTCCAAATATCTCTCTTTTTTTACTATTAACCTTGTCCTTAGTCAACTCTTCATCTTATATGAGTATTTACTCATTTTTGGGAGATTTTCCTTTTATTCTTCTATTTATCTCCTCCCTACATTTGGATGAATCTTATTGGTCCATCGAAACCTTAATTTAAAATTTTAAAAAAAATTTCACCCCCATGATAATGCCTCTTGAACAGATTATACTTAATTTCTAATGCATCTTCAGGAAATATTTTTGAACTTCTATTTCAGGGGAACTTATTTTAATAAGATGAGAATTTTATCTATCCAAAAATATTTAAAAACTGAATTACCACTCTCTAGAAGATTTCTCTCTCTAGGCCAAAACTGGTAGAAACAAGATCTTTTATATTTCTAAAGAGGGATTTGATTATAGAGGAAGATGCTGGACATCTTGAGAGGCTGGGGAGGAATCTTACATTCTCTCCCACTTGAAAAACACGAGATGTCCTCATCTCGCAAATTGGGGGTAATCCCGCATCAGATCGGCTTCATTCTCCCAGGTGGCATCTTCAAAAGGATAGAACTTCCATTTTACTAATAATTCTCTGAGAATTTTGTTCCTGAGAATCTTTTCTCGAACATCAAGAATTTCTTCAGGTTGGAGTTCCATCTGGCCTTGGGTTGAAGAGGTTAGGATTTCATCATTAAGCACATGATTTGGGCTTGGCACATATTTCTTTAGAAGGCTTACATGAAATACATTATGAACTTTGAGATGAGGAGGCAGAAGAAGCTCATAGGCTAAGTCACCTACTTTCTTTGTAATCAGATATGGCCCACAATATTTGGGGGATAACTTCTTGTACTTCCCAAGAGATAAAGAACTTCTTTTGGGCCGTACTCGAGTGAAGACCATATCTGCTTCTTTGAATTCTCTATCTGTCCTCTTCTTATCTACATACTGCTTCTGTCGATCCTGGGTAGCTTTTATATCTTTATGAATTGCCTGCATCTGCTGCTCCATGTCGTCAAGCATCTGTCTGGACATCTCAACCCTAATCAATGGGTCGGACCAAGTTAATGGAGTTAAACAATCTTGTCCATACAGAGCTTTAAAAGGGCTCATCCCGATACTTCGGTGATAAGAAGCATTGTAGGCAAACTCGACTAGGTGCAGATAGCTTAGCCACTTCTTGGGTTCTTTGCCACAGCATGACCGAAGTATATCTTCAATTACTTGGTTTACCCTTTCAGTTTGACCATCGGTCTCATGGTGATAAGCTGTGCTACGATCGAAGAAAGTTCCCACTGCTTCGAAAAATGCAATCCAGAACCTTGAAGTAAACTTGGGATCTCGATCACTTACTATTCTCCTGGGAAGACTAGCTTATGCAAGCATCCAGGGGAAATGAATGAATGAGAACTGTCTGAATCAATCAAAAGTTTAAAAGGCTTACCCTGATACTCTGCTGGAGTATGGATGACTGAGAACTGCTGGTTAGGCCCTTGATTTTCAATTGCAGCATAGATCTGCCCTCTTTCCTCTTCTACTACATCTGAAATTGTGACTGCTCTCGCTGCTGCAGTCTGAGAGGCAAAACTCTTTCTCTTTGGTTGCCCCAATTCTGGGAAGGAGTTCTGAGGTTACTCTGGACAGAGGCAGATGGCTGAGCTGGAGTTCTTCTGGGGTTACCTTGGCTTGGGCGAGACGGACCCTGATTAGACTGGTATGAAGGGGTTGGTCTCTGAACTCGAGGTCCTTGACTTCCCTGTCCCCTTGACATGGCAGGAGTCAGGCAGTCTTTCAGTCGGTGACCAAAACCCTGGCATCCAAAACATCGGTTTTCAATTCTGAGCTCATCCCTCTGATTTCTTGAAAGAGGTGGGGCTCCTGAGAAAGTATTCTGGGGGAAGGGTCTTCCTTCACTTCGGAATCTTCCTGCATCCTGATTCTGATTTGGGCCTTGCTACCTCTTTGGGGGTGGAAAGTTTGAAGTACTTCCCTGGGCTTGGAATCTTTTAAAGTTAGAGGGTGCAGGCTTTGGCGGGACCTTTACTACAAAGGCTTTGGCAAAATCTTTTGCCATTCGTACTGCTTCAGCCATGGACACTGGCTTGGCATTTTTGACCAGTGTGTCCAAGGGTTCGTTCATTCCCCGAATGAACCTGGCCATGAGTTGCTCTTTATCTAGAGGTGGTGAATATTTGAGTAGAAGAGCAAAGGCCTGGTGATATTCCTCCATGGTTTTGCTCTCCTGCTTTAGCTCTAAGAATTCGTTCATTTTGGTTTCTAAAAATCTAGGGGGACAAAATCTCTTTCTTAGATAGGTTTTTAGATCATTCCAGGACTGAGTATTTCTGTCCAAATGATTGGTGTCACAGTGGTTCCTCCATGCTACCCTGGCTATTTCCACTATTTTCAGCCGGGCAAGAGCCATTTTGCTCCACTCATTGTAGCTTGTGACGTCAAAATATTCCTCCATGGCTTCCACCCATTTCTCCATAGCCTCGCCCAGGTTCTCCCCTTCTCCTTTGAAGGGTCCTGGCTGAGTCCTATGAAGAGCCTTGTGAACATCAGGGTCAAGCTCGTCATCTTCAGAGAGAGGATCTAGCTATAATGGCCACGGTTTCCTCGTCTCATGTTCTGCCCCAAAAATTCATATATTATTAAATTTTTATTCTGATATCATCTACGAGATCCTAAGACTTAAGAGGTTCGGAAAACAATTTCTTAAACAAGACAATGATCTTATTGGAGATCTATGACATATGTCTGATAACAGATTTTTCTTTATCAGATCGTCCGTAAACAATCACTTATACAACAGGAAATTTTTCTTCAGAAAACATTTTTATATTTATATAAAAGTTGCAATATGTACATAGAGCAGCTCGGGCTCCAGAATCACTGCCTCAGACGTAATCGTATAAAGAAGCGAAACTGTGAAGAAGTCATACCATGGTACACACGATTCATTACCAAAGAGGTGCTGTAATTCTATTCCTAGGGATAAAGCGGCTAAGAAGTCTAAAAAATCAGCATGAAGTTCTAAAGTTCTTGGGTGAATGATCAAAGAGCTGAACATGCTGAACAAGCCCTAGTCTTATCAGAATCATGGCCAAGGAAATATTTTGCCTGAGCCTCCGACGCTGACTGGTACTAACATTAATGCACCGTCCTCCATTGAACCACATATACCGACGTCGCTCAAGAGGGTCAGGAAAGTAAAGACTCTCAAAATGGCGAGCGAGTCTCACTCTGCTCATTCGGGTCGTCGTAGAGTTGACGAGGTGATCAAATGCAAAAGCTATCATATCCTGACTCTGAGAGAGTCCAGGAATTCCAGATAGGTTCGGGGTGTCCATCTATAAATTTCCAATTCAATTTATAAGTTTTCAATTTTTGAAGTTCATTCACATAGTATTAACAAGTGAAAAACATTTCTTTCCCAGATTTCTATTAAAAAAAATTTAGGCAATTTTGGCTCTCATACCAACTGTGAGATCCCTCTGCCTCCTCCGCGCATCGGATTCCTGGTAGTTGACAACGGAAGCAGCCCCCTTATGCGCGGGGCAGGATTTCTCACTCGGGGCCTCGCCCACAAATGTCCGGGCACGAGACTAGGCTGGTGGTCACTCCGAAAACCTAAACTGGGAAAATTTCCCATGCCCAGAAAGCAGGGACGATTCCACCTTTTTGATTTTTCTTAACGAATTTTTCTTAACAAATTTTTCTAACAAGATCAATTCTAAACTATCCTTCACCTTTGAATAAATCAGATAGAAGGAAACTATCACTGATATAATTTGATTATCTGAGTGATTTCAATGCTTTTTTCCTAATCAAGATTAGGCACAGCCGTTGATCCACTCAATTGAAAAATTTATCAGGGAATTAACTAGCTACTCGAATCCTAGCGTACTTCTAAGATTTTTCAGTTTGATTATTAAAACTCCACTAACTCCAGCCTATCCGGCCCATGGGTTAGCCACCACCCTGCCACTGGAATCGGTAGATCCAAACAAGTACTCACCCACCCATAATTGAAATGCCTTTCTTAACTTTGATGAGACCAGCGAGTCAACAACGAGATCCAGTGATAGATTACAATAACATTGTCATACAATATCTTCCTCGACATATGAATGGGTGTCCTCGGCACCGCGAGCTTGTGCATCGCCTGGTCAGAACCCTCCAAGATCCTCCTTAGGTGTCCTGGCACTTCACTCAGGGACCGTTTCGTCGGCCCTCACCCATCGTACCGGAAGCGCACCATTTTAACCATACCGAGGCTGGTCAAGACCTCGCGGGCAGGCTTTGCCGCGTGAGCTGTCCCTCGAGCACTCCCCGCCAGCTGTTGCAACCGAACTTCCCTTAGATAAACATATATACCAAATGCTCCCTCTAGCATTCTGGCGTAAGACAGTCCTTTAAGAAAACAGGGTTTCTATGCAAGTTTACAGTTTTGATTTTGTTTGAATACCATGAATAATCTTAAATCCGTATCTCAATACTTCTAGATCCTGGTCTGAATTCCAAACAGAATTCCTCGAATTCTGTCAACTTGATCCTCAGATCAAAATCAAAAGTCTTAACTTAGTTTCAGATTCGGTGGTGTTTTGAGTGCATTTTTCTTGAGCTGAGCACATCATCATTGACGAAGGAATTAGGTCTTGGTCAATAGTTAGAATCAGAGTTTGGGTCTGGAAAGGTTCTTCCTAAACTATCTTTCTCGAAAGATACTATTTCAATTTCTCTTTTTCTAAATTTCGTTGACAAATATTTGCTTACAAATTTCTAAAACATGAATTTCTTATGATTGAGGAATAAAATAATCATTTATCTCAATCTCCGACTTCGATAGTTTAATTAAATTTTCTCATTACTATCTTAGTGAATATGAAACGGTAGCATTTCTTCTCACAGATTATCTACTTATTCATTTTTTCAATTTTTGTGAAAATTAAATAGAGGATTAAGAAAAATCCTTAGTTAATTATAAAGATTCTATATGCATCTAATTATGCATAAAATTTGATTCTGATGAAAGTCACACTTTTACCATCATAAAAATTTATTTATGATAAAAATCACTCTTTTAATAAAAAATTATCTTTTATGCAATCATTTATGCATAAAAACCATTTATGATGAAAATCACACTTTTAATATAAAAAATATATCTTTTATGCACCCATTTATGCATAAAAACCATTTATGATGAAAATCACTCTTTTAATATAAAAATCTCTTTTATACAACCATTTATGCATAAAAATCATTTATGATGAAAGTAACACTTTTATAATAAAAAAATAATCTTTTATGCATACTTTTATGCATAAAAATCAAATATGATAAAAGTAACGCTTTTATAATAAAAAAATAATCTTTTATGCATAAAAATCAAATATGATAAAAGTAATACTTTTATAATTAAAAAATAATCTTTTATGCATACTTCTATGCATGAAAATCAAATATGATAAAAGTAACACTTTTATAATAAAAAATAATCTTTTATGCATACTTCTATGCATGGAAATCAAATATGATAAAAGTAACACTTTTATAATAAAAAAATAATCTTTTATGCATAAAAATCAAATACGATAAAAGTAACACTTTTATAATAAAAATAATAATCTTTTATGCATGAAAATCAAATATGATAAAAGTAACACTTTTATAATTAAAAAATAATCTTTTATGCATACTTTTATGCATGAACTTTTATAATAAAAAAATAATCTTTTATGCATACTTTTATGCATGAAAATCAAATATGATAAAAGTAACACTTTTGTAATAAAAAATAATCTTTTATGCATACTTTTATGCATAAAAATCAAATATGATAAAAGTAACACTTTTATAACTAAAAAAATTATCTTTTATGCATAAAAATCAATAATAATGAAAGTAATACCTTTATAATAAAACTAAATTTCTTTTATACAAATAATCAAAATGCATCTTCTATGCATGAAAATGACACTTTAGAATATAGAAATCATAAGGATTACTCTTTTAGAATAATGAAAGATAATACTTATTTTCAAATTTTTGAAAAATTTTACCATAACCTCTTTTGTATGCCTGACAATTTTTCAAATTTAAGTCTCTAAAATTAATTAGAAATGCATCAAGAGTATTTAATTCATTCTAAAGTAACATTTTTCTACTTATTTAAGAGAAACATTATGAAAAACTTGATTTTATTCATTAATCATTCACCTAGGATAAAGAATGGTTGGATTTACTAGAGAAGAGAGGGGAATGCCTTTTGCAATGAGGCATAACACCATTTGCAATGTAGAGAAGACAAAAATCTTAAAAAAAACCATAAAATGAATGGAAAGAGAAGAATCTCCAACTTACATAGATAATTTGAGAGCTTTCCTTTGGCTTGATGGTTTGAGGGTTCAACTCTTGTTTGAGACAAGAGTGGCCACCAATCTTTTGGAAGAGGGAAGGTCAAAAACTAATGAATTATGAGTAAAATTCACTGTTTTTGGCACTTGGGAGAGGCAGGGTAATAGTGCAAAACACTATTGAGTTTCAACAAAGGGGAGGACTTCTATTTATAGGAAAAAGTGAGCTTCTAACCAAGCCAACTGATTCTAGAATTTTCCAAATCAGTTTGGTCAATTTTTGACCATTTTTAGGTCAGTTTTGCTCACTTTTTGGAGCTAGTTGAAACAGGAGAGAGGAGAGATAAAAATATCTCATTATTTGGGAGTTTAAAACTCATTCAAGCATGTGAAATACGCGCCTCCTTCATGAGGAAAATTCTCCCATGTAGAGGTGTCAAAAATACATCATTACTTCCAAATATCTCTCTTTTTTACTATTAACCTTGCCCTTAGTCAACTCTTCATCTTATGTGAGTATTTACTCATTTTTGGGGGATTTTCCTTTTATTCTTCTATATATCTCCTCCCTACATTTGGATGAATCGTATTGGTCCATAGGAACCTTAATTTAAAATTTCAAAAAAAATCTTCGAAAAAATCTTCACCCCCAGGATAATGCCTCTTGAACAGATTATACTTAAATTCTAATGCACCTTCAGGAAATCTTTTTGAACAGATTATACTTAAATTCTAATGCACCTTCAGGAAATCTTTTTTTCAGGGGAACTTATTTTAATAAGATGAGAATTTTATCTATCCAAAAATATTTAAAAATTGAATTACCACTCTCTAGAAGATTTTCTCTCTCTAGGCCAAAACTGGTAGAAACAAGATCTTTTATATTTTTGAAGAGGGATTTGATTACAGGAGAAGATGCTGGACATCTTGAGAGGCTGGGGAGGAATCTTACACTAACCAAGCAAACTGATTCTAGAATTTTCCAGATCAGTTTAGTCAATTTTTGACCATTTTTGGGTCAGTTCAGCTTACTTTTTGGAACTAGACTTGAATTAGGAGAGAGGAGAGATAAAATATCTCATTATTTGAGATAAAATATCTCATTATTTGAGAATTTAAAACTCCTCCACACATGTGAAATAGGCACCGCCTTCATGAGGGGGAATCCCCACTATGAGGTGTCAAAAATTCATTTTTTAGTATTTTCTTTGGTCCTTAGTCCACTCTTCATCTTATGTGAGTATTTACTTATTTTTTGGGGGGATTTTTTTTATTTCTTCAATTTATCTACTCCCTACATTTGGATTAATCTGATTGGCCCCTCTAAACCTTAATCTAAAATTTTTAAAAAATCTGGACCCTTAGGCTAAGGTTGATACCAGCTGCTGCTCTGTGAGATCCCACTGCCCCCTCTACGCACCATTTTCCCGGTTGGTAGCAACGGAAGTAGCTTCCTCTTGTGTGGGGTAGGGTTTCCCACTCGGGGCCTCGCCCTCGAATGTCCAGGCACGAGACTAATCTGGTGATCATTCCAAAACCGAAACCGGAAAAATTTTCCTTGCTCGAAAAACGGGGACGATTCCACCTTTTTGAATTTCTTAACGAATTTTCTAATGGGGTCAAGAGACTAAACTAACCTTCATCTGATTAAACTCGATAGAAGGAAAACTATTACAGACTTAACTTGAAGAAATCAACGCTTTTTTCCTAATTGAATCAGGCACAGTCGTTGATCTATTCATTAGAGAAGTCTTCAGGCTTTTATTTACCTACTGGAGTTCTAAGCGTATTTCTAATTAATCAATTTTATTATCAAAACTCTACTAATTCTAGCCTAACCCCATCCGGCCCATGGGTTATTAGCCACCGCCCAACCACTAGAATTGGTAGAACCAGACAAGTACTCACCCACCCATAATTGAATGTCTTTCTTAACTTTTGCTTTAGAATACAGATACTCACATACTGCTCTTTAAACTTTTACTTATAAAACAATCCATTGACAAACAATTACAGATGTCATAACTCAAAATTTCCATCCAATCCTTGTTTCTCAACAAAAATAGTATCACTCTGGATTCTCCGTTGAGACTAGCTGGTCAGCAAAAATGAGATCCAGTAATAACAGATTACAATAAACATTGGTCCATCATATAATATCTTCCACGACATACGCATGGGTGTCCTCGGCACCGCGGGCCCATGCATCGCCTAGTCAGAACCCTCTAAGATTCTCCTTAGGTGTCCTGGAGGGACTGCTTTGTCGGCCCTCCATATCGTACTAGAAGCGCACCATTTTAACTGTACACCGAGGCTGGTCAACACCTAGGCAGGCTTTGCCGCATGAGCTGTCCTTTGAACACTTTCGGCCAGCTGTTGCAATCGAACTTCCCTTATAAAAACACATATACCAAATGCTCCCTCCAGCATTCTGGTGTAAGACAGTCCTTTAAGAAAACAGGGTTTCTATGCAAGTTTTCAGTTTGATTTTCTTTGAATATAACGAGTATATCTTCAATCCGTATCCGAAGACTTCTTGATCGTAGGTCTGAATTCCAAACAGAATTCCTCGAATTCTGTAACCTTGATCCTCATATCAATTCAAAGGGTCTCAACTTAGTTTCAGATTTGGTGGGTGATTTGAGTGTATTTTCCTGAACTGGTCATATCATCTTTTCTTGAAACTGACGAAGAGTTTGTTGGTCTTGGTCAAAGTCTGATTCTGGGTTCGAGTCTAGTAAGGTTCTTCGTGAACTACCTTTCAATTACTACTTTACTAAATTTCATTCATTGAATATTCACTTAACTGATTTCCAAACTAATCACGAATTCTTATGAGAAATAAATTAATCAATTTATCTAAATTTTCGACTTCGATAGATTTTTTGAATTTTCTCATTACCATCCGAGTGAATATAAAACGATAGAATTTTCTCTCACAGTGTATTTACTTATTCATTTATCGATTATTCATGGAAATTAAACAAAGAATCAAAGAGAACTCTAATTTTGATATAAAAATTCTTTATGCATCTAACTATGCATAAAATTTAACTTCAATGAAAATAACACTTTTATATAAAAGAAAATCCTTTTATGCATCTATTTATGCATAAAATCAATTTAACAGGGATAACACTGTTTTAATAAAAAAATATCCAATATGCATCTTTCTATGCATAGAATTTAAATCTAATGAAAATCACACTTTTATAATAAAAAATATCCAATATGCATCTTTCTATGCATAGAATTTAAATCTAATGAAAATCACACTTTTAATAATAAAAAAATATCCAATATGCATCTTTCTATGCATAGAATTTAAATCTAATGAAAATCACACTTTTACAATAAAAAAATATCCAATATGCATCTTTCTATGCATAGAATTTAGATCTAATGAAAATCACACTTTTATAATAAAAATATCCAATATGCATCTTTCTATGCATAGAATTTAGATCTAATGAAAATCACACTTTTATAATAAAAAATATCCAATATGCATCTTTCTATGCATAGAATTTAAATCTAATAAAAATCACACTTTTATAATAAAAAATATCCAATATGTATCTTTCTATCTATAGAATTTAAATCTAATGAAAATAACACTTTTATAATAAAAAAATTTATTTTATGCATTTATTTATGCATAAAATAGAAAAAACACTTTAAAATAAAAAGAATTTCTTTTAGAATGCACAAATGGTGGGGATTATTCTTTTTGAATAACATAAAGATAAAAATTATTTCTACAAAATTTAAGAAAATTTTACCATAACCTCCTTTGTATGGCTGACCATTTCCAAATTTTACATTCTAAATCTACTTAGAATTACCCCAAGATGAATTTAGCACTCTAATCTAATCAATTCTCATTTTTTTAAGAGTAAACAATACAAAAAGTTTAACTCTATTTATTTGATTACACATCTTGGATAAAGAAGGGCTGAATTTACAATGAAGAGAAGGGGGAAGCCTTTCCATCAAGGCATAACATCCAATTTCAAATTAAAAGAAGCAAGAAATCAGAAAACCATAGAAAAGAATTAAAAAAAAGAAGAATTTCTAACTTACATGGAGTTTTGTGAGCTTTCCTTTGGCTTGAGGGATTGAGGGTTCTAACTTACATGGAGTTTTGTGGGCTTTCCTTTGGCTTGAGGGATTGAGGGTTCTACTCTTGCTTGGATCAAGAGTGGCCACCAATTCTTTGTAGAGGAATCAGTAAAAAATAAGTGAATTATCAATGAATTCAATGTTTTTGACTCTAGGGAGGCGTAGAGTAACAATGCATAAAACACTATTAAGCTTCTACAAAGGGGGAGGCTTCTATTTTTATAGGAAAAAATGAGCCTCTAACCAAGCAAACTGATTCTAGAATTTTCCAGATTAGTTTGGTGAATTTTTGACCATTTTTGGGTCAGTTCGGCTTACTTTTTGGAACTAGACTTGAATTAGGAGAGAAGAGAGATGAAATATCTCATTATTTGAGAATTTAAAAACTCCTCCACACATGTGAAATGGGTGCCTCCTTCATGAGGGGAAAGCCCCACTATGAGTGTCAAAAATTCATTTTTTTAGTATTTCCTTTGGTCCTTGATCCTCTCAAAACCTTAATCTAAAATTTTTAGAAAATCTGGACCCTTAGGCTAAGGTTGATACCAGCTGTGAGATCCCACTGCCCCCTCTGTGCACCATTTTCCCGGTTGGTAGTAGAAGTGGAAGTACCTTCCTCTTGCGCGGGGTAGGGTTTCCCACTCGGGGCCTCGCCCTCGAATGTTCGGGCATGAGACTAATCGGGTGATCATTTCAAAACCGAAACTAGGAAAATTTCCCTTGCTCAAAAAACAAGGACGATTCCACCTTTTTGAATTTCTTAATAAATTTTCTAACTGGGTCATCTTATTAAACCAGATAGAAGGAAAACTATTACAGACTTAACTTGAAGACATCAATGCTTTTTTCCTAATTGAATCAGGCATAGCCATTGATCTATTCATTTGTGAAGTCTTCATGCTTTTATTTAACTACTGGACTTCTAAGTGTATTCCTAATTAATCAATTTTATTATTAAAACTCTACTGATTCCAGCGTAACCCCATCTGGCCCATGGGTTAGCCACTGCCCAATCACTAGAATTGGTAGAACCAGACAAGTACTCACACACCCATAATTGAATGCCTTTCTTAACTTTTGCTTTAGAATACAGATACGCACACACTCCGCTTTAAACTTTAACTTATAAAACAATCCATTGACAAACAATTATTGGTTACAGATGTCATAACTCAAAATTTCCATCCAATCCTTGTTTCTGAACAAAAACAGTCACTCTGGATTCTCCCTAGAGACCAGCTGGTCAGCAACAAATGAGATCCAGTAACAAATTACAATAACCATTGGTCCATCATACAATATCTTTCACGACATACGCATGGGTGTCCTCGGCACCGCGAGCCTATGCATTGCCTGGTCAGAACCCTCCAGGATCCTCCTTAGGTATCCTGGCACTTCGCTCAGGGACCGCTTCATCGACCCTCATCCATCATACCGGAAGCGTACCATTTTAATCGTACACCGAGGCTGGTCAAGCTTTGCCACACAGGAGCTGTCCTTTGAACACTTTCCGCCACCGCCAGCTGTTGCAAAAAAACTTCCCTTAGAAAAACACATATACCAAATGCTCCCTCCAGCATTCTGGCGTAAGACAGTCCTTTAAGAAAACAGGGTTTCTATGCAAGTTTTCAGTTTTGATTTTCTTTGAATATAACGAGTATATCTTAAATCTGTATCCCAAGACTTCTTGATCGTAGGTCTGAATTCCAAACAGAATTCCTCGAATTCTGTAACCTTGATCCTCAGATCAATTCAAAGGGTCTCAACTTAGTTTCAGATTTGGTGGGTGATTTGAGTGTATTTTTCTGAACTGGTCACATCGTCTTTCCTTGAAATTGACGAAGAGTTTGGTCTTGGTCAAAGTCTGATTCTGGGTTCGAGTCTGGTAAGGTTCTTCCTGAACTACCTTTCTTGAAAGGGGGGTGATATTTCAATTACTATTTTACTGAATTTCATTCATTGAATATTCACTTAACTGATTTCCAAACTAATCACAAATTCCTATGAGAAAAAAATTAATCAATTTATCTAAATTTCTGACTTTGATAGTTTTTTTTTAAATTTTCTCATTACTATTCGAGTGAATATGAAACGATAGAATTTTCTCTCAAAATATCCAATATGCATCTTTCTATGCATAGAATTTAGATCTAATGAAAATCACACTTTTATAATAAAAAATATCCAATATGCATCTTTCTATGCATAGAATTTAAATCTAATGAAAATCACACTTTTATAATAAAAAATATCCAATATGCATCTTTCTATGCATAGAATTTAAATCTAATGAAAATAACACTTTTATAATTAAAAAAATCCTTTTATGCATCTATTTATGCATAAAATAGAAATAACACTTTAAAATAAAATGAATTTCTTTTAGAATGCACAAATAGTGGGGTTATTCTTTTTGAATAACCTCCTTTGTATGGCTGACCATTTCTCAATTTTTACATTCTAAATCTACTTAGAATTTACACCAAGCACTCTAATCTAATCAATTCTCATTTTTTAAAGAGTAAACAATACGAAAAGTTTAACTCTATTTATTTGATTACACATCTTGGATAAAGAAGGGCTGAATTTACAATGAAGAGAAGGAGGAAGCCTTTCCATCAAGGCATAGCATCCAATTTCAAATTAAAAGAAGCAAGAAATCAACCATACAATAGAATTTTAAAAAAAGTAGAACTTCTAACTTACATGGAGTTTTGTGAGCTTTCCTTTGGCTTGAGGGATTAAAGGTTGTACTCTTGCTTGGATCAAGAGTGGCCACCAATTCTTTGTAGAGGAATCAGTCAAAAACAAGTGAATTATCACAATGAATTCAATGTTTTTGGCTTTGGGAAGGCAGAGTAACAGTGCATAAAACACTATTAAGCTTCTACAAAGGGGGAGGCTTCTATTTTTATAGGAAAAAATGAGCCTCTAACCAAGCAAACTGATTCTAGAATTTTCCAGATCAATTTGGTCAATTTTTTTACCATTTTTGGATCAATTTAGCTTACTTTTTGGAACTAGACTTGAATTAGGAGAAAGGAGAAATGAAATATCTCATTATTTGAGAATTTAAAACTCCTCCACACATGTGAAATAGGCGCCTCCTTCATGAGGGGGAATCCCCACTATGAGGTGTAAAAAATTCATTTTTTTAGTATTTCCTTTGGTCCTTAGTCCACTCTTCATCTTATGTGAGTATTTACTCATTTTTGGGGAGGATTTTCTTTATTTCTTCAATTTATCTCCTTCCTACATTTGGATTAATCTGATTGGCCCCTCAGAACCTTAATCTAAAATTTTTAGAAAATCTGGACCCTTAGGCTAAGGTTGATACCAACTGCTGTGAGATCCCACTGGCCCCTCTGCGCACCATTTTTCCAGTTGGTTGTAGTGGAAGGGACGAGACTAATCTGGTGATCATTCCAAAATCGAAACCGGGAAAATTTTCCTTGCTCGAAAAACGGGGACGATTCCACCTTTTTGAATTTCTTAACGAATTTTCTAACGGGGTCAAGAGACTAAACTAACCTTCATCTGATTAAACTAGATAGAAGGAAAACTATTACAGACTTAACTTGAAGAAATCAACGTCTTTTTCCTAATTGAATCAGGCACAGCCGTTGATCTATTCATTTGAGAAGTCTTCAGGTTTTTATTTAACTACTCGAGTTCTAAGCGTATTCCTAATTAATCAATCTTATTATTAAAACTCTATTGATTCTAGCCTAGCATCATCCATGGATTAGCCACCACCCAACCACTAGAATTGGTGGAACTAGACAAGTACTCACCCACCCATAATTGAATGCCTTTCTTAACTTTTGCTTTAGAATACAGATACGCACACACTCCTCTTTAAACTTTAACTTATAAAACAATCCATTGACAAACAATTATTGATTACAGATGTCATAACTCAAAATTTCCATCCAATCCTTGTTTCTCAACAAAAATAGTATCACTCTGGATTCTCCGTTGAGACCAACTGGTCAGCCAACGAGATCCAATAATAAATTACAAATAAACATTGGTCCATCATACAATATCTTCCACGACATACGCATGGGTGTCCTTGGCACCGCGAGCCCGAGCATCGCCTCGTCAGAACCCTCCAGGATCCTCCTTAGGTGTCCTGGCACGTCACTCATGGACCACTTCGTCGACCCTCGTCCATCGTACTGGAAGCGTACCATTTTAACCGTACCGAGGATGGTCAAGACCTGGGCAGGCTTTGCCGTGTGAGCTGTCCTTTGAACACTCCCCACCAGCTGTTGCAACCGAACTTCCCTTAGAAAAACATATATACCAAATGCTCCCTCCAGCATTCTGGCGTAAGACAGTCCTTTAAGAAAACAGGGTTTCTATGCAAGTTTTCAGTTTTAATTTTCTTTGAATATAACGAGTATATCTTAAATCCGTATCCCAAGACTTCTTGATCGTAGGTCTGAATTCCAAACAGAATTCCTCAAATTCTATAACCTTGATCCTTAGATTAATTCAAAGGGTCTCAACTTAGTTTGAGATTTGGTTAGTGATTTGAGTGTATTTTCCTGAACTGGTCACATCGTCTTTCCTTATAACTGACGAAGAGTTTGGTCTTGGCCAAAGTCTGATTCTGGGCTCGAGTCTGGTAAGGTTCTTCCTGAACTACCTTTCTCGAAAGGGAGGTTGATATTTCAATTACTATTTTACTGAATTTCATTCATTAAATATTCACTTAACTGATTTCCAAACTAATCACGAATTCCTACTATGAGGAATAAATTAATAATATTTATCTAAATTTTTGACTTCGATAATTTTTTTTAAATTTTCTCATTACCATTTGAGTGATTATGAAACCATAAAATTTTCTCTCACAGTGTATTTACTTATTCATTTATCGATTATTCATGAAAATTAAACATGAAATCAAAGAGAACTCTAATTTTGATATAAAAATTCTTTATGCATCTAATTATGCATAAAATCCAACTTCAATGAAAATAACACTTTTATATAAAAGAAAATCCTTTTATGCATCTATTTATGCATAAAATCAATTTAAAAGGGATCATACTTTTTTAATAAAAAATATCCAATATGCATCTTTCTATGCATAGAATTTAAATCTAATGAAAATCACACTTTTATAATTAAAAAAATATCCAATATACATCTTTCTATGCATAGAATTTAAATCTAATGAAAATTACACTTTTATAATAAAAAAATATCCAATATGCATCTTTCTATGCATAGAATTTAAATCTAATGAAAATCACACTTTTATAATAAAAATATCCAATATGCATCTTTCTATCCATAGAATTTAGATCTAATGAAAATCACACTTTTATAATAAAGAAATATCCAATATACATCTTTCTATGCATAGAATTTAAATCTAACGAAAATCACACTTTTATAATTAAAAATATCCAATATGCATCTTTCTATGCATAGAATTTAAATCTAATGAAAATAACACTTTTATAATTAAAAAATTCTTTTTTGCATCTATTTATGCATAAAATAAAAATAAAACTTTAAAATAAAAAGAATTTCTTTTAGAATGCACAAATGGTGGGGATTATTCTTTTTGAATAACATAAAGATAAAACTTATTTCTACAAAATTTAGAAAAATTTTACCATAACCTCCTTTGTATGGCTGACCATTTCTCTATTTTTACATTCTAAATCTACTTAGAATTTACACCAAGATGAATTTAGCACTCTAATCTAATCAATTCTAATTTTTTTAAGAGTAAACAATACGAAAAGTTTAACTCTATTTATTTGATTACACATCTTGGATAAAGAAGGGCTGAATTTACAACAATGAAGAGAAGGGGGAAGCCTTTCCATCAAGGCATAACATCCAATTTCAAATTAAAAGAAGCAAGAAATAAAAAAACCATAGAATAGAATTTAAAAAAAGTAGAATTTCTAACTTACATGGAGTTTTGTGAGCTTTCCTTTGGCTTGAGGGATTGAGGGTTCTACTCTTGCTTGGATCAAGAGTGGCCACCAAGAGGAATCAGTCAAAAACAAGTGAATTATAAATGAATTCAATGTTTTTGGCTTTGGGGAGGCGTAGAGTAACAGTGCATAAAACACTATTAAGCTTCTACAAAGGAGGAGGCTTCTATTTTTATAGCACTCTAGATTCTCCGTTGAGACCAGCTGGTCAGCAAACAACAAACGAGATCCAGTAACAGATTACAATAAACATTGGTCCATCATACAATATCTTCCACGACATACGCATGGGTGTCCTTGGCACCGGGAGCCCGTGCATCGCCTAGTCAGAACCCTCCAGGATCCTCCTTAGGTGTCCTGGCACTTCACTCAGGGAGGACCGCTTCATCGGCTCACGTCCATCGTACCGCAAGCGCACCATTTTAACCGTACATCGAGGCTAGCTTTGCCGTGTGAGCTGTCCTTTGAACACTATCCGCCAGCTATTGCAACCCAACTTCCCTTAGAAAAACACATATACCAAATGCTCCCTCCAGTATTCTGGCGTAAGACAGTCCTTTAAGAAAACAGGGTTTCTATGCAAGTTTTCAGTTTTGATTTTCTTTGAATATAACGAGTATATCTTAAATCCATATCCTAAGACTTCTTGATCGTAGGTCTGAATTCCAAACAGAATTTCTCGAATTCTATAACCTTGATCCTCAGATCAATTCAAAGAGTCTCAACTTAGTTTCAGATTTGGTGGGTGATTTGAGTGTGTTTTCCTGAACTGGTCACATCATCTTTCCTTGAAACTGACGAGGAGTTTGGTCTTAGTCAAAGTCTGATTCTAGGTTCGAGTCTGGTAAGGTTCTTCTTGAACTACCTTTCTCGAAAGGGAGGGTGATATTTCAATTACTATTTTACTGAATTTCGTTCATTGAATATTCACTTAACTGATTTCCAAACTAATCACGAATTCCTATGAGGAATAAATTAATCAATTTATCTAAATTTCTGACTTCGAAAGATTTTTTGAATTTTCTCATTACCATTCGAGTGAATATGAAACGATAGAATTTTCTCTCACAGTGTATTTACTTATTCATTTATCGATTATTCATGGAAATTAAACATAGAATCAAAGAGTACTCTAATTTTGATATAAAAACTCTTTATGCATCTAATTATGCATAAAATCCAACTTCAATTGAAATAACACTTTTATATAAAAGAAAATCCTTTTATTCATCTATTTATGCATAAAATCAATTTAATAGAGATAACACTTTTTTAATAAAAAAATATCCAATATGCATATTTCTATGAATAGAATTTAAATCTAATGAAAATCACACTTTTATAATAAAAAATATCCAATATGCATCTTTCTATGCATAGAATTTAGATCTAATGAAAATCACACTTTTATAATAAAAAATATCCAATATGCATCTTTCTATGCATAGAATTGAGATCTAATGAAAATCACACTTTTACAATAAAAATATCCAATATGCATCTTTCTATGCATAGAATTTAGATCTAATGAAAATCACACTTTTATAATAAAAAATATCCAATATGCATCTTTCTATGCATAGAATTTAGATCTAATAAAAATCACACTTTTATAATAAAAAATATCCAATATGCATCTTTCTATGCATAGAATTTAAATCTAATGAAAATAACACTTTTATAATTAAAAAATCCTTTTTTTGCATCTATTTATGCATAAAATAAAAATAACACTTTAAAATAAAAAGAATTTCTTTTAGAATGCACAAATGGTGGGGATTATTCTTTTTGAATAACATAAAGATAAAACTTATTTCTACAAAATTTAAGAAAATTTTGCCATAACCTCCTTTGTATGGCTGATCATTTCTCAATTTTTACATTCTAAATCTACTTAGAATTTACCCCAAGATGAATTTAGCACACTAATCTAATCAATTCTTATTTTTTTAAGAGTAAACAATACGAAAAGTTTAACTCTATTTATTTGATTACACATCTTGGATAAAGAAGGGCTGAATTTAGAATGAAGAGAAGGGGGAAGCCTTTCTATCAAGGCATAACATCCAATTTCAAATTAAAAGAAGCAAGAAATCAAAAAACCATAGAATAGAATTAAAAAAAGTAGAATTTCTAACTTACATGGAGTTTTGTGAGCTTTCCTTTGGCTTGAGGGATTGAAGAATCTACTCTTGCTTGGATCAAGAGTGGCCACCAATTCTTTGTAGAGGAATCAATCAAAAACAAGTGAATTATCAAATAATTAGATGTTTTTGGCTCTGGGGAGGAGTAGAGTAACAGTGCATAAAACACTATTAAGCTTCTACAAAGGGGGAGGCTTCTATTCTTATAGGAAAAATGAGCCTCTAACCAAGCAAACTGATTCTAGAATTTTCCAGATTAGTTTGGTCAATTTTTGACCATTTTTGGGTCAGTTCAGCTTACTTTTTGGAACTAGACTTGAACTAGGAGAGAGGAGACATGAAATATCTCATTATTTGAGAATTTAAAACTCCTCCACACATGTGAAATAGGCGCCTCCTTCGTGAGGGAGAATCCCCACTATGAGGTGTCAAAATTTTTCTTTTTTAGTATTTCCTTTAGTCCTTAGTCCACTCTTCATCTTATGTGAGTATTTACTCATTTTTTGGGGGGATTTTCTTTATTTCTTCAATTTATCTCCTCCCTACATTCTAAGGTTGATACCATCTGTGAGATTCCACTGCCCCCTCTGCGTGCACCATTTTTCCACGGTTGGTTGCAAGCGAAAGTAGCTTCCTCTTGCACGGGGTAGGGTTTCCCACTCGGGGCCTCGCCCTCGAATGTCCGGGCACGAGACTAATCTGGTGATCATTCCAAAACTGAAACCGAGAAAATTTCCTTGTCCGAAAAACGGGGACGATTCCACCTTTTTGAATTTCTAACGAATTTTCTAACGGGGTCAAGAGACTAAACTAAGCTTCATCTGATTAAACCAGATAGAAGGAAAACTATTACAGACTTAACTTAAGAAATCAACGCTTTTTTTCTAATTGAATCATGCACAGCCGTTGATCTATTCATTTGAGAAGTCTTCAGGCTTTTATTTATCTACTCGAGTTCTAAGCATATTCCTAAATAATCAATTTTATTATCAAAACTCTACTGATTCCAGCCTAACCCCATCCATGGGTTAGCCACTGCCCAACCACTAGAATTGGTAGAACCAGACAAGTACTCACCCACCCATAATTGAATGCCTTTCTTAACTTTTGCTTTAGAATATAAATAAGCACACACTCCTCTTTAAACTTTAACTAGATCCAAAAAGTAAGCTGAACTGCCAAAAATGGTAAAAAATTTACCAAACTGATCTGGAAAATTCTAGAGTCAGTTTTCTTGGTTAGAGGCTCACTTTTTCCTATAAATAAAAGCCTCTTCCTTTGTAAAAGCTTAATGGTGTTTATGTACTGTTACTCTGCTCTCCTGTCCTCCTGAGCTATCTACATTGAATTTTTTAATAATTCAATTGTTTTTGGCCTAATCCTCTCCAAAGTGAATTGGTGGCCACTCTTGCTTCAAACAAGAGTAGAACCCTTAATCCCTCAAGCCAAAGGAGCGCTTACAAACTCCATGTAAGCTAATTTTCTTACTTGTTTAATGAAGAATCTATGGTTTTTTTAATTTTTATGTTTTGCAGATGTTGAATTAAATTCAAATGCTATGCGTTTGATAAAAAGGCCACCCCCTTCTCCTCTTTACATTCCAATCTTTCTCAATCCTAGAAAGATTAACTAAAGGACTAATTAAACTCTTTTTATTGTTTACTCTCTTGAAAGATGCATAAAGGAATTTTTTTAATTACAAAAGTGTTATTCTCATTAAATTTGATTTTTATGCATAGAAAGATGCATAAAGGAATTTTTTTATTACAAAAGTGTTATTCTCATTAAATTTGATTCTTATGCATAGAAAGATGCATTAAAAAAAATTTTATTACAAAAGTGTTATTCTCATTAAATTTGATTCTTATGCATAAAAAGATGCATGCATAGAAATGAGATGTGATGTGAATAGATGTGATGAGATGCAATGTGAATCAGATAGATGTGAATGAATGGAAACAAAGGAAATTTCTTTTCTCTATTTATTTTATTTAAAACTGTTGAGACATAAACATGATATGAATGTAAATATCATGAAAATGGAACCGAACATCTTCCTTAAGCATCTATATGATTCATGCATAAATATGCCATGAATATGTAACCAAACATCCTCTTTTGGTATTCATGCATAAGCATGCCATGAATGTGAACATGAAGATGTAACCAATATCGTTAGTTTTCCTTCTATATGGTTTAATCAGGTGAAGGACAGTTCAAAAAATTCGATTAAGAAAATAAAAAATGTGGAATCGTCCCCATTTTTCTGGCAAGGGAAATTTTCTCGGTTTCGGTTTCGGAATGACCACCAGATTAGTCTCGTGTCCGGACATTCGAGGGTGAGGTCCCGAGTGGGAAACCCTACCCCGCGCAAGAGGAAGCTACTTCCTGCTAGCAACCGGGAATCCGGTGCGCGGAGGGGGACAGAGGGAAAGCAAAACTTCTCAAGAGTTGAACCGAGTTCAAGGGTACAGCCTGGATGAAGGAATTATGTATTATAATAGCAGGCTATGCATTCCCAATGATGAGGGAACTAAGGGTCAAATTCTGAATGAAGCCCATGATAGCTTTATAGCAGGACATCCAGGTTTCATCAAGACCTACATGTCTGTAAAGAAAAGCTTCTTTTGGCCTGGACTAAAAAAGGATTTACTTAATCATGTACGTCAATGCCTGATATGTTAGAAAGTCAAAGCCGAAAGAGTAAAAATACCTGGGAAGTTACATCCGTTAGACATCCTTTCTCATGAAGTGGGAATGTATCAATATGGATTTTATTACTGGACTACCTTCAGTTCAATCACGTTACAACTCCATCTTCGTGGTAGTTGACAGACTAACCAAAGTTGCCCATCTGATTCTAGTAAAAGAAACCTACACTACAATGGATGTGGCCAGAGTGTTCCTCAAGGAAATCTTCAGATTGCATGGCCTACCCCCAGGAGAATAGTAAGAGATTAAGATCCCAAATTCACGTCAAGATTCTGGACTGCATTCTTTGAAGCAGTAAGAACTTTCTTGGATTTCAACACAGCTTACCACCCCAAGACCGATGGTCAAACAGAAAGGGTGAACCAAGTAATCGAAGATATACTTCGGTCATGCTGTGGTGGCAGGGAACCCAAGAAGTGGCTAAGCTATTTGCGCCTAGTCGAATCCACCTACAATGCTTCTTTTCACTAAAGTATCGGGATGAGCCCTTCAAAGCTCTGTATGGACAAGACTGCTTAACACCATTAACTTGGTCCGACCCATTGATTAGGGTCGAGATGTCCAGACAGATGCTTGACGTCATGAAGTAGCAGATATAGTCAATTTGCAAGGATAGAAAAGCTACCCACCAGGATAGACAGAAGTAGTATGTAGATAAGAAGAGGTCATACAGAAAATTCGAAGAAACAGATATGGTCTTCATTCGAGAACACCCCAAAAGAAGTTCTCTATCTCTTGGGCAGTACAAGAAGTTATCCCCCAGATAGCCAACAGTCCATCTTTGGCAGTAGACGGTGAGTTTTTGAGGGAATGGCGTTCATCGACGTATGTACTCGACGTTCCCACATATGGGAGGGCAGAACACGTAGCAACAATGGAGCACATGCACAACTAACACCAAAGCATGAAGGAGAAGGCCGATGAGGGATGCGTGCGAGAGAGAAGAATTTGAAACCAAGGTGGCTACTTCAATTCTCCTACATCTGATGTGCCCCTGCAACCTATGCATCTGATATTCTTTGATGAAGGTGGTGGCTGGCAGGTATTGCATGGCGGTGGACCCCTTGTTCTATAAAAGACCATCCAACAAGGCTCTTTCTATCAACCTCAATCCAAAGAGCTACTTACCATATCCATTTTTACACCACAAATGTATCTCACTTACTAAGCTATAGTGTACATAAATACTCTGCAAAGTCATAACCTCTAGACTAATAAAAGCTAAGACTCTGGCATTAAGAAACTTTATACCTTGTACAGCATACTAGCCAACACTCCACACCTTCTTTGATCACATTATAGACTAGTCTTGGTTCTTGATATCTTCATATGGGAGTAAGCTAACTCTCTAGATTAAGATTACTCATATAAATTTGAGCAAGGGCTCTATGTATTGTAGGCCTATCTTTAGAGTAATCTCAACTTCTTACCTTGCTGGTGACTTAATAAACTATACCAAACTAGTCATTTGTCCATGGTTGTTTAGCCACATTACAACTATATATTCAATCGAAGTTAGAACATAACTCTCATCTTTTTTAATTTAAGTTATGGTAAATTTCTTGTAAATCTTTCTTTATATCCTAAGTTCAGAATTAATCATTTGAACAACCCTGGCATGTAGATTTTTTTTAAAACATAATAGTCATGCTATCGTTGAGGATCTTCTACCATGTCTAAAATTCTTTATCAGTTTAAGGTCTAGTTACCTCAACTACAATAATAATTTTAGAAGCACCCAACCTTCATAAGACTTTATCTTATTCAACCACTAATGTAGAAATAATCAATGTTGTACCATGTCTTCTCCCAAGGTTTATAATCATTTGTAAATGTAATAGGTGTAAATATTTCAAAAATCACTTAGTCCTCAATCCAAAATTTCAAAAATTTATGGCCCTAAAATTGTTACCCTTGAGTCTTTGAATTAATTTATCTCACTATTCACAATTATTGATAAAGAGCTTTAAAATACACACCCTTCATTTTAATCTAGGTTTCATCCCATATTACTAAGAATCTTAGAAGCCACATGTTGCTATATGGCTTCTCTCTAATTTTTACGTATTGGATGTTGGGATTGCATATTGCCATGCATAGGTGAAGAAAGGTTGGCATGATGAAGGCGATGTTTCTTGGGAGTTAGCAACAATCAAAAGGAATGTGTGAAGAAAGAATCCTAGGTTCAAATGAAAAAGACGAGCGACTGTTCACATATCAAAAGAAAATTCTTTCAAGTATAAAAGTATTAAAACCAAGGCCCTAAAATTATGGATAAGAACATAAGTATGAATCTATTTAATAATTATATAATATCATTAATATATTCATATAATCATATAGCATAACATATATTATGTAGCCCTAATTAAATATCTAAACAAATATAATATAGCTAGATAAAAATTTAAACTAATGAATTTGGTTAAGTAAATATGTGTGATACATATATTATATAGATCAAAGACATGTATATAATATTTTTAGAGTATAGTCACTTTAGATTTATAGTTATAGTTGTAATTAATGTTCTAGTTATAGTATTTACTGTTCTAGTTAGAGTTTAAAGTTATAGTTAAAGTTGTAATTATTGTTCTAGTTAGAGTTTATAGTTGTAATTAGTGTTATAGTTATAGTTATAGTTATAGTTACAATTCTACTTATAGCTATAGTTAATACACACATATGCACACACACACACACATGCACGCACGCACGCACGCGCACACACACACACACACACACAAAATAGCTAACTATATTCTAGGCATGGATGGTTAATGAGATTCTTGTGAATGTTTATATAAAGAAACAATAGCGTGGCCATAGATTTAGTTTACAAAATGTACAATCTAGTTAGGATAATTATATAAGCTATTAACATTACCTTTGTTTGTTTTCCTTGAGTAAGCCATAAAACCATCCATAAATCTATAAAATTGATACAAATAAGATATAATTTCTTTGCAAGGAAATGCTTATATATATATATATATATATATATATATATATATATATATATATATATATATATATATATATATATGGGGGGGAGCAGGCAACTAATTTTACAACTTGAATATAAAAAAAAACTTGCACTGTGACTTATAGGGGATACTTATGGGTTAGTGTTGGTGTTGGTATATGTGCTTTCCCTCATAGTACCTTTATCCACTATAGATTGTTAGAATCATGCAAATTTTATTCATACATGTACTATATTATTATTATTATTTATTAAATCAAATAGTTTTAAAATAAAATTCACATTAATAAAAATAAAACTTTAACCAACTTATATTAAATAAATCCATAATGCAACAATAATGACATCAAAGTCCCAGCATAACTGGTTGCCCCAATAGATTATAGGGGTTAGAGACTATATCCATAGTCTAAAAGAAAAGTATAAGTGTGAATAACTTCCTTTACAAGAATTTAAAGTTCTATAATGATTATTAATATAATAACCATGAGAACATCTTACTTGGGAGAGTTGACATGCTTCATCTTGAAGAGTTAATACAGTTTGGGAATATAGATGTGATTGATCTCACCACTAGATAACTTCTAGTCAAAGTACTACAAACCAAAGGAAGGAAACCATATTCAAAGCATGTAGATTTCCTATGATTATAAGAGAAGTTTAAAGATTGGGAGAAGATGTTGTATTGTGGTAATGTGTAACACACTAAGAGTGAGGCATGATCATAATGCAAGAGTAGCTAAGGGATCCTTTGGCCCTAAAATAATTACATTTTTCTAGATCACTATTACACGGTGGTCCACTCTTAATAACAATTTTACTACGGTGCAAACTTGGGCAGGCCAATCCCAAGTGACATAATGCTAGTCTACTAGGCATTGAACCATTTATGAAATGAGGATTAGAAGGTAATCACCAAAGGAAACAACTGTTGTGGTAGCTAGTGACTGCATGATCAAGTGGGTTGAGGCAAAACCATTATTAAATAATTCAATAAAGCGCATAACCTTTTTTTTGCAAGAATATTCTAGCAAGGTTTGGATGTATAAAAGGGAGAGCATTACCTTTTTTGGCACTAAGATGATAGCTAGATGCATTTTGCAAGCACTATTACATGGTGGTCCACTCTTAATAACAATTTGTAGACATATTTTTCCTAAGGTACAATCAATGTCAACACTTGAGTAGGCCAATTCCAAGTGACACAATGCCTTTGTAGCCTTTACTAACTCTTCAACCATTTATGAAATGAGGACTAGAAGTTAAAAGTTGGAGAAAATAACTATGTTGTGGTAGCTAGTGACTACATGACTGAGTGGGTCAACACTTGAGTAGGCTAATGCCTTTAGAGCCTTTACTGACTCTTGAACCATTTATGAAATGAGGACTAGAAGGTGATAGCATGAGAAAACAACTATGTTGTGGTAGATAGTGAGACTACATGACTAAGTGGGTTGAGGCAAAACCATGATTGAATGATTAAATAATGAGCATAATGTTGTCTTGTATAATAATATTACCATAAGGTTTAGATGTCAAGGAGAGAATAACCTTGTTTTTTACAAGAATTTTGAATAGAGAGCATAACATTTCTTTTTAGGCAACCTCTTGGTGATAGCTTGAGGAAGGAGAGCTAGCACAACCACCAGTGCATCTTAGAGTCTTCTAGAGGTATGAGCTTAGAGCTGACAAGTTCCCCACAACATGTTAAGGTAAGCATTATATACTGCATTTGGAAAGGGGCATGTAGCCATTAATATTTTTGGCGCCATTGTTGTCGGAGAGGAACAATCAGTCTCTTTCTACTTTATTCAATAGGTGATGACAAAACTACTTATGCTATGTTGTGATATTTACAAAATTTAGACATTTTTTTAACAACACTTTTGGTTGGAATTTTATTTAAAACCACACCATTCTAGGGTCACGTTATTAGTATTCATTACATTAGATTTGTGATAGTAATATTTATCTCATCCACTCTCTGATCCCTTGGTTTAATTTATTTTTTAAATTCAATTTTAATGGAGTGATTATTTTTTGATTGTTGGGTGTGATTTGGTTAACATAAACTAGGAAAATGTATTAGTTATAATTCACCAGTCATAATTTAATAATGCAATATCCTCCTCCTCATTGAATGACTTCTTTGATGTTGTAATC
Source organism: Cibotium barometz (assembly GCF_041138505.1). Taxonomy (NCBI): domain Eukaryota; kingdom Viridiplantae; phylum Streptophyta; class Polypodiopsida; order Cyatheales; family Cibotiaceae; genus Cibotium; species Cibotium barometz. Next base: position 30,824,271 of record NC_141079.1, on the reverse strand, counting down.
ATTATGGTGTTTGTGTTCTACATACAAGATAGTAGTTTACTCAACAAATGGCATGAAAGGTATGCAAGACTTTATGATCACTCTAAATTTTGAATGAATGTTATGTTTGTTCACTTTCAATCAACATTTCACCTATATCACTTTTTATTTAAGAGTATTATCAAAGTCATAAAAGTATTGGTTTGGCAAAGTCATAAAAGTGGCTAAAGAATCCCAAAGATCTTTGTCTAGGCTAGCATATAATTAGGCTTTTGAGATTTTTTTCAATGGTGGCGCTTGATTTTTTACCTCACTCAATTTTGATCGCTCACTTTTTGAAAATAATCGCTTATAGTAGTAGCCTACACTCTTTGGAGATGCCACAAAAACTGCCAAACAATATAATCCATTCCAAAGGTTTGCCATAATAAAGGCATAATTCTGATAACCCCAATCATCATCTCTTTGTAAGCTTTTCAAAAATGGGACACAAACTTCATTGGTCCTATTAGACCCACTTCTAAAGGACCATAGGTGTACTACATTATAGTAGTTGCCACCACTAAATATTGCACAAAATGTAAAGAGGCCAAATCCTCAAGGGATCCACCTAAAAATATGTAAGTATACCACGCGAGTTCAAATGAAGGGTTTTTTAATTCAAAAATTTAAGGTAAATGTATAGAAATACATTCATAGAAGGGATTTTTTAAATTGATTTTGAAAAAAAAAAGTCTATAAAAAAAAGGGGTCATTTTATCATGAAAAATTCATAGAAAAGGGTTTTTTCTAATACCCCTTGAATGCACTTGATACATAGGGTTTCTTTTAGTAGCACACCCCCTAAGGCCAAATCTAAGGGAAAATTTAATGCAAGGTTAACTGCCAAATTCCTTTATGAGAATCTCTTCACTTGTTCACCATAGCCACTGAGTGACTGAGGTTTACATTTCATAATGATATTATGGCATTTTTCCTAGAATATCAATCTCCATTGGTGGCTCCATCAACATACCAAACCAATTGATTGGTCGGGGGCCTCTACCATGATCAAAGAATCAAGCAATTTGTAAGGTAAAGGGTGAATTTTGATATTTTTCTATAATTTCTCAATGTTTCTCTCTTCTCAACCCCTCTCAAGCTTGAGAAGCTTAATTGGAATGGATTTTTAATACTATTGAAGTTAATTGATGAATGGTAGTAAGGAAATACATAAATTTCTATTTATGCTTAATTTTAATGGTTTTTATGTAATTTCTCTCTCTCACTCAAAGAATGGTCATTCCCATGACCTATTCTCAATCCAAATGAAGCTTCTCATGAAGCTTTTCCCTAATCCAAGAATAAATTCTATGCTTGTTTAATTAGAGGCCAAATTAATGGATTTTTTATGCTTTTAAGTTAGTTATTTCATGAAAATTTATGATTCAATCCATAATGGGTTAATGATCCAATTAGGGATCATTCTAATCATATCCATAATGTTAAAGTTCATTCTTTTAGAATAAATTGAGATTTATCAGTAATAGCAATGGAGCTATGGCGAAATTTCTGTAAAAATTACACATAAAACATTTTCATTCAAAGTATGAAAAGAGGACTTCCTACCATATTCTAGGAATTATCATCCTAGATTAACTGATTGATTCTCATTGTAATCATAGAAATATTGATTTTTAGGTTTATGTATAATGAATTAATTTTTAGATAAATTTATTTATCTATGAGAAATAATTAAATGTTAAAAGAGGAATTCCCATTACATTTGGAATTCCATCATTGGATGGGAAAAAGAGAATTTCCTATCATATTGGAATTATGGGGTAATTCATTTAAACTCAAAGATAAATTTTTAGATAAATTTATTTATCTATGAGAAATAATTAAATGTTAAAAGAGGAATTCCCATTACATTTGGAATTCCATCATTGGATGGGAAAAAGAGAATTTCCTATCATATTGAAATTATGGGATAAATCATTTAATTTTAAAAATAAATTTTTAGATAAATTTATTTATCTATGAGAAATAATTAAATGTTAAAAGAGGAATTCCCATTACATTTGGAATTCCATCATTGGATGGGAAAAAGAGAATTTTCTATCATATTGGAATTATGGGGTAATTCATTTAAACTGAAAGATGAATTTTTAGATAAATTTATTTATCTATGAGAAATAATTAAATATTAAAAGAGGAATTCCTATTGCATTTGGAATTCCATCATTTAGATGGACAAAGAGAAATTTCTAGCATATTGAAATAATGGATATTTTAAATGAATTTATTTTATGAGAAATATTTGATGGGAAAAGAGGAATTCCCATGGTAATTGGGATCCTAGAAATTAAATGGAGAGAAGAGGAATTTTTTAGTATAAATTTGATTTATTATTATTTTACCATAAGAGAAAATATGGGTAGAATTGATTTCTACAAATCCCATGAATTCTTTTATTCAAAAGAAGAATATTGAATATAATTCAATTGAGGAATTGAGAAGGAATGCGGAACTAGTTGTTAGAAAAAGAATCTTTAATTAGGCCAAGCAATTGGCTGAAATTTAGAAAAAGTCCTATTATCGGTATCAATCTAGAAAAAGCTATTAAGTAATAGTATGTGACTGGATGTGATAAGAAGAAAATAGGATGTGATAAGATGTAAATGGGCTGTGAGATAGGATGAGAATGGATGTGTATATGGGATGCGATAAGATGTGAATGAATGTGATAAGATGAAAATAGGATGTGATAAGATGTGATGTAATGGAAATAAATGTAAATGTGAATAATGAGATGAGAAAAGGGTTGAGAGGATATGTGAAAGGGTGAGATGAAAAGTACACGGATGTGAATACGGATGTATATATGAAAGAAGGGATATGCATGTGTATGTGGATGTATGAATGTGGATGTGGAAATGGATGTATGGATGTAGATGTGGATGTGGATGTATGAATGTGGATGTGGATGTATGGATGTAAATGTGGATGTGGATGTATGGATATGGATGTGGATGTATGAATGTGGATGTGAAAATGGATATATGGATGTAGATATGGATGTGGATGTATGGATGTGGATGTGGATGTGGATGTGGATGTATGGATGTGGATGTGGATGTGGATGTATGAATGTGGATGTGGAAATGTATGTATGGATGTGGATGTGGATGTGGAGGTATGAATGTGGATGTGGAAATGGATGTATGGATGTGGATGTGGATGTATGAATGTGGATGTGGATGTGGATGTGGATGTGGATGTATGAATGTGGATATGAAAATGGATGTATGGATGTAGATGTGGATGTGGATGTATGGATGTGGATGTAGGGATGTGGATGTGGATGTGGATGTGGATGTGGATGTGGATGTGGATGTGGATGTATGAATGTGGATGTGAAAATGGATGTATGGATGTAGATATGGATATGGATGTGGATGTGGATATATGAATGTGGATGTGGATATGGATGTATGGATGTAGATGTGGATGTGGATGTATGAATGTGGATGTGGAAATGGATGTATGGATGTGGATGTGGATGTAAGAATGTGGATGTGGATGTGGATGTATGAATGTGGATGTGGATATGGATGTATGGATGTAGATGTGGATGTGGATGTATGAATGTAGATGTGGATGTGGATGTATGAATGTGGATGTGGAAATGGATGTATGGATGTGGATGTGGATGTATGAATGTGGATGTGGATGTGGATGTATGGATGCGAATATGGATGTGGATATACGGATGTGGATGTGTATGTGGAATAATGAATGCGAATGTGTATGTGAAAGGATGTGATGTTGATATATGAGTGAATGGATGAGATGTGATGACATGCGAATCAGGACGTGAATGAATGAAATGGGATGTGAATGAATGATATGTGATGTGAATGAATCTGATGTGATGAGATGGAAAATGATGTGATTGGATGAGATGGAAAATGATGTGATTGGATGAGAATGGGTACACATATGAATTGAATGTGGAATAAGTAATGTGGACTGATGAGGGATAATGTGGAAAGACAAGAGTTCATTATAGAAACTGTAATTGTGACCTGTTTGTAAAAGACTGTTTTATGTCAAGAATGCTGGGGAAGCATTTTGACCGTCTTGTGAATAAGGTTGTAGAGACCTAACTGATAAAGTTGTAACAGCTGACGGAGAGTCAACGGAGGACGTCTCACGTAGCAAGGTTGACCAGCCTCGGTTCGATTTTTAAATGGTGAGCTTCTGGTACGGTGGATGAGGGACCAAGGAAGCGGCCTATGAGTGAAGCGCTAGGTGACCTACGAAGGATCCTAGAGAGCGTTGACCATACGGTGCTCGGGCTCTAGGTCGCCGAAGATACCCACACGTGCATCGTGGAAGATATTGGAACAAGGAGTAAGAGTTGTTTTCTGAAACCGAGCATGGATCTGGTTGACTGACCTTGCTGGTCTTCAACGGATGAGTCTATGGCTTTTTTTAAAATATGGATCTGTTGGTTGATCTTGCTGATCAACCAACAGATCTGTTGGTTGATCTTGCTGATCAACGGATGAGTCTATGGCTTTTTTTAAAATATGGATCTGTTGGTTGATCTTGCTGATCTTCAATGGAGATTCCATCTTGATTTTTATAAGTGAATATATTGCCGGGTACTATGAGCTAGGAACTATTGAAAAGGCCCCCGAGTGGACAGGTGGTGAGCGTTCTGGTTGCCAATGATGCCATAGATACTCCGATGAAGGAATGATTGGAAATTAAGATTCAACTGGATATTTTGGAGGATTGTGATAAGTGATACTATGGTTTCATTAAATGATTGTTTTAAAGATGGCTGAATCTGTGAAAAAGGCAATTTCATATTGGGTGTGTAAGTGGCATTACTGGAGTTAAATTTGCATGAATATCCGACTAGGGGGCCTAGGAACTCTTTTCCCTGGTACCCGGGACAAAACCTAACCAAATTCTAAATTGGATCCCATCACTACAATGGTTGGGCGGTTGGCTATGAAAAACTAGAATAAGAATTTTGTCCTCTAAGTCCTCTGGCCTTCAAGCCTTGACTTTGATCTTATCCCCGACTTCACTTTGGCTTCGATAAACCAAAATTATTTGTTGGGGTCAAAGTTCTCATTGGGGGAGGGGGTGGCAAGAACTTCTCCTTAGTTGTTTGCCTTTAGGGGAGGGGGTGGCAAGGTTTTCTACTTAGTTATTTCCTTTGAAAAGGCTTGGTTAAAACCCTCAACCATCTTTATTATTATTGCTATACATGGGGGTTTTATATTTTTCACTAGCCTATATAGTCAACTTTCAAATAAATAGATGAAGAAGTGGTTCATTGTCCATTCTTGGGGCATAATGAATATATTTTACATATGATTTATGTTACCCTTCCCTGCCCAAGACAACTCCAAGAATTTGTTCATCTTTTCTTCCTAGAATCCCATGGGACAAACGATCTGTTGAAGCTACATTTTTATATCTTCCTAGATGAGCTAACCTTGATTTAGATATTTTGATTCAACGTGATTTCTCCAGCCACTTCGAGTAACTCTGATTATCTTAAGTCAAGCAAGGGGTGATTAATACTACTGTCGTTGTACCTTGCTATATTTGAAATACTCATCCATAGAGTCGGTCCAATTCAAAACTGCTTCATCGAGGTTACTTTCTTCTCCTCTAAATGGACCTAAAGATAATCCATGATTAAAAGATGTGGACACCAATGAGCATAGTCAACCAAATGTATTGCAATATGTTATCAACAATACAATGAGAGGCTTCTAATATAGATAGCCTCTAGCCACCAAGACTCTTTGCCATGTAGCATGAGTTATCACCTTTCCAAGATAGCATCTACCCATGTGCTTATTCTAACACGTAAAGAAAATTTTGCCACAAATGCTATATTCTTTTTAAAAATTCACTTTTCCATAATCATGGCTAGACTCAAGTTTGAAGCATAATATGGAAAATAGTCTATATCTACAACTTCTTTTTTGTCTTCACCCCATTGGTGTTACCACTTTAGGGGTTGGTAGGGTTGACCAAAATATAACTCCTTATAGTTGAGGTAATAGATTTTATGACCATTACTCAATCACTAGCCATATGCTCGAATGTAACTTGAACGAATTGTTGTCCCTAAGTAAAAGGTAAATTCCAAGCCATTCTCAATTTTTATTCACACATTATTACTTAAAAGATATTTTTTAAATATAACCTAAATGATTTGTCATCCCTGAGTAAAAGGCGCCTTCCAAACCATTCTACATTTTTATTTACACATTATTACTTAAAAGATATTTTTTTTACAAACACGGATAATATAATGTCATCTCTTTATTCCAAAAGATTATCTATGTACAATAAGGTTTTCCATCAAGCTATCAATGCTCATCTTGCTCTTATGGAGCGGTAGTATATACAAGTGGACATGCCATGATAAACACACTCAAAGGCATGCCTAGCAGTCAAAATCCTATAGGCGAGGGATAAAGTTCCTAAAAGTGATATTCTTATGATGGTGAACTCTAAGATCACATCATAGAGGTCCATAAAGAGCTAACCCTCTTAAAATGTCTAACCTTATAAGTATCATTGTGAGAGCTATGTTACTATATTAGAATCCATGAAACAAGGATAGAGAAATTGCCTTCATAATCAAGGAGTCATGATACCTTGTTGAGCCTTGGGAAGCCACTCAATGTGACCTTCTTGTGAGAATTATGAAGGGAAAGCAATTTCCATTACATAAATCATGCTATGAGTACACCCACGGTCAAACGAGAGGGGTCAAGGTCTCGAATGACCACCTTCGTGCGATGCATCTCATAGATGACATCCACATGATAATCTATGATCTTGTGTGGTACCTTAACACAAACAAACAAAAACACAAATACATAACAAGAATATAGTGTCCAAACAAGAATACCACATGATTTAAAGCAACATGCATCATACACATAACTGAAGCAATGTTGGAAACCATTGCAAGCTCAACAAGAAATTAGTTGCTTAGTGTAAGTCAAATTCCTCCAACTGTATGTATCTTGGCAAGGCCTTCTCAAGATACTTCTTTTTATAACTTCTTGGGGTCACACCTAGATTCAAGAGGGCATTATGTAGTAGAAACTATTACACAAAATGTGTCCGTACATGATTAAACATGCTACTCCTTATTGATTACAAAGGTGTTGGTACATGATCAAACATGCTACTCTCTCTCTCTCTCTCTCTGTGTGTTCAATAGGAAAATCATATGCCCTATGTCAAGGAGATGAGCAGGTAGGAGTATGGAGTAGTTTGAGCATGTGTGGAGCTAGACACTCATGAGCAAGGCCTCGCTAGTAAGAGAGGAGGCCTCTCAAGCTCTTTCTCTCTCTCGTTCAAAGGCATGGTTGGGCACCCATTTTTTTTCTAACTCGACATCGTGAAGGGAACCTTCATTTGACCAAGTGTTTTTTTAAAAGAAATTACAAGTAGCTAGCTGGTAGTTATACTGACTCTGTCTAGAAGGAGCTCAGGGAGCTTGCCGCATCTCATGGGTTGCAGGTTTTGTACGAGAAGGAAGAGGCAATGTAGTTAGAGTAGAAGTAGGATGGTTTTCCCTAGTACGAATGAGGAAGAGCGAGAGAGAGAGAGAGAGAGAGAGAGAGTTGGAGGCTGAGTCCAAGTATGGTATAAGGTTTGAACCTTAGGTTATTCATTATTCAGTGCCCCTTTGCATAGGCACTAAATAATGATTACGTGTACTGGAGTGAATATGTGTAGTGGAGCAACACATTCTCAATAAATAGAGAATTTGTTACTCTAGAATTATGGGGATAAACCTAGGATAGAATGGAAATAAAAGTCTTGATTTGTTTGGGGAATTAATTCATTAAATTTATGTATAAGTGTGTATGTATTAGGGATGCACATAGATGTGCACGTGGTGCACACAAATGTGCACATATTGTACATAAAGGTTTACAAATGGACCCCTTACAGAGGAAATTGGGTTAGAAAACTATTAATTAGAAAGAAATTAGAATCCTTGAATAAGAAATAGGTTTTTTGAAAAAGGCATAACCCTAGAAAGTGTGAAAGATAGGATTAAGGTTTTAGAGAGAGAAAGTGGTCTTAGATAAATAAGACCTTAGATCAATTAAATTTACTTAGTGGAATGCTTAGAAACTTAATTAGATATTAGAATAACAAATTCTAGAGAGAGAACTCCTCTCAAGTAGAATTCTAGATAGAGAAATCCCCTTGACTAGGATTCTAGAGAGAGAATAAAAGAACTAGGAAAGAGAAAATGAAAAGACCCTTGTGAGTGTAGCCATATTTGGTACAGATGTGTGTGAACACATTGGCACTTTTTCCTCTTTAGGAGGTTTTTCCCCCCGTGCTAGTATACACCCATCTTGGGGTATACTTATCATCTTTGTACAGCACACATTCATTATCTATCTATCATCTCATTGCATGTTCCCTTGAGCTTCTCCACTGTGTGTGTGTGTGTGCATGTGCATGCATTCCCTTAACCCTATTTCCAACATTTGGTATCAGAGCATACGCTCCTCATCCCAATTGTGCTACTGCCTACCCTTCGGGGACCAAATTTGCATTGGTCTTTATAGATTTATAGAGTAGATCTACTAAGATGGGTGTGTAGATATATGTGAAAGCATAATCAAACACTCACGACATCGGATGTTATCTACGAGCTATACTTTAGTGACATCTCTACATCTTACAAGTAAAATTTCTACTCACTTTACTCTGCATTTCCTTCATACACCTTGTAGGTCTCCATTATCAGTGGACTTACTATAGTAGCTACATTGGTTGCATCAAAGGATCACTTAGCACTTGTAGGTTGCATGATTACTTGCTTGAGTATTATAAAAAATGGCAGACAATGATGTATTTTGGATGTTATCCACCACCGCCCCTCTCTTGTTGGAATAAGCTTAACGAGACCAACTACCTGTTATGGTCCTATATGATGCGGCATGTATTGGTAGCTAAAGGGCTATGGAATGTTGTGGTTGGTACTGAGAAATGTCTTGGTTACTCTAATAAACATGATGCAGAAGGCATATCTGCAAACACGACTCAGTTTCACATGGTATGTTACCACAGGATAGCATACCTCCTACGTAGGAACAAACAACATAGAATGGAAGAGATGCGTACGCACATGCATTTCTTGCTTTGTCAGTCAAGAGGAGTATCACGCCTCACATTTGATCATGTAAGATTACTAAATATGCTTGGGATGCACTTGCATCGTTGTCAAGTATGTAATAAAGCACATGTTTATTATCTAAGTAAGCAATTAGAGTCAGAGTATATGAATGAGGGAGAATCCATGGACAAATTCCTTATAAAAATGTGTTGCTGGATTTTAAGGAGCAGTTGGCCAATGTTGATGAAGTATATCCTGACACTTCATTAGTACCTATTGTCTTGAATGTGTTGCTAGACTCATATTAAAGTTGTATTTCTACCATCAAACTCATGTTGAAAGGCAATCCGAATGCCTTAAAGTTTTAGATCAGGCTTTTGCTCTACCAGCACCAACAAAGAGGAAAAGGTAAATCCTTTCCTCAAGGTAGTTACAACCAAAATCAGAGTCATTGGGCAAGCCTGCAAAAGACAAGAAAGGTAACAAGCCAAAAAAAAGGGCAAATGCAAATATTGCAGGGAACCAAGTCACTACATCAATGAGTGTAAAAAGCGGCTAGAGAAAAAGAAAGACTCGGGTATGGCTGATATGTCAGCATCTAATGTAGAAAACAAAGAATCTGCGAACTATGCACATGATGATTGGGATTTCATTGTGTAATGCAATTTGGTCCTTCGCATAAGGATGTATGCATGGCTATTATTATAGATGTATGCATGGTCCTTCACATAAGGATGTATGCATGGCTATTATTATAGATGTACATGTCTGGTATTTGACAATGGTTCTAGTAAGCACATTACTTCTCATCGCAGTTTGTTCTCATCACTTGAGTTTTCTCCCCACAAGGAAATGCTATTACATGTGCAAACAACCCCATATATCATATAAAAGGACCTGGTAAATTTCTTCTCACTACTACAAATGGTGGAACAATCATGCTCTCAGATGCATCAAGAAGAACTTGTTATCTGTCTCTACCCATTACTAAGGGTAGATTAATGGTTCAGTTTGTGGATGATAGATATATTGTTCATGATTGCAGTGGTGATGGCAATATAATTATTGCTTTAGGTACTTTGTCTCATGGCCTTTATAGGCTAGATACATATGAAAGACAAAAGCATGCTATATGTATAGTTTTTGCCACAAAGGCAGAGGGTGATGCTAAGTTGTGGCATGCACGCTTTGGTCACTTGAACTTTGGCAATTTGTTGTGTTTGCATAAGTATGACATGGTGTTTGAGCTGCCACATTTTGAAGCCCCTATCAAACATGTTTGTGAGGACTATATTCTTGGAAAAATGCAGCAGGCATCATTTCCCAAAGATGGTTCAGTTAGAGCTGTCCAAAAATTACAACTTATACACATTGATGTATGTGCTCCTATGAGGACACCATCTATTGGGGGCTAACTCTATTTCATCACATTCATTGATGATTATTCCAAACATACCTCGGTATATCCATTGAAACAAAAATCAGAGGTTTTTATGTGCTTGAAGCACTTTGTTGCTATGGTTAAAAATGTTTCTACATGTAAGATTGGAACCATACATACTAATCAAGGGGAGGAATATGTCTGAGGAGTTTCATGCATATGTGGCTGATCATGGGATAAAACACCAATGTATTGTGCCATATATAGCTCAACAAAACGGTGTGTAGCTGAACACAAACATAGGTCTCTCATGGAGATGGCACATTGTATGGTCAAAAGTAAGGAGTTACCTCATGGTTTCTAAATAGAAGCAGTCATGCAACATATGTTTTGAACAGGTGTCCTACAAAGGCTTTGCATACAATTATGACTTTTGAAGCTTGGAATGGTAGAAATCCCTCCGCGGCTCACTTACGCATTTTTGGTTGTCTTGCTTATGTACTTGTGCCTGAGCAAAGCTTGATGATAAGGCTGTTAAAATGTGTTTTTGTGGGGTATAGCTCATAAAGTAAAGATTACCGTCTTTATCATCCTACTACCAAGTGGATTCTTGTGAGTAGAGATGTTGTATTTGTGGAAGATGCAATTCAGCCCTTGCTTTCATGTAAAAAATAGTAAAATGTATGTTCACAGAACATATTTTACATTGATGTAAAGCATTTAGGTACTCAAAAGAATGCTAAAAATTAACCCCCACATGCTAAAAATCAACATGTTTTTCAGCCCACAAATTAGCCTATGATGAGGCAAATGTGGATGATGCAATTGAGGAAAGAAGGGAAATTGAGGAGTCAAAAATATGCCAAAATGGCTGGTGAAAACGCTACGTGATATCAAATTGACTACTCCTTTTCCTAGAAGAACACATGCAAGTTCTCATCGTGAAGGCTTAGGTCATGCTATTATTACCAGTTTATGTAATGAAGAGGAACTTTTCTTCTTTGATGAAGAAAAGGAATCAAAATAATGGATAAGTGCTATGCAATGTGAATATGATGCTTATGGTACTTGGGAGTTGTCAGATTTGCCTCATGGTGGCCATTGGCACAAAATGGGTTTACAAGCTTAAACATAAAGTTGATGGTAATGTTAAGCGATACAAACTAAGACTTGTTGTGCAAAGGGTTATGCATAGGAAAAAGGCATTGACTATGGTGAGACCTTTGTATCCACATGTCGTATGACTACCATGCGGAGTATCATAGCATTAGCAACACATAAAGTACATCAATTGGACATCAAAACTACTTTTTGAATGGAGATTTGCATGAGGAGATCTATTTATCTTAGCCTTGTGGTTTTTTAAGGAAGGTCAAGAATCAAGAGTATGTAAATTGAAAAAAGCTTTGTATGCTCTTAAGTAGGCTCCCAGAGCATAGTATGAGAAGATATATGCATACTTCGTTGCACAAGGTTTTTACAATAGTCCTACCTGTGCTAGTACCCTCTACATTAAGAGAACTAAAGATTAATTTTTGGTCATCGTGCTATATGTTGATGACATGCTGCTCATCATCGGCCCTGATAATAATCATATTTCAGCTTTTATAGCTAATTTACAGAGGTCTTTTGAAATGTCAGATCTTGGCCCATCACACTATTAATGACATAAGTGGAATAGTACTTGAACCTTTGATTGGGTATTGTACATCGTTGCTCCCACTACCACCATGATTTCATCTCCCCCATAGGCTTAAGGGAAAAATACCAATCCTTACAATGGCTAGTCATGTGCCTAGAAGCCCCATTGTTGATGATCCAAGAATCATGATGACATTAGTTGTTTCACTATACACTTCTTTAATGGCAACAAATAACTCTATTTCTACAATATGACTAGATTATTTATAGTGCTATTCTTGGCATCTGCTTGCTTTTTCCTACATTCTTTGGCATCTACTTGCTTTTTCCTACATTCTTTGGCTATGTGCCCTTTTGTTATAATAAAAGCATTTAATACTTTTTCTTATGACTTAAAGACTTAGAATCCTTGCCCTTTTTCTTTGTGTTAGTGGAGAAAGCCTAGTCACCACTGTTATAACTTTGCAAATGCATCTCCTCATCCCAAAATAATGAGCTGAAATCCTCAAATATGAGAGGAGTAGGCTTGACACCAATATTCAAAGATGTAACAAAACTTTCATACTACTTAGATTGGTAATACCCTTAGGCAACCAACGATTGAGATTTGAGGAGAGCACACTCATGTCAATTGCTTCCATCTAGATGGTCACGGAGATCCTTGATTCTGGTGAGAAACACCTCCATCATTTCACCTTCATTTAGCTTCTCTTGTTGAAGCTAATTTTCAAGTTTCTGAATCCTTAAGGGATTTATGGTCTTGAACTAGCTCTACAAAGTGCATGCTTTTGTAGCTATGGTGGTCATGGAGATCTTTGATTCTGGTAAGAAATCCCTCCATCATTTCACCTTCATTTAGCTTCTCTTGTTGAAGCTGATTTTCAAGTTTCTAAATCCTTAAGGGATTTATTGGTCTTGTAATGGGTCTATAACAAAGCGCATGCTTCTGTAACAAAGCGCATGCTTCTGTAGCTATGGTGGAGATATACTGAGCCATGGTGAGCACACTATCTTCTGTGCTAGTGTGACAATGGCACAGAGAGCATCTCTAAATCCATTCCTCTTCAAGCTTAGACAAGTCGGTATAACAGGTGCCATAGGGTTGCGATATACCTCCCTTATTGGTGGGAGTTGAACATCAATACCAATGATGATGTCCCACAAAACATAAAAGGAACAAATGACCTTAGCTAGTTGAACTTCGAGAGAGTTAAGCTTTTCACCATCATCGGAATGGTGGTGGGTATGGTCTTGTAGAAGAAGCCATGCCTTGTACAAACTGCTAGATAAGAATTAGCAAAGAAGTTTTGAACCGAGCCAAAGTTCTGATACCACGTAAGAGGATAAAACATGTGATGTATACAATAGAACACTCGAAAGAAGTAGTCTTTCGTGCAGCACAAGACTTTAAACTCAAAATACACAGTAGTAGAGATAGAGAAGAATATTGTATTACTAAAGTGATACAATAGATGATAGAGCCCCAAACCTATGTGCTCCTATGAAAGGAGCTTCGTTGGCTCATGTGGAACTACTAAGACGATAGAGGTTGTGTGCTAGAAGAAACTAGAGAGTAAACTCACTTCATGGCACAAAACTTTAAAACTCAAATTACATAATAGTAGAGATAGAGAAGAATATTATATTATTAAAGTGATACAATAGATGACAAATGCCTACACCTATGTGCTCTTGTTAAGGGAGCTTGATGGCTCATCTGAAACTACTAAGATGGAGGTTGTGCGCTAGTAAAAGTTTAGAGAGTAAACTCACAAAGATGACTAATAAACTTTGTGGAGAAGAGATTGGCCATGTATCCATATAGGCCTATAAACACAAGGCAACCATGATATGACCATATAGGTATGCGGTTATAGTCCATGCCACCATCTGTGTTGAAAGATCCCTGTCCCTCCGTGCAACGAATTCCGGGATGCTAGCAGCGGAAGTAGCAGTGCAGGTCAAAGCCTCTCACTTAGGGCCTTGCCCATGGATATCCAGAAAAGAGACTAATCCCTTGGTTCTTCCAAAACCAAACCCGAAAAGACTTCCCTCACCCAACAAACATAGGCGATTTCTCCATGATATTTTATTCTAACGTAGTCAAGGTCTTAACTAACCAAACTGATTCGACCGAACCCGTAAGTCTCGTGGTCAGATCAAGGAAGAGACTTGCACTTGGATGATAGAGACCAACACTTTTTTCCTCATCAAGAGGCACAGCCGTTGATTCTTTTCCATAGAACAAGGGTTATCCGGGATTTACTTCAACTATCGTAACTTAATAGAATTGAGTTTCATTTTAGGGATCCATCAATCCAGCCTAACCCCATCCAATCCCATGGGTTAGCCAACCTAGCCAACCGCCCAACCACTGTAGTGATAGGATCCATTTAGGAATTTGGTTATGTTTTGCCCCGGGTACCAGGGAAAAGAGTTCCCAGGCCCCCTAGCTGGCGCTTCAAGCAAACTTCAAGATAGTCACACCACTTACACACCCAATATAAAATTACCTATTTCACAGATTTAGCTGTCTTTAAAACAATCTTTTAATGAAACCATAGTATCACTGATCATAATCCTCCAAAATATCTAGCTTGAATTCTAATTTCCAATCATTCCTTCATCGGTGTACCTATGGTATCATTGGCAACCAAAATGCTCACCACCTGTTCAAGGACCTTTTTAATAGTTCCTAACTCATAGTACCCGAAAATATAATCACATAAGAAAAATATAGATGGACTCTCCGTTGAAGATCAGCAAGATCAACCAATAGATCCATATAAAAGAGCCATGGACTCATCCGTGGACCAGCAAGGCCAATCAACCAGATCCATGCCCGAGTTCAGAAAACAACTCTAACCCCTTGTTCCATTTTCTTCCCCGACGCACATGGATATCTTCGAGCGACCCAGAGCCTGAGCACCATATGGTCAGCACCCTCTAGGCTCCTTCACAGGTCACCTAGCACTTCACTCATAGGCCGCTTCCTTGGTCCCTCATCCACCATACCAGAAGCTCATCATTTAAATTGGTCAAGACCTCGGCCGACCTTGCTACGCGAGACGTCCTCCATTGACTCTCCGTCAACTGTTGCAACTTTATCACTTAGGTCTCCACGACCTCATTCACAAGATGGTCAAAATGTTTCCCCAACATTCTTAACATAAAACAGTCATTTAAAAACAAGTTTCATAAATACAGTTTCTAACGAACTCTCATCTTTCCACATTGTTCCACATCATTTCTCGTTATTCCACATTCTCCTACATCAATTCACATTGCTTATTCCACATCCATTCATATGTATTCCCATCGTCTTCATCTAATCACATCATATTACATCTCATCATATCTATCCACATCTATCCTCATCACATCACGTGTCACAACATATCCATTCATATCACATCACATCCATCTATATTCATTCAGATCCACATCACATCCACATATCATCACATCACGTTCACATCTATTTACATCCATTCACATCTACCCAAGTCCACATCACATCACATCTCATCTATCCACATCATATCTCATTCATTCATATCTAACCAGATCCACATCACATCACATCACATTCACATCTCACCACATCCATTCAGATATCATCACATCACATTCACATCTCATCGCATCCATTCACATCTCATCACATCCACTCATATCTCATCACAACCATTCACATCTCATCACACCCATTCACATCCATCACACCCATTCGCATCCCACATTCATTCACATCTTGTAACATCCATCCTCACCTTATCACATCTCGTTCACAT
The DNA here is from genome assembly GCF_041138505.1 of Cibotium barometz. Lineage (NCBI taxonomy): Eukaryota > Viridiplantae > Streptophyta > Polypodiopsida > Cyatheales > Cibotiaceae > Cibotium > Cibotium barometz. The sequence goes on along the minus strand of NC_141079.1, from coordinate 30,808,298 downwards.
CCATCCACATCACATCACATTCATTCCATCCACATTACATCACATTCACATCTATCTATATCACACCACATCCATTCACAGCTCATCACATTTATCCACATCCAATCATTCATTCACATTCACATCTATCCACATCCATCCATTCATTCACACTCACATCTATCCACATCCATCCATCCATTCACATGCACATCTATCACATCACATCTCATTCTCATCCATCTACATCACATCACATCTCATTCACAACTTATCACATCACATTCACATCTCATCTAATCACATCCCATCACATTTATTTACATTCATTCAGATCCATATCACATCTTATCACATCCACTTTTAGTACCGTTTTTGTTAAAGGTTTAACAAGGAAAAATAAACCTTATCATAATTGAATAGTAAAAACTTAGAAAGAGCATTTACGTAATGTATTTTCATTCTTTAAGCTTCATTAATGAGAATTAATTCTAAACTTTTATTTACTCATTGGATCCTCGATCCTCGATCCTCCAAGGGATTCTAGATTCTCTTTTTTGAATAAGAATTATCCAAGTTTTCTCGATGGATATTTTCACATTCTTTCTCAAATTTCTCAAGTAAGATATATTCAATATTCTTCTTTTTGAATAAAAGATTCATGGGATTTACAAAAATCAATTCTACCCAAATTTTCTAATAAAATAATAATACTCAAAATTTCACTTTTGATAAATACTCATAATTTGAATTATGCCAAAAATTCCTCTTTTACCATTTAATTACTTGGATCTTAAATATCATGAAAATTTCTCTTTTTGCATAAAAATAAATTTACCAAAAATTTCTCTTTTCTTTTAATTAAATATTTATGCATAAATACTAAAAATTTATTTTCCATGAATATGATGAAAATCATTCTTTTTGCATAGGATGTCCAATCCTAGAATATGGTAGGAAGTCCTCTTTTAGCATTATGCATAAAAATAAGATATATATTATTTTTTTAAAAAAATTTACCATAGCTTTGCTACTATTACTGATAATTCTCAATTTTTCCTAAAAGAGTAAAAGCTTGTAATGAAAATATGATAGTAGTTCCTCTTTTATACTTAAAATCAAACTATGAATTTAAATCATAATTTTAACCGTAATTATAAACATAACTATGATTATCTCACTAGATTAAGCTAATTTCAACATTCCTCTTTTCCCAAATTGTTAGGATCTAAAAGAATTTATCATTATTTTAATAGCATAAAATCATGAAAATATTATTTTCTTAATCTCTAGCTTATCAAGCCTAGAGTTTAGCTTTGAATTAAGAGACTATCGTTGAGAAGCATCTTTTTCCAAGGGATTTAGCCATAAAGATGGCTATTCTTTTAGAGAGAGAGATTTACTTAAAGAAAGCATTACAATTAAGCATAAAGATTAACTTTCTCTTAACTAAACATTAAGACTTTTAGGGAAAGCTTGATTTGAATTAAAACAATCATTTAGAAAGCTTCTCAAGCTTGAGAGGGGTTGAGAAGAAGAAAGTCATTGAGAAAATTAAAAAAAAAACCATAAAAAATCGATTTTACCTCCAAGTTTGGCTTGATTCTCTATTAGCAGTGAAGCCCCCAACCAATTGATTGGTCCACCAAGAGGAGAAGAGCAACTCCAAGAGTTGTTGTAGAGAGAGAGAAGCTCCAAGCTCCCAAGAGAGGAAAATTTAAGGGATAATAGAAAATATGAATATTTTAATATAATACTGGCTTGGTATAGCTCCAATATGAAAATACAAAGGAACGAGGGTTTATTTATAGGTGAGGGAGGCCACTAACCAAGTCCAACTAGGTTCTGGAATTTTCTAGGTTCAGTTTGACTCAATTTGGGCAGGATTTGGACCAGTTTGGGTCCCTTATATTGATTTAGTTAGATCCAAGAGAGAGGAGAGATAAAAATATCACATTTTTTTGAATTAAAAAACCCTTACACACATGTGAAAAAGGCACCTACCTCAAAGGTCTCCCTTTTCTTACCAAGGTGTCAAAAATGCATCATTACTCCAAAATATCTCCTTTTTTTTAGTAATATCTCTTAATTTTTAACTAATAAACCTTGTACTCAGTCAACTCTTCATCTTATGTGAGCATTTACTCATTTTGGGTATTTTCTTTTATTCTTTAGATCTCATTCCAAGTGTGGAGCTAAAGTGGCGTGGGTGGAGGTTCTATATAACAACATCAAGGATCAGATTGGCAAGGTTAGCTACCCAAACACAAAGACAAAGATTGGCCCTTACATACCTTCTTTGTTCAAAACACAAGTGGGAGCTAGGCAAGAGGAAAAGATGAAGAAGGAAGAAGCATGCCACAAGGAGAGCTTGGAGCATGAGGAGGAATTGGCTGCAAAGCCCCAAGAAGAGGGGAGCTCAGGACAGACACCTTCTAAAAAGAAGAGGGCATTCGAGTTTGGTGAAAAGAAGAAAGGGAAGAAAGGAAAGACGGGAGCAATAGAGAGCTTAATGAGGACTTTGCTAGAATAGGGAAATCCATTCTCTCGCAAAAGCTCATGGAACAGCTAGTCGAAAGTATCCCCAACACAATGCCTGCAGATACAGCAGGAGAGCACCGCCCAAGAAACTCTACAAAAGGGCATTATGCTGATGGTGCCCATCCATCTCGAGCAATCATAGGCAAAGCTCCCTAAACCTTGTCCTGCCATTTTTTTAGAAAGTATTAACGTAGGCTGGGTACAGGGGAGCCTCAATTATCTGCAGAGGTACATAATGAATGGAGCCAAGGAAATAACCACGTTGCAGGTTGAAGTCAGGCAGATGGAGGCCAAGGAAATAACCACGTTGCAGGTTGAAGTCAGGCAGATGGAGGCCACCATCCAAGAATTAAGAAGTCAATAGGCACCACTCCAGGAGGAGCTAAGAAGAAGAAGAACAGAAGCGGCCCAGACGGAGGAAATAAAAAGACAATTAGCAAGGCTCCAGAGGGCATACGAGGAAACAAAACACGAGATGGCTACACTAAGGGAAGCCCTGGTCCGGGGGATAGAACAAACAAACAGGCAGCTTCAAGAAGAGGTGAACACAGTCAATGTAAGCCAAGCTAGGGCGGAGGGCCACATGATAAGGGAAGAACATTTAAGGATCATAAGAGAAGTCCAGGCTAGGGTAGATAAGGATAAACTGGAGCTGATCAAGGCAGAAGCCCGACTGGCTATAGTGGACGTTGAAGATTTTCTTGAAGTTTATGATCTGGAGGCGGGTAAAATGGAGTAATTGGAGAACCATGCAATAGAGGATATAAAGGAGGTGTGGGAGGAATATTTGATGAAATTGACAGTGGCCATGCAAGCCCCCACACCTACCTGCAAGAAAATAACTCCCCTCATGACTCAAGACTGGAATCCGGATGGGGGATTTGGAAATCTAGATATTGCAGAACCAGCAAGAACACGCCTGACAGGAGTTATGGGGACTATTGGAGACAGGTAGAAAGGGCATGGAGGTAGGACACAGCAGGGGAGAGACCACTATAGAAAAAGAGCTGCAGGCAAAGATTAAGCAACTGGAAACAGAGGTAGAGGGCTAGAAAAAACGGTTCATGCTTTTGAAAGAGAGTGGCAAGAAACCGGCTGAGGGGAAAGGGAAGGATCTCATAATCTACAAAGGTACATCAATGGACATTATCCCCAATAGCTCATTGGCTGAGGTGTTGAGGCTTACAAGATTGATCATTTGGGATGAGGCTCCAATGACGCATCGGTATGCATATGAAGCATTGAACATGACATTAAAAGACATTATTCAAAGTGATATAGTGTTTGGTGGAAAAATTATGCTCTTTGGTGGTGACTTTAGGCAAATCTTACTTGTTGTGGCAAAGGGATTACGTGAAAATATTGTTGATGCAACATTGTGTCGGTCATATATTTGAAGATATGTGAATGTTTTAAAGCTCACCCAAAACATGTGGGTCATTCAGAGTGATTATAATGGTACAGAACAAGAATTTGTGATTCAAAGTTACTAGAATGGTACAGAATAAGAATTTGTCAAATGGACTTTATAAATTGGAGATGGCTCTATAGACCATCCAAACAATCAAGGTAGAGTGGTAATTCTATCGCGAATGTTGATCCATAAGAACTTCCTACTGAGTTTGGTAGAATGGGTGTACAAAGATCTTTAAAGAGTGGAGGATTTTGCATGCTTCTTTAAAAGCCGTGGTATTCTTGCACCACGGAATCAAGAGGTTGATGAGATCAATGAACTAGTCTTGAGTGCGTTACCTAGTCTTCTTGAAAGAGAATACCTCAGTACACATTCGGTTGTTTCTTATACACATGACAGAATATTGTATGCAATTGAGTACTTGAATAGTTTAAACTTTCTCGACGGGGACTTTGTAATGGTACTAGACTGATATGCAAGCAATTTCACTCAAAGGTGATAGCAACAAAAATTATTATAGGTATAAACATTGGAGACAAGGTCTTTATTCTTAGGATAACATTCATACCACATTCATACCATCTATGCTTCAATTGCCTTTTGATATGAGAAGGAGACAATTTCGTATGAGGCTAGCTTTTGGTATGTCAATAAATAAGTCCCAAGGACAAACATTGACTGTGTTGGGACTTTATTTGGCCACACATGTATTCACACATAGACAATGTTGCTATGTCATGTGCTAGATCATCAGATGCAGTGAAAGTGTGTGTGAAAGATATTGTGGATTATGAAAGCAGCATTGAAGGTATAAATAAAGTCTACACATCCAATGTTGTCTACAAAGAGGTATTGCAAATGGCATCGAGAAGAATTTAAATTGATACAACAACCTACAAATGCTAGAGACTACATTCATAGATATCTTTGTATCAAAATCAAGTAAGCATTTGGAAGGAGAACATTTGCAAAGATGTGATATGTGCAATCTATGTGATCTTTCAGTAAGTGTGCATACGTTCAAGTTGATTGATGTTTCTTTTAGAATGACAATTATTTTATTATGACACGAAGACATGAAATTAAATAGGAGTTAGATGGCGAACTTCTTTTAATTTATCTCCCACACTAGCGCTACCATTGCCGGTAATATTGAATTGATATATATAAATGTACTTACATTATCTGGATTAAATGGTTGACATTGAGGTAAAGCCACCATGCAGATCCACAAGTATGGAGTGTCCCAGCTCTTGCTTAAGGGGTGGTTCAAATTCTTGAGATGGCTGTAGAGGCACGGTGAGTTCATCTTTGTTTCTATAACATTTGACTTGCTTTCATTTAGAGTGGCATTATTAAATTTTCTTTTCGGTTCGTAATACTTAACGTCCATAGAGAGAGAGAGAGAGAGAGAGAGAGAGAGAGAGAGAGAGAGAGAGAGAGAGAGAGATCTCAAAATCTTGCGTAAATGATTAGAGAACCGTAGTGTCATATTTGATATAACGGGTAATATTGCTTAGGATGAATGTGGCAAGGAGAGCATTTTCATGTATTTATGGCAAGATATTAAAGGTATTTATCTTGATGTTTGTCATAATATAATCATCATTGTTTACCACAATCTATTTAATCTTCATGGCTCAATTGTAGGCCCTCTCGTCTTGGGGAGGATAAGCAATAGCAACTCTAGTGATCGAACTATTAGAGTGTACATGTGTATTACGGTATTAAAACTTGCTTTTTATATAGTTATTGCGTTTAATTGCAAATATAAAATTTTATTGATACATTTTTTTGAAACAGGGAATATTTTTTAACCTAAATTATTGCTAGGTTTGTATGGTCCAGACATTTACAATGAGAGCTTTAGGCTCCTTGGAATTTACAATCTAAGATTGCGAATGATTGCAGATCAGCGTCATGTACATGTAATGTTTGTAGACTATGACAAGCCTAATAAGTTAGATTTTTGGTGTATAGGCACTGGACAATACATAATTTTTCGATTTGCTGTCTACAAGCCTCTTCAAATGTCATTCATCTCAAGAATTGATCCACCGAATGAGTTTAAATTTGTAAGGTTTTATCTTTTAGCTTTTATTTTCTTAAAAAAATATATCTTTCAATAGCTAATGTTATTATCTTATATATATATATTTTGGATACATGGAGGCAAGGAGTATAGGCTTCCAAGTAGAGATAACCAAGTTGCTCAAAGATTGTTTTAATGGTTTACCACATCAATTCTGTTAGCGGTGTAAAGAGAAGTAAATTGTGTGGTTCCTATTAACTTACAAGCCAATTTATGTGCAGGTCAATGATGATGGTTTGGCATGCGGCATTGATCCACTTTTTTGGGTCACTTTTTCTGACATTTTTGTGTGTGGATGGTAAAGGATTTATTGGCTTTATATTGGTTTCTATGCTAGACTCTACCTTATGTGTTATCCTATCATGTAGTCATAATGAGAGTGAAAAGGCACCTAATATAACACTATTTGTAATCTTCATTTTTTAATTCATGTTGTGGATTGGTTTTCTTGATACCACGTATGTTAAGATTGTCCCACTCCACTGGGTTGGAATGCCAGATGTATATGTATGCCAAGTTTGGTGCTTTCTTCAAGGAAAAGTAAGTGCCTTAGGAGGTCCTACGTGGATGGGCTTCAAATATAAGGCCTATCTCTCCTCTCTTGTCCCGAGGACGCGTATGTGTTTTTATGCATGCAAGAATATCTCTTGCCTGTCCGAGATGGGTCATGCCACTAGTTAGAATTATTGGTGAAATCTTCAGTCTTAATTGCTTAGAGTATACATCTTTCTTTGTCATGTGGAGGTTGTCGTGTCAAGGCTTACATGCAAGTATGCCTTTAAAGGCCAGTTGAAAATCAAACATCTCCTTTTATTAAGGTTTTATGAGAGTGTAAGCCTTTAAAAGACGGGTTTAAACTTAGATTTGTCTTTGGATCCCGGTTGTTGTGGAAAGCTGTCTTTATTTTGATCGGTTGAGAAAAGGGTTTTCCGTGTGACGTGAGTGTGGCATAAAAACAAAGAGAGTTTTTTTTAAAAAAAAATGTGAGAGAGTTTTCTTTTCTAATATAATCAAGTGGAGAAATTAATGTGAATGTTAAAATTAATGCATCAAGGCATTCGAGAAATGTGGGAGTAACCCGAGAAGCATGTGGGACGGTGGGGAGGCAACATAGGGCCTTAGGCCCTAGGGATGTGATTAAAGTAAGATTAAAACGTCATTAAGAGCAAATGGAGTCACGGGCAGGGATATTTTCAAGAAGTATTAGAAAATTTCAAAATTAAAAAACAACGAGCAGGACATCTACACGTGTGAAAACTATACCTGCTGTGGCCCGTGCTGGCAGCTTCCTCTACACGAAATGAAAAGCCGCTTACACGTGGCATCATATTGACCGTAGATATCTGTACTAATCCATGCAAAACCTGGTCCGCCGATCTCTGGATCTCGTACTGTTAGCAAAGCCTGCTTACATCCACGTTTATCAGCTAACCGAGTGTTAAAATCACACTAATTAGCCAAATAGCTTCTTATGGGCGGTCGAGATTTTTGATTATAATCAATACTAGATTACATAATAAGGTTTAGCTTCCCCTAATCATGAGTGACTCGTGACTCGTGAGCACTGAGACTGAGCAATAAGACAGGACAAGTTCAGTCCTGTAACTGCAACTGCAACTCTTGCATCAGTCTGGAGCCTGATAATCTCTTCATATCCTACTGAAACCTACACATTGATGGTTTAATTTTCATATATCCTGATTATCAACACAGTTAATTGACCTCTTAAGATTAAGAACCATAATACAAAACTCATTACTGCTATAAGAACCTCTCCGTCCCAGCATTAAGTCTCTACCTCTCTATCAACCGACATGTAAAATTCCTGCTACTACCCACCATAGCCCCATGACTATCGCTGTCCCAAAGGTCGCTCCTCACATCCTTCTCTCTCTTCTAATCGTGTGTAGCTGCACAGCATTGCTTGGTTATGCTGCTGTCCTAGAGTATTCTACTGAAGATCTCTACTCAGACTCTAGGTTGTGGAACCTCTTCCAGAGCTGGAACCAGAAGCATGGCAAGCATTATCTCTCTTCTCAACATGCAGAGAAGCAAAGGAGGTATGAGATTTTCAAGAGAAATTTGCACCATATCCACCTGCACAACAGCAAGAAGGGATCCTCCTACAGGTTAGGGCTAACCAGGTTTGCAGACCGCACCAATGAAGAGTTCAAGTCCTCCAAGTTCCATGGCCTTCGATTCAACGTTTCCTCTGCATCCCCTCACTCGAGAAACAAGTGGAGAGAGTATGGCAAACATGCAGAGAAGAGCTGTAGCTCCTCCCAGCTTGCATCCTCTTTTGACTGGAGAGAACATAATGTTGTCATGCCCATTAAAGATCAAGCAAATTGTGGTCTGTACTCCGCCTTCTGGCCTGTACTTCTTGTGGGTTTGCCTTTCTCATTTTTATCTCAATGTATTGTGGTTCAAACAGATTAGGGTCTCCACATCAATGGTGTTGCAAGCTTTATGTGCTTACTATATTAGTAATCAAGTGGAGACCAGTTATTGGTGTAGGTATAACAGAGTTGTGTCACTAACAAGGGTCAGCTATGTTGATTAGCATGTTTTTAAGGCATTGACTAAGAGAAATAAACCTGATGAGGGGATGTGGTTAATGAAAATGGAGTGTGTATGAATCTGTTCTGTCTCTGCAGGGAGCTGTTGGGCCTTTGCCACTGTTTCAGCCATTGAGTCGGTCAATGCCATCACAACAGGAGAACTTGTGAGCCTTTCTGAGCAGGAATTAGTTAGCTGTGATGGCACCAACTACGGATGTGACGGTGGAGACATGGATCTTGCCATGGAGTGGGTAATCGACAATGGGGGCATTGACACAGATGCTGACTATCCCTATGGCAGCTCCAGTGGCTCAACAGGGTTTTGTGAGAATAGCCTGGTTTGTCTAAGCAACCTGTCAGTCTATGCACGTTAATCAGCTTGTAACCATGCATTTCTTTTGTTAATTTCGTACTACATAATGTGCTTTTCATAGGAAATGATGTCAAATCCCAAGTTTCATGTTATCTATGAAGGCAGTTGCAAAACTCAAAAAAACAAGCCCCCCCCCCCACACACACACGCGCGCGCGCGCGCGCGCCCTCTCCTCTGTTCAAAGCTCTTTAAGCAGATCCTTGTCATCCTGCCTGAAGATGTTGCAACTGGTGGGTACTATACCAATGGGGGGCTGTGGGGATCTTAACTGGAGACCTCCCCACCCCAAGTCACAAGCCCACACTGTTAGGTTACATGCCTGTTGGCAAGGCGGGTGAAACTTGCATCAGTACTCTTAAAAAAAGTTCTAATGCTGTGTATTTTTTTCCTTTCAGGTGAATCAGAAGGCAGTTAGTATTGATAGCTATGCGGATGTCAGTTCTTATGATGAGGATGCTCTACTGTGTGCTGCTTCCCAACAACCCGTGGTTGCGGCCATTAATGCAGGAACTCTTGACTTCCAGCTTTATGTAGAGGTATGTAGGACCTAGCAAGAAATTACACTTTTCCTGTTGTTTGACATTGCCATGAATGCTGAAGTTTAGGCTGTTGTTTGACATTGCCATGAATGCTGAAGAGCTTCAAGAATTGTGTTCTGTGCCTCTGGTGATGCATTTGTAAACTGTGGCTTTGATTACAATATTACATGCTGTGATATGTGAGTAGTACAATGTGAACACCTTGGTGATGCACTACATGCTGTCTGTGGATATTGCAAGTTGCAACTTTTGAATTTGTCATTCTTTGATTTGCATAAATATCCGCCTCAATGTGAGTGCTTAGTTGATCTAGGCGCCCTTGATGGTGCACTGGTTAGCCCCAGCAATATGTGCATTGTGCCTTGTATGTTGCATTTGTGAGCCATGAGCATATGTCTATGCTTGCCTTGTTAGGGTATATGCCTATACTAGCTGTATGGAAGGATATTCTATCTTCAAATTCCCTTGTTTAGCACTATTAGTTGCCTGAATGTGAATGCTGTTTTCAATGTAAATGCCCTTGGTGATGCTCTAAGAAGTATGAACATTTAGTGTTTACGCTACTTGTGATTTGCGAGTCTTGAGCATGTGTGCTACGCTGGTTCATATTAATTGTTGCTTTCACAATGGGTTGTGATGATATCTTATGTCTTTATTACTGTTATTTTTACAGGGTGTTTTTGATGGATTCTGTCCTGGGGAGCCAGATGATCTAGACCATGCTGTTGTCATTGTTGGATGGGGCTCATCAAATGGGCTGGATTACTGGATAGTGAGGAACTCGTGGGGAATAGATTGGGGGTCAGATGGATACGCTTACATGGTACGCAGCACGGGAGACATGGAAGGCATATGTGGGATCAACAGTGAGCCATCATATCCCATCAAGCTCTCAGTGACGCCAACTCCTGGTGTGAGTCCAGGCCCAACCCCATCACCACAGCCAGGAGGGGAGCCTCCACCAGTCATTTTGCCACCGCCCCCTCCACCAGTGTATCCACCACCCCCTTCTCCTCCAGAGGAGAAGTGTAATTCATTCTTCACATGCCCTGCTGGCGATACATGCTGCTGCATCTTTGAGTTTTTAGACATCTGCTTGATCTGGGGATGTTGCGATTATCAGTCTGCAGTTTGCTGTTCTGACCATGAGTCTTGCTGTCCACCTGATTACCCTATCTGTGATGTGAAGCATGGACTTTGCTTCCAGGTATGCATCTGTACATCTCTCTGCATCGCTCGTAAAGTCACTGCTTGATGACATCTTTCACATCAAAGGTTGCTCTCATCCTTTGGCACAAATTCTCTGCATTACACATTGGCAATGCATTCTGTCTGAAGATTGGAGGCCTTGACCTAAACTCATGTGGCAATGCATGATCTCTGAAGATCGGAGGCCTTGACATAAGCTCATATGGCATGTGTAGGCATGTGACATAGGGGGAAGCATATGGTGACTTTCATGTGTCTTGTCCATTGCTTTTCATTTATGGACTCTAGTTATTGCATTTGAATGCGGGTTGCATTGGCTTTGGATATGTGGCTTGTTATCACAGTGAGGAGAACTAGAAAAAGCTTTCTAAAATAATTGTGAATGTGGACTAATTGTTATTGTAAACTAATATTATAATGCTATTACCTTGTTGTTAATAAATAATGCAGCAGCCATTCTGAAGCAACATTGTCATTAGTGTAAGCTATATTGTAGTGTTATTATTGTGATTAAAAATTGACAAAAATGCAGTCAATGTGAAGCAGATTTTTCATCATATTATTGATTATGGTGGGTAGTTTTCTAAGTATGGTTTTGTAAATCATTGTTAATGCTGATATAAACATTCTGAATGGATTGCATTGCAGGAGTATGGGCCAGGGGCTGCAGCCAATGGGGTACCATTGCAGAAGCGCACCAGGGCCAAGTTGCACCACCCTCTTGAGCTTGATGATTTGCTTCTCCCCTTGGCAGCTCAGTGAATCACATGGTGGTTTAACTACAATCACTGCTTGTATATGCCATCTTTTTTGTGACTTTATCTCTTTCTTTGAGTTCCTGGTGAGAAATTTTGGTAGACTTGCCATATTTCCCCCTTGTTTTCTTTGGACAACAGTACTTACATGGTTCTCACCGGATTCTTTTTGGTGCAAAATGGCTACGAGGTGGGTTAGCTAACACATCTGGCAAGGCGATGGTAGCAATGCTGAAATTTGAAAGCCTTCATATGGCATCAAAGCCCTTCGAACCTTCTAGTACAGGCCTTTTAGAAAATAGGGTTATTAAAGACGACCATTATTTTAAAAATTTCTTTAAAATTTCCTCGTAAACATATATATTCTTAAGGGCAACCTAGTTTAAGGCCTTCAAATTGAAGGTTAGGGTAGGCCTTCTAATTGCAGCCCTAGATGTCAAACAGTTATATTTTGAAGGTTAACCTAGTTTATGATCTTAAAATTGAAGGTTAGGGTAGGTTCTCTTAACCTTTTCAGCCTTGGATGGGAGACAAAGATGGCCATAGTAGCAACAATCCTCCTCAGGGTGGTGCAGTCAAGTTTGGGTACATTCTTAAGTACTTTTTTTGAGGGGATGTAAAGGCTTGTAATTTATACAAGATAAAGCAAGGATGCTTAGCCTTTACGTGGAGAAAGAAGAGGGAGAACTTTTCAAAAGGAGAAAGGAGAAGAGATTGTTTTTGGGGGTTTATTTTCCACACCCTTAGATACATTGGGTCTTACAATTAATTGTCATAATGGTTTTTGGGGGTTTATTTTCTACACCCATAGATGCATTGGGGCTCACAATTAATTGTCACCATCAAGTCATTTGCTCATTGAATAAGTTTCTTCTATATATATATATATATATATATATATATATACAATACATTAGAAAGAAAATTATCCATTCTTTTCTTCTCGTATACACATATATATTTTAATATTAATCATGTGCATGTGTAAGAGAGAATATGCATACATAGATAAATACATGCATACACATATATTATGCATGTATGTATTTATCTATAGGTATGTAAGTATGTATATATAAATAGATTTATATGTATGTCGACATACACATGTACGTGCATGCATACACGTACATGATACGTGCACATGCGCACGTAGACACTCACATGCATGGACACGTGCACACAGATATGTACTCTTACACGTGCACACACAGAGATACACATACATGCACACTCGAGTTTGCTCATACATATACGTGCATGTATATACACATCACATACACAAGTACATGTACACATGCATGCACATACACAAGTACATGTGTACATACACATCACATACACAAGTACATGTGTACATACACATCACATACACAAGTACATGCACACATGCATGCACACATGTACATAAGTGTAAACGCATACATGTGCACATGGTACATGAACACATGTATGTGCATGTGCACATGTTAAAAAGGACGTACACATGGATACACCAAAACACAAGCTCAAACACATGTACATGCACACTCATAAATGGATACACCAAAATACAAGCGTACACACCACGTTTACACACTCACATCATACACATACTAGCACATACATATCATCAAGACATTTGTGCGACATGCACGCGTAAAGTCAACATTTCACAATCACATGTGTGTTCATACACATGCGTGAAAAAGAAAAGACAAATGATATTGTATGTAAGATACACTTATTTAAGAGTGAGCACACTTTAGCATTCATCATTACTTATTAAAATTTAATATTAATTAAAAAAATATGCATGTGTAATTATTTTATAAATGCACACGTATATATAGGTATATGTTTTTAAATATAATAAAATGTAGTAATATAGATCATATGTATACAAGAGTAAGGGAGACTGGCCCTCCATCCACGTGGGCAAAGGAGGCGGCGCACCTAACCGAGAGAGAGAGAGAGAAGTGCAATTGCAATTTTCTTATTCAAAATGAACATTTTTCGTTATTTTTTTGAAATTTTTGATTTTTCCTTTTCTAAAAAAGCACTCCAAATTCCTTTGAGCTGAGGAGGCGAACTTTGCTTGCAAACTGTTTTCAAGAGGAGATTTATTTTTGCTTTTGTTTTAAATAAATATATGTTTTTTTGTTTTGTTTGAAAAGAAATGTTTTTTGTTTTGTTTTATATAAAGGGGAGAAATAAGAAAAGAGACGAGGAGAAACACAAAGAAAGTAGCAATAGATTTTTTAAATTTACGCATCAATAAAAAAGCATCCTGCTACTGTGGTAGTCGTTGCATCACCTCCAGGCTAGCTCTGCTTAAGCAAACGCCTGATACCGCAAAAATCCCTATTAAGCAAGTGCCCAAATGCACAAATCTCTTCCTACTGCGCCAAGCAAGTGCTCGATGGAGAGAGATTTCTATTAAGCAAGCGTTTAATTGTGATAATCGTCGCTAAGCAAGAGTCACCTGCGAATTTTTCAGGGTTTTCTGCTAAATTAGAAAGAGAAATCAAAGATTTGCTTGCTGTCTGGGTGTACAACAATGGAGGCTCTCTCCTTCTTATAGCCTTTTTCTTGACTATCTCATGCGTTTTTTTTTTCTCGACGAATGAAAGTTCAAACCACGACTAAGTCAAAAATTAAAGGAGTGATTAGAGCGTCCAGAATCCTTAATTAAGTCAAATGAGCGCGTGTTGTTTGAAAAAATAAGTATTGCACCCGCGCATTGTTGCGGCGGTCGACCAAGGTTCCAGAAAAGTAGGGCGCGAGCGACCACACGAAAACGAAATAACTCCCCATTAATCAAAATTAACGAGGAGGTCTTCACCGGTGCTGCGAAAGCCGGTGCTGCGAAAGCCGCCAGCCTGCTCCTTCACGAGACAGCATGGCAAGACAAATGAGCGCGTGTTTTTTGAAAAAATGAATTTACGCCAATAAAACAGTAGGGCACGGGCGACCACACAAAAATGAAATACCTCCCCTTTTAATCCGGGGTCTTCACCCTTTATGGGCGATAGTCGGTGCTGCAAAAACCGCCAGCCTGCTCCTTCACGAGACAGCATGGCAAGAGAGGCATGCGATGATGTGGCAAGTTCCTTTTCTAGAATGGTGATGTGGCAAGATAGCCGTTCAATCTGCCGTCGTGTGGGGTCTATGCTGTATGACGTGGATTGGCAAGGTGGTCCAACTCTGTTTTGACATGGCGGGCTGCCAAAAAGCTTCCACGTGCAAAAGCAATGTTGGGCACGCTTTTTCTTTTTTTTGGACAATCCCACCTCCCTCCACGCAGACTTATTTTCATCCATCTTTTTAAATTAGTTTCCTAAAAGTTATAAAAGTGTATTTTGTAAAATGATTTTGGACTTTTTAAATAAAAAATGATTTGTTTTGTTACACACACACACACACACACACACACACACACACACACATATATATATATATAGAGAGAGAGAGAGAGAGAGAGAGAGAGAGAGAGTGTAGAATAATTTGGGTTTTTTAATTAAAAAATGATTGAGAAAAAGTGGTTACATTTTGGCTAGCCTTCAAATTTTATAAATTTTGGTTATTCTATGTATGCCAGGCACCTCAATCTGTTAGCTTTGAGCTCCACGTGGTCGTGCCTTCGCCTCCTCGAGCTCCTCGACCGCCTTCGCCTCCTCGAGCTCCTTGACCGCCTTTGCCTCCTCCAAGTGCAAACCAGAACTGGTAGTGCACTGTTACCTTGAACTCGATGCAATTGTATACATGAGTGTTGTAATGAATTGTTTTATAATTAATGATTCAACCTAATATAAACATCAATTCAAAACCTTCCTAAAAAGTCAAAGACTGATGACTTTTGATTAATGTTTGATAAAGATTTGGATTGTTTTGTTTTAAATAAAAGATTTATTTATATAGAATATATATATATATATATATATATATATATATATATATATATATAGAGAGAGAGAGGACTACCTAAAGATTTCAAACAAAATGTATTATATATATTTATCTATACCTCGAACTCGATGCATTCATGGATGGGAGAGGAGGCTATTCACATGAACGGCTTGATGTCAACGGTGTGGCCAACGGCAGCCCCTTTGCCATGGTAGAAGGAAACGATCGATCACTGTCTCGATTTTTGTTGTGATACCTGAGAAGCCCATGGGACCAAATCCCTTCTGCATTGCATTGCCTCTCATACCTCTTATGCTCGAATTATTGACATGCACGCCTTCAAGAACAAATTTCTTTATGAAAGTTGGCACAGTATGTGTCCTCTACATGGGGAACATGCATGTTGTTCAAACAATATGTGTCCTCTACATGGGAAACATGCATGTTGTTGAGACAAAGAGAGTAGTTCTCATGATAAGTGTAAGGGAGTTCACTAAAGGAGTAGTTTAAAACTCTTTGATCTATGAAGCTTGATGTTTTAAATATACCCATTTTGTTAACTTCAAGGTAATAAACTACGGTTAAACTTACAACTTTTTTCATTCTTTGTATTTAAAAAATCAAGGATATATATAAAACTTTATGTAAGTCGATGAAATTATAAGCTTCTTTTGTTTAACTCACATGATATTTTACATATTCCTAGGTGAATCCCTTGGGCCCGCTATTACCTTGAACTCGATGCAATTGTATACATGAGTGTTGTAATGAATTGTTTTATAATTAATGATTCAACCTAATATAAACATCAATTCAAAACCTTCCTAAAAAGTCAAAGACTGATGACTTTTGATTAATGTTTGATAAAGATTTGGATTGTTTTATTTTAAATAAAAGATTTATTTATATAGAATATATATATATATAGGACTACCTAAAGATTTCAAACAAAATGTATTATATATATTTATCTATACCTTGAACTCGATGCATTCATGGATGGGAGAGGAGGCTATTCATGAACAGCTTGATGTCAACGGTGCGGCCAACGGCAGCCCTTTCGCCATGGCAGAAGGAAACGATCGATCACTGTCTTGGTTTTTGTTGTGATACCTGAGAAGCCCATGGGACCAAATCCCTTCTACATTGCATTGCCCCTCATACCTCTTATGTTCGAATTATTGACATGAACGCCTTCAGGAACAGATTTCTTTATGCCTTCAAGAACAGATTTCTTTATGAAAGTTGACATAGTATGTCTCCTCTACATGGGAAACATGCATGTTGTTCAAACAATATGTGTCCTCTACATGGGGAACATGCATGTTGTTGAGACAAAGAGAGTGGTTCTCACGATAAGTGTAAGGGAGTTCACTAAAGGAGTAGTTTAAAACTCTTTGATCTATGAAGCTTGATGTTTTAAATATACCCATTTTGTTAACTTCAAGGTAATAAACTACGGTTAAACTTACAACTTTTTTCATTCTTTGTATTTAAAAAATCGAGGATGTATGTAAAATTTTATGTAAGTCGATGAAATTGTAAGCTCCTTTTGTTTAACTCACATGATATTTTACATATTCCTAGGTGAATCCCTTGGGTCCACACTCTCATCCATCTTTTTAAATGAGTTTCCTAAAAGCTAAAATTAGGTGAACCGCCTTCAGACATATATAGATATATATACAAATACATATACATATACATATATATATGTATGTATATGCATATACATATATATATACATATACAAATGCATATACAACCGTATATGTATGTATATGCATATGCATATACATATACATATACATATAGATACATATACATATACATCATGTGGATACCTTTTTACCATTCATTCACTTGAGCGTAGTTGGGTCTTAATCTATTCTACGTATGTGTGATTTAGTTTGTGATTCACCGTTTCGATTATTTTCATAATCCATAATTTCTTCTAGATTAAATAAAATTTAAAAAATATTTCATTAATATATTTCTTAATGATGTACAGTATGGATAACGAGGGGGAAATTGTGAGGTGTTCCATGGACGTTCAGGATAGAAGCCATTGTGCAGAGTATTCAAGACGTCAACAATCTGAGGTAAGAGAAGATAATGAGAAGACTCAACGAATAATGCATGCTTTTAAGCAATGCCAGAGGAAACTAAAAACCTCTACTAAGTGGGTGCGACGTAACCATGGTAAGAAGACTCGAAATGGAAAGAAGACAATAAATGTAACATCAGAGAATATACTCCATTTGGTCAACGACACAAACTCCCATGTGTTAAATGTGGAGAACTTGATTGCTGGTCTTGGTCAGTGCATAAGAAATCATGGAAGTGGGGAGAGCAGTTCAACTCGAGAATCAGTTTCTGCCATTATAAGTGGCAATCACGAGATCAAGGATATTGTCGAAGCTACCTACCTCCGCATAATGGATACATGTGGTGCTTTCGGAGCACACCTTTGTGATATTGGTTGTCGAAAGATAATTGATGCTATAAAAGAGCAACAAGACAAGTTAAGTGCCCATGTTGATAGGCTTGGAATGGAAGTATCAAGCCTTAAAGTAACATTGAATAGGTTTGGGGCTTTACTTACCCAAATGAGTCGTAGATTGCAAACACGTGGAATGTAATTACTCAATTGGTTCACCAATTAGGAGTTGATCTTATGATCCTTTTGTAATGCTTATGACACTATTATCTTTTTGTAAGTTTGGGCTCTAAGTACTCTAATGATAATGATGGTCCTTTACTTACCAAAATGAGTTATAGATTGCAAACACGTGGAATGTAATTATTCATTTGGTTCACCGATTTAGAACTTGTTGATGTTATGATCCTTTTGTAATGCTTATGATAGTATTTTCTTTTTGTAACTTTGGGCTCTAAGTACTCGAATGATAATGATGGTTCTTTTTGTCTCTCAGATATCATTGTGTGTGTGTGTGTGTGTGTGTGTGTGTGTGTGTGTGTGTGTGTGAGAGAGAGAGAGAGAGAGAGAGAGAGAGAGAGAGAGAGAGATTGATTTATATATGTGGATATAATCTCTTAGTATTTATATGGAGATTATAGAGAATGTCTCTTTTAATGGTTTTTTATAGAAAATTCTCTTTTTATGGCTTTTTGTCTCTTATATGTACATGGGGGGAAGAGAGAGAGAGAGAGAGAGAGAGAGAGAGAGAGAGAGAGAGAGAGAGATTTCTAAGCTTGGTTTGGTCATTGGAAGACATTGGATGTTGATTTTATAATGTTTGATAAAGATTTGTCACATTGTTATTATCTTTTTATAAGTATATATGTAATGTTTTAGGATTATAGATTTTGTCTGTTATTTTTTTATATGTAAGTTTTAAGGAAAAATGTGAAATGAAGTTAAGGAGATGGAAAGAGCTCTCATCTATTCTACTTTGTGGATCAATGTAGGTACATTAGCTTTTCATAGGACTGCCATATTGTTGATTTGTCATATAGTTTGGGTCTTCCTTAGTCTTTTGAGGTAAGCTACCAAAACTTTGCTTTATTTTTGTTTTTCTTCTTAATTGTATGTTTATTTTTAGAATTTATGATTTTTAAATATGAATAGTTCGATATAGTTTGATAAGAGCATAAGGATTTTAATGCTCATGAGAAAAGATGAAACTTGGCAAAGATCAAATAAGTTTATGACATTTACTTACCTACATATAAGCACAATCTAGCTTGAGTCAAAGGGATGGATATATATCTATATATATATATATATATATATATATATATATATATATATATATATGCATATGTATATGTATATACATATACATATGTATATACATATACATATGTATATATATATATATATATATATATATACATATATATATATATATATATACATGTATATATATATCTATACATATGCATATATATATATATACATGTATATACATATATATATACATATATATACACATGTATATATAGATGTATATATATATATATATACATCTATATATACATGTATATATATATCTCTATATACATGTATATACATGAATATATATATATATATGTGTGTGTGTATATATGTGTGTGTGTGTGTGTGTATATATATATATATACATATACATGTGTATATACCCACTTTAGACTAGACCGCTTAACGTCGACTTAGAGGGTTATTTCTACCCAATCGATGGGGAGACTTGAACCCAGGTGGGTAAATGTCATCCCGAGAGAGAGAGAGAGAGAGAGAGAGAGAGAGAGAGAGAGAGCTTTATAATCTTTTAGTATGTATGTGAAGATTGGAGAAAATCTCATGAGGGATTGTATATTATGTGTATACACAAATATTATAGAAAAAATATTGTTATTTTTATTCAATGTTTACTATTTTATAATAAAGATACTGACTTTATTATTTTATGATGGAATTAGGTTTATAGCAAGAATGGTAGAGACACGTAGTTTGAGGTGTCCTCTTCAGACCATTTCCTTGAATGCTCCAAGGAAAAGAAGAAGAAATGAAAAAATAAAATGTGCACAGGAGTCAAGGGATAGTGAACCTCATTGTTGTGATGCAAGGATGCATAATGTTACCTGTAATACTGGTGATGTATTGATGCAAGAGACTCATAGGATTCTTGCAAAAAACGATACCTTTTGTGCACAAAAACAAGTAGCAAAAGAAACTTTGATGTATTTACCTCAATCTAGCACTAAGAGGTCTCAAATTGCCCTAGGTGGAGATAAAAGGATATCTAACAAGAGTGCTAGAAGTGTTCGCCGTGAAATTGCTAGGAATAGGACTCTTTTGAAAGAAATAACAAGGGAAATGGCAAGTGGAGTTTATTCAGGAATATCACTGGTTCAATGGAGACTTACAAGAAGGTACCGTCGCTTCATCGCTAGAAATAGGACCTCTTATAATGCAGCTAGAAGAGTAAATGAGGGTAATGCAATTACAATGTCTTCCTTTTTTGCCCATGAAGAGAGAGAAGTACCATTTGCTAATACAATAAGAAGGGAGAGTATCGAAGAAATTCTCTCTTATGTATTTGAAAAAAGAAAGGGAGGGATTTTGTCTATCCTCCATGAACTCCCGCCCGTACAAGGTACACATGCAGCTCCTTGGCCTTTGGTATATTCGTGCACTTTAAGTCACTCATTAGGAGGGATGACACGTGAGTGTCGGTTTTGTGGAGCACAGTTATGGGCAAGTGAAAAGAAGATGAGTTGTGGACAGGTTCTTGGCAAATATTGTTGTAAACATGGGCGTGTGTCTGTTCCTTCACTTGCTGAACCACCTGAGCCATTAAGGTCTCTTTTGATTGGTAGTGACACTACAAGTAAAAAATTTCGAGAAAACATCAGGGCTTATAATAGTGTGTTGGCTTTTTCATCATTGGGTGCACAAATAGATGACTCCCTCTTTCACAATAGTAGTGTCTATACTTTCAAGGTGCATGGGACTGTTTATCATCGGATTGGGTCCTTGGTCCCCAATAATATGTACAATCCTAAGCCACAGTTTGCACAGTCGTATGTGTTTGGAATTATAAAATCGACTAGGTGTCATGAATGGATTGGAATCCACAACCCTAGAAACACTTCAATCGATGATGCACACTTCTAATCCATTTGCACAAGCTTTTAAGTATGTGGGAAGAATGTTGAGTGACAATCCAAGTTTGGATTTGAAAATGACTATATGTGAGACGAAATCCACATCTAGGCAGTACTCAATGCCAACAGCTTCCGAGATTGCTGGTATCATGATTGATCAAGGTGATGATCATAATGTTGGTCGTCGTGATATTTTATTGCATACTCGAGAAGGCACATGCAAACACATCTCTAATTTGCATAGATGCTATATGCCTCTTTTGTACGTCATGTTATTTTCAAGAGGGGAGGATGGATGGCACTTGAGAATCCCTTATGCTGATGCACGAGTGCATTGAGAAATGGTCATTGTGTGACTCAACGACAATACTATGCTTATCGATTGCAAATTCGCCCAGATACAAATGCATGCTTGCTACGTGGTGGAAGGTTGTTGCAACAGTTTATGGTTGATGCCTATTGCAGTGTTGAAGAGTCACGATTATCTTGGCTACGCCATAATCAAAAAAGTTTGCGTTCAGAGGTTTATAGTGGTTTAGCAGACATGCTTCACGTGGAAGAAAGTGGAAGTGGTATTGCAGGAAGGACAGTGGGAAGTAGAATAGTGTTACCTTCTAGTTTTACTGGTGGGCCACGACAAATGTATCAACTTTATCAAGATGCCATGGCAATTGTTCGTTCAAAGGGTAAGCCCGATTTATTCATTACTTTCACCTGTAACCCAAAGTGGCCAGAGGTATTAGATGCTTTACTCCCGGGGCAAAGTGCATGTGACCGGCCTGATTTGACTACTAGAGTATTTCACCAAAAACATTCAGATATGATGAAAAATATCGTGAAGAAGGAGCTCTTTGGTAAGGTGATTGGATATGTGAGTGTCATTGAGTTCCAAAAAAGAGGATTGCCTCATTCACACACGTTATTGATCTTGGTGGATAGTGCCCATAAACCTAAGACTCTCCAAGACTATGACAGATTAGTATGTGCCGAATTGCCTGACAAGCAAATGTTTCCTGCTCTGCATGATGTCGTGTTGCATTGCAATATCCATGGGCCCTGTGGGCCATTCAATCCAAATGCAATTTGTATGGATAAAGGGAAATGCACAAGGAACTATCCACGAGCTTTTGCACAAGAGACTACTGTGGATGAGAGTGGTTACCCCGTGTATATGCGTCGAAATGATGGAAGAACTGTGGCATTGAAAAAGTGTAATGTTGATAATAGATGGGTTGTGCCATATAACCCTTATCTTTCAGTCACATATAATGCTCATGTAAATGTGGAAATATACTCAACAATAGCAGCAGTGAAATATCTTTACAAGTACATATACAAGGGACATGACAGAGCAACAATAAGATTTAGCACTGTACAAGGTGGGGATGTTAATGCTGCTTGCGTAGTCGATGAGATTCAGAGGTATTTGGATGCACGTTACGTCTCTGCATCAGAGGCATGTTGGAGACTCTTTGAGTATGATTTACACAATGAGAAGCCTGATGTGCAATGGTTGCAGGTACACTTAGATGGGGGTCATAATGTTATCTTTAGAGATGATGATAATATTGCAGATGTTTTTCAGAGGAAAAATGTAGGCAAGACTACTATGACTGAATGGTTTACTTGTAATCAACAACATCGTGAAGCAAACAATACATTGTAAAGTGATTTCCCTCAACAATGGGTTTGGAACTCTAGGTTGAAGAAATGGACCAAAAGAAAGATTGGAAACACTATAGGGCGCATGTACTTTGTAGCTCCTTTGGCAGGTGAGGCATACTATGTTCACCTACTTCTTACAATATGTAAAGGATCTAAGTCATTTGAAGATTTGCGTTCCCTCAATGGTCACATCTATCCTTCTTTCAAGGCAGCTTGCATTGCCAGAGGGATACTGGAAGATGATTCTGAATGGGTTGCATGTATGGAGGAAGCATCATCTATGTAAAATGCCTTGCAATTGAGATGTCTTTTTGGTACTATATTGCTATTTTGTGAGCCTTCCTGTTGTCGAGGAATATTGTGGAAGAGATTTCGAGAAGAAATGATAGAAGATTTTCTATACCAGTTATCGAGAAGCAGGGGTCAGTTTATTGGTATTGAACAATTAGCTGAAACTCATGCACTACTACATTTAGAAGAAATTCTTCGTGCTCAGAGACGGACATTGGCAGATTTTGAAGGAATGCCTCAACTAAACAGAACTGATTTGGAAGTCTTGGGTGAAAATACATTGCTTTTGGAAGAGAGATCTTTTGATACTGTGGAACAATATAACCTATCAAGTGCTATGGAGTCAACATTAACAGATAGCCAGCGTGTTGCTTTCGATGCTGTAATGCATGCAATTGCGACAGATGCAGGTGACATTTTTTTCCTGGATGGTCCGGGGGGATCGGGCAAGACCTATTTGTATAATTGCTTGCTTGCACGAGTACGTGGACAAGGGTATGTTGCTTTGGCCACTGCATCGTCAGGTATTGCTTCTCTACTCTTGGCAAATGGACGTACTGCACATTCTAGATTCAAGATACCTCTGGAGCTAAACAATTCTTCAACTTGCAAAATCCCTGTACATGGACAACTTGCTGAGGTTTTGAGAGTTTGTAAGCTCATTATTTGGGATGAGGCTCCAATGATTCATCGTTATGCTTTTGAAGCATTGGATAGGAGCTTACAAGATGTATTATTCTCAGATAAGCCATTTGTTGGAAAGGTTGTATTAATGGGAGGAGATTTTAGACAAATCTTGCCTGTTATTATGAAGGGAAGACGTGAGGATATTGTTAATGCAGCATTGTGTCGTTCCTTTCTATGGAACTCTATCAAAGTTCTAAAGTTAACTGAAAATATGCGTATTCAATCAAGCAATACTAATGGATGCAATGAGTTTAAATAGTGGGTCATGAATATTGGGAATGGAGTGGATTGTAGCGATGATAATACGATGGTGACACTACCAAGTAATATGGTCTTGCAAAGATCGACTCTTAAAGACTTGGTACATTGGGTATACTCTGAATTGGCTATCACTACGACATATGCTTCATACTTTAGTGAGCGTGCTATTCTTGCTCCGATAAACAATCAAGTGGGTATTGTGAATAAGATAGCTTTGGATACAATGCCTGGTGAGCCTAAGCAATATTTCAGTGCAGATTCAATTCTTGAAAATGATGAAAATTCATTCCTATATTCCACAGAATTTTTGAACACAATCGACCTTCGGGGCGGATATCCACCTCACTGCTTGGTTTTAAAGTTAGAAGCTCCTGTTATTTTGCTTCGTAACTTGGATCCAAGACGTGGACTCTGTAATGGTACACGGATGATATGTAAGGCCTTTCACTCTAAAGTCTTGGAGACTGAAATCATCACTGGTACTAAAGTTGGTGAAAGAGTATTTCTTCCACGGATTACCTTTATATGCAGCGAGGCCCAACTACCATTCACCATGAGGCGGAGACAGTTTCCCGTGCGGCTGGCATTTGGCATGTCAATAAACAAATCACAAGGCCAAACCCTAAATGTCTTGGGGTTATATTTGGTGACTCCAGTGTTTACTCATGGACAACTATATGTCGCGTTGTCACAAGCACGGTCTCCTCATGCTGTGAAAGTGTTACTTGAGGATAATGCTAATGTGGAGTGTTTATTTGATGATCTTCAAAGTTATACACCTACAACAAACAATATTGTTTATAAGGAGATCTTGATGACTTCATAGTGACAAGTCAAGTTTCTTATTTAAGTTCTGCAATTTGATTAATTTTGTTGTGATTTCTTTTTTATACATATTTGTCCATGGTAAAAGTACCTATTTTTGTTGTTTATGTTTTGACAGACATGTCTAAGATTACCTTTACATTGGACATGCCTTTGTCGAGGATAGTAGGTGAGTTATTCTCTATATTTGCTTAACTTTTCTTGATTACAAAGTATGGAACATGACATTCTATACTAATGTCTATTTGTACACAGCCACCGCTATGGTCAGCTCCTATTACTGCAGGTCACGTAGCAGGGATTATGATTGATGCTTATAGGGATGGGTAAGTATAAGTGTAATTGTTAGGCATTGTATGAATATTTTTTGAACCTATATATAAATAATTGTATAACCTATTTGTTATGCTTTGATTTTAGGATATTATATGACATTGATACGTTTATGGTAAGAGTTGTCGACGAAGGTATCGAGATGTACGGGATTGGTGTTCCTGATGAGGAGTGGGGTGTCTATTTATTTTGGAGAGAGATGGACAGATGCTTTGCATCATTTGAGGAGTATTCAATACCCGATGAGTGGTTGTTTCTTACATCCATCATGACCATTGGTATTCGTTATGTGTTTTATACTAGAGCTCCTCATGTACCATCCACTCGATGTTCTATTGTACGAGGTAATTTTGATTATGTTTTTCTATTATAAGATTTTTTTGAAATTTTATTTATCGATGTGTCGTTATGTGCAGATTTGATTTATCATTGTTTCGTTTGTGCAGGTCCTTTGCATTCATCGATAGTAGAGCATGTGCGGGATGGATCACCGCTTTACAATAGAGAGCGTATTGTGATGAGGAGACAATTGAATGTTCCTTCTCACAAGAGAAGAATTCAATTTGTTGATTCTGACATCACTGACTGAGAAGAGAAGAATTCAACAAATTGAATTCTTCTCACAAGAGAAGAATTCAATTTGTTGATTCTGACATCACTGACTGAGAATACGTATTTTGTGGTGCATTTTGAGAATATGTAATATTGGTCCTTTTTTGCATCTTCGTATGCTACATTACTATGATATTTTTGTTTTCGCCATAAATCTACGAGACATGGATGTTATTTTGAGATATGTATATATGAAGTCACTTGAAATAATGTATTGTGTTTACTTAAAACATGACCAATATTGGGGAAACTAAGTTTATTTTTTCTAGAACTCTACCTGCCGCCGCAGCAATGCGCGGGTCCAATACTAGTATATATTACATGTATGTGTGTGAGAGAGAGAGAGGTGGGCCATAGAAGTGTCAGATATTGGCAACTCACTATGAGTACTAATGTGACAAAGGGGGGAAACATGCATAGAGGGAAGGATATGAAAATCTATGTATGAGAGTGTGTGGGAGAAAAAGAGTGTGTTTGCATTAGTGCATGTGCGAATGTGTGTGTGTGTGTGTGTGTGTGTGTGAGAGAGAGAGAGAGAGAGAGAGAGAGAGAGAGAGATTACATGTAAGATGTACTTATTTGAGAGTGAGCATACCTCACCACGCATTCCTATCATTAAAATTTAATCTAAATTTTAATTTTATAAAATTATACATATGTGAATTTATTTAAATGTGCACGTGCGTGTACGTGTGCGTGTGCGTGTGTATGCATGCATGTGTAAAGAGTTTGTGTGTGTGAAGGGGGGGTGTGATTGCGTGAGAATTTCTATGTGAGTGCGTTTGTATTAGTACATGTGTAAGTGTTTGTGTGTGCGCATGAGAGTGTTTATACATACATGTGCATACATCGGCATCATCTCTGTGTGTTTGAGAGAGTGATATGGGACATGCCTAGAGAGAGAGAGAGGTGTAAAGAGGGTAAAAAGAGAGAAAATAAAAAGTAGCTTTTAATAAAAAAAATAGAATGAAATTATATATATATATATATATATATATATATATATATATATATATATGTATGTATGTACACACATACACACATGCACATACACACACACACATGTGTGTGTGTGTGTGTGTATATATATATATATGTATATATACGTATATGTATATGTATATACATATATTTGTGTATATATATATATTTAAAAGTGAACACCTTACCACCCATTTTTGCACATTAAAATTTAATCAAAATTAATTAAAATTATGTTGGGATTTTACATGTAAAAATATACGTATAAGTATATGTATCTAAAATATAATATTGTATATACTATATATTCATGTGTGTGTGTGTGTGTGTGAGAGAGAGAGAGAGAGAGAGAGAGAGAGAGAGAGAGAGAGAGAGAGAGAGAGAGCGAACTTCTATGTGTAGGAGAGTGTGAGAAGAGCATGCATGTGCGCGCACGTGACTATGCGGGGGTGTGTGGGTATGAGAGTTTCAACATTTGAGAGTGCATGAGAGAGAAGGAGAGGGTCATGTACATGTGAGAGAGGAGAGAGAGAGAAAAGCCTAGAGGAGGGAGAGAGAGAGAGAGATGGCTATACGAAGGGAATTGGTGAGAGCTTTTATGTGTAGGAGAGTGCGAGAAGAGCGTACATGTGTGCGCGTGTGACAATGTGGGTGTGGGTACGAGAGTTTCAACATTTGAAAGTGCATGAAAGAGAGAAGGAGAGGGTCATGTACATGTGTGTGTGTGTGTGAGAGAGAGAGAGAGAGAGAGAGAGAGAGAGAGAGAGAGAGAGAGAGAGAATGCCTAGAGGAGAGAGAGAGAGAGAGACATGGTTGTACAAAGGGAATTGGTTCTTCTTTAAAAGAAACTTGGTCATCGTAGCAACGCGCGAGTTTAATACTAGTACAAATGAGCTAAGAAGCTCTTGAAATAGTTAGAACGGTCAAGTGTGTAGCATCATCAAGGTTTGCTTATATCCTAGTTATCAAGCTATTCTTGGTAAATGCCAAAGCTCTTGCCTTTTTACTAGGTTTAATTCATGCCCATTTGTAGTGCTAGAAAAATACATGTTTTTCAACCAATCAAAAATAACATCTTTTTGGATTTTTTTTCCAACATCTCTATTTTTATACTTGCTTACATCTCTAATTTATGCTAGTTTTATAATTAAAATATGTGATTTTTTGGTTTTTTTCCTTAAATTAAGGACTTTAAAATTGCGACCATGTTTTCTTGATTCTGATTGGTACAAAAATATTAGAATGCTACTTTATTACATGTTTCAATTGATTGTTTTCTCACAACGGTCTACACATACAGTAGGTGGAGTTTACTCTTAGACAATAGTAAAGTCTTAGATGAGATCGAATGGTTGTAGCAGGCGGGAAAATCAGTTCAACTTTAAGGGCTAAGTCTACATGGATGGTGGCATGAACTATATTCGTGGACCTAAATGGTCATATCATGATTGCGTTGCGTATATAAGCCTATATAGATATATGGCCAACCTCTTCTCCATAAAAGTTCATTAGTCATCATTGTGAGTTTACTCACTTAACTTCTACTAGCGCACAACCTCCATCCTAGTAGTTTCAAATGATCCATCAAGCTTTCTTCTCACAAGAGCACATAGGTGTGGGGCTTTATTATCTATTGCGTCACTTTAACAATATGATATTTTTCTTATTGTGAATTTTTACTATTATGTAATCTGAGTTTTAAAGTTTTGAGCTATGAAATGAGTTTACTACCTAGCACACAACCTCCATCTCAGCAATTTCATATAAGCCATGGAAGTTCCTTTGATTGGAGCGCATAGGTGTGTGGCTTTGTTATCTATTGTATCAATTTAGTAATACAATATGCTTCTCTATCTCTACTATTATGTATTTTGAGTTTAAAAGTTTTGTGCTATGAAAGACTACTTCTGATGTTCTCTTGTATATATTACATGTTGTATCCTTTTATGTGATATTAGAACTTCGGCTTGGTACACTACACTTTGGCTTGGTACACGACTTCTTTGCTAATTCTTGTGTAACCGTTCCTTGTGAGGAATGGTATCTTTTGCAAGAGACAATACCCACCACCATTTGGGTGATTGCAAGAAGCTTAATGATTAATTATCGTCTTTGGAATTTCAAGCTTAAGGTTATTTGTTTCTTTTATGTTTTGTGAGCCAGCATCATTGGTGTTCATGTTCAACTCCCACCAACAAGGGATGCATATGGTAATCCTACACCACTTGTTGTCGACTTAGTCCAAGTTGGAAGAGGAATTGATTTAGATGCTCTTTGTGTCATCGTCACTAGCGTGGAAGAAAGTGTGCTCACCATGGTTCAGTATTTCTCCACCATAACTACATAAGCATGCACTTTGTTGTAGAGCCAGTATGAGATCGTAAATCCCTCAAGGAATCCGAAACTTGAAAATCAGCTTCAACAAGAGAAGCTAAATGAAGGTGGAATGATTAAAAAAAGGACACATGGCCAAAGAATGTAAGAAAAAGCAAACAAATGCCAAGAATAACACTATAAAGAATTCAGTCGTACTGTACAAATAGAGTTGTTTGTTGCCATTGAAGAAATCTACACTGAAAGTTTTATTCTACAAATGAGCAGACAATTTGCTATCTTGCAAGGTACTTCTAACCCATTCAGGCATAACCCTAGATTCATTGATTTGCTGATGTTACAACATTTATTGCATCTTCTAGTAACTGACTTAAATTTGGTGTATCTATTCCTTGAGAATTTCCACCTTAAAATTAATAAAGATCGGTAGAAAAAATCTACTGAGAATCAACAAAAATTGATAGTAATAACCCATCGAACATGTCAAGTGAATTGGCATAGGCATGCTTATTGAATTCCATCATTGGATAGATAGAATTTTCTATAAAAATGACATCCCTACTAGTAATGATCATCTTTGTGAGAGGATTCTAGAGACTGTAGCCTTTGCTTTCAGCACTATAGCCAATAAAAATGCATTTTACTACCTTGTCTCATCAAGCTTAGTTCTACTTTGTGTTGGCATATGTATATATGCCAAACAACCAAAAACATGCATGCGTTTAACCTTAGGCTTTTTATTAAACCAAGCCTCATAATGAGTGATAGTCTACAAAGCTTTAGCAGGGCACATGTTCAGCACATAGGTAACACAAAGAGTTAGTTTCATCTAAAACTGGTATGGAAGTTATTGACCTTTAACCATGCATTTAACCATCTCCATGACAGTTCTGTTTTATATCTCAACAACAACATTTTGTTGTGGTGTGTAAGGAGTTGTGCACTGATCCTTAACACCTTTTTATACCAAAAAATCTTTGAATACATTGGATATGCATTCTCCCCCTCTATCTGAATGGAGAGTTTAAACTTTTAAGCCAGTTTTATTTTTAACCATAGCAACAAAGTACTCAAAATGAAAATTACCTCTGATTTTTCTTTCATAGGATAAGACTAGTTGTAATCATCAATGTGATGAATGTAAAAAGTAATAAGTTTTTTCCCAAAGAAGTAGTCCTCATTGGACCACACACATCACTGTGTATGAGCTATAAATTTTTTTTAGCTCTATCTACTACATTCTTTGGAAAACGTTGCCGAGCAAGTTTCCCAAGGATGCATCTTTAACAAACATATCTTGGTGGTGAATCAAGTAGGGAAAGATCATCTACTAACATCCCATAATTAGCCCACTAATAAAAGTGTAGCCAAACCTAGCATGCCATAATTGGGCATCTTTCATTGCACTAGAAGTGTGCCAAATAAGTAACATTACACTTGTCATACGTTTGTGTAAACCACTAATGGTATAGTAAGAACAATCTGTTTGTCATGTTCTCATGGAGACAATGCATTTTTCATCTGTAAATTCAACATCATTAAGAACCCCCCCCCCTCATCTTGCTAGAGTAGGCACAAAAAAAGATTATTTTAGAACAAAAAGTACATTTGAAGACAAAGATCCTCGCCACTTGTTGCAATAGTGAGAACTATCTCACCAATACCTTTGACAGGGTCAGAGTCATTGTTGGCATATATAAAAGTGTGACCATCTTACGTAGTTTTCATATGTTTAACCAAACTTCTTTGAGAAGTGTCTCCATATGTTTGACCAAACTTCTTTGAGAAGTTATGTGCTTATAAGTACCATTGTCAAGAAACCAACTGTCAGAGATAGTTTTGCAACAGTTGCATTGAGATATGCATCTTGGTTAGGATTATAGCTGCAAATGGCCATTAGAAGTCTTGATAGACTGACATTAGTAGAGTCCTCTTTCTTTATAGCTATAAAAAGCAATTAGTGAGAAGTCTTTACGATATTAGTAGAGTCCTCTTTCTTAGAACTTGATTATCAAAGGTAGAATTGTTGGAACCCTTGTTGGATTCCTTTTTCTTCTCTTTGTTGTTTTGAAGTTGAAGCAATTTCTTTCAATACTAACAAGTCACATTCTTTGGCTTATTGAAATCACCCTTATCCTCAAAAGTTTTGTTCGAATTGGTCTTCACCTAAAGTTTCTTGTCCTTATCCTTGGCTACTAAAGCTTGATTACTACTAGAACTCTCAGTGACATTTTTCCTAGATTGTTCCTTCTTGCAAAACAAGCTAACACGCTCATGGGTAAGAGGAGCTACATTACCTATCAAAGAAAGACAAAGGGAAGCATTGAAACCTAGATAAATTTAAGGCAGAGCTAAGAGTGATATTAAATAGCAGTGATTTCATCAATATTGAGAAGTTGCTCTATCAAGTCCTATAATTTTGTTAAATGTTCATTCATGGACCTCTTTTCTCACAAATTTTCATTATCAAGTTTCCTTTTGAGAGAAAGGTAATTCTTACATCATTTTTAGCCTAATACATAATTTCTAGAGTGTTTCAAGAAAGCATAGATGTTTTACAAGAGCGAATGTGTGGAACTATAAAACTTTAACTAACAAGGAAATCAATGCCAAAGTTTGAACATCATGCGAATCCCATCTTCCTTAGTCAATGATAATTTAAGGAGTTTGATGTTGGGTTTATTGGCCTTGATCCCTTTGAGGAGTGGTGGGATTAATTGCACTAGGAAGGGATCATCTCACCACTGACATGACCCCATAAGCCCTTTACAATAAGGACATTTCTGACCATAAAACTCTATAGGGAGTAATTTGATCCATCTAATTTATCTTCTTTGGAAAGAATATAAGGACATTTCTAGCCATAAAACTCTATAGGGAGTAATTTGATCCATCTAATTTATCTTCTTAGAAAGAATACCAAATAAATAATTTGCAGAGTTATTGGCTATACTTGGCTGCTTGAGAATAGATATGCGATAAGATAAGTTGACGCATTGTTGATGTACTCTTTGGAAAGTTGTTAGAAAATATCGGTCAGATTGTCGATTGGAATCTCTGATTGGATGATTGGAGGCTTCGACCTCGATGATTGGAGAAGAAGAATCGCTAATTGCATTGTGGAAGAAATTTCGAGAGGAATCGCCAATTAAAGAACATGAAATCAGATGATTGGAGTGGAATCGAACAATTAGGAAACACCAATCAACGGACGATTATAAAACAATGTTCGAATAATTGGACATGACCAATTGGGTAACAAGAATTGCACGATTGAAAATTATGATCATTAATTAGAAAAGTTGAATTAGACGATTAGAAAATTACACTTGTCGATTGGAAAAGTACAATCGCCAATTTTAGAAAAGTACAATCGTCGTTCAAAAAAGTGCAATCGAGAAATTAGACCAATCGATTAAAGAAGCCAGAAGCTGCGATTGGAAAAGTTGAATCGTAGCACAATTGGAAAATCTGGTAAATGTTGGAGAATGTAACGATTGGAGAAGCTAGTGATTGGTGAGCTAGTGTAATCTTTGCCAATTGGAAAAGCTGATGATCGCACTCTTTATGATTAGATATCCAAATGAACGATCGTCCAATGATTTTATCTACCATGTGTCAGATAACTTGCCACTTGTCAACACTACATGAAGCAGTGGAAACCAACAAAATTGATCGCGATGAATTTAGTTGTTCATCAATTAAAACTGATATTAAAAAGAGATGACATTTTGTGTGGTGGTGGGCACTGCAGAAGCTATTGACTATGCTATTGACTGTGTGAGATTATTGCAACCGGTTGTAGGTGGGACTTGGTGTCACATGTTTGTAAATTCCACACTCTTTACCGTGAGGAAGATCATTTTCTCACCCTAACGGCACCACTCGGCCTCAACTTCCCCATCCATGTAATAGATTCACTTCACTCAACCATGATAGAGATGAAAACCCTTGTTTTTGCCATGACAAAGTCTACTTTCTGCCAGCTCTGTAACATGCCCAATCATCAATACAAGCTGTTCGGTGTCCTTTGACTATATCATATAGTAGTATACTCTTACCTCAAACAAGCTCTTGCCATCAGTGCCACCATTTAAACCATCCATGTGGCTCACCCTCAGGACATCTCTATGGATGAGGCACAAGAGGCCTTTACCTTTTCTAAGCCATAAGCCTGAGGACGAAGAAGAAGACCTCGATGAGTTCTTAGAAGGAACGTAGGGCGAGTACCAATCTTTTGGAGAAGACCATATCTGATTCTTCAAACTCTCTCTCTCTGACCTCTTTTTATCTGCATAATGCTTTTGTCTATCTTGGGTTGCCTTTATATCTTTACGGATTGATTGCATCTGCTGGTCCATGTCATCAAGCATTTGTCTGGATATTTTGACTCTAATCAATGGGTCAGACCAAGTCAACTATGTAAGGCAATCTTGTCCATACAAAGCTTTGAAAGGACTCATCCCAATGCTCGGATGATAAGAAGCATTGTAAGCAAATTCAACCAGATGCAGATGACAACCACTTCTTGGGTTCCCTGCTGCCGCCGCAGCATGACCGAAGGATATCTTTTATTACCTGATTCACCATTTCCGTTTGGCCATCTGTTTCGGGGTGATAGGCTGTGCTGAGATCCAAGAAAGTTCCTAGTGCTTCAAAGAACGTAGTCCAGAATTTCGATGTGAATTTGGGATCTCGGTCACTTACTATCCTCCTGGGTAAACCATGCAATCTGAAGATCTCCTTAAGGAAAACTCTGGCAACATCCACTGCAGAGTATGTTTCTTTCACTGGAATCAGATGGGCAACTTTGGTTAGCCTGTCAACTACCACAAAAATGGAGTTGTAACCTGATTGCACTGAAGGTAATCTAGTGACAAAGTCCATACTGAAGCATTCCCACTTCATCTGTGGAATGTCTAGAGGCTGCAGTTTCCTTGGCATCTGCCTTGACTCTTTGTCACATCAAGCATTACCGCACATGATCAAGTACATCCTTTTTGAGTCCTGGCCGCCAGAAGAAGCTTTTCTTCATAGACATATAGGTTTTTATAAACCCCATATGTTCAGCTATCAGGCTATCATGGGCTTCTCTCAAAATTCTTTCCTTTATTCCCTCATCATTGGGGATACATAGCCAATTATTATAATACATGCGTCCTAGCTTAATTTCTATTATCCTCTAAAAACCTTTACAAAATTGAAGAGATTGGAGCTTCTCTCTCTCTTTAATCTTCCTTGGTGACTCCTACAACATACCAAACAAATTGATTGGTTGGGGGCCTCTACTGCGCGATCAAAGAATCAAGTAAATTAGAAGGTAAAGTGTGGATTATTGTCTTTTTCTTATTAAAACTCGAAATTCTTCTCTTCTCAACCCCTCTCAAGCTTGAGAAGCTTTAATTTGAATGGCTTTTGATTACTATTGAAGTTCTTTTATGAATTGTAATAAAGAAACACATAAATTTTCATTTATGCTTAATTTTAATGGTTTTTAAGCATTTCTCTCTCTCCCCCCAAAGAAAGGTCATTCCTATGACCTATTCTCAATCTAAATGAAGCTTCTCATGAAGCATTTCTCTAATCCAAAAGTAATTTCTATGCTTGTCTAATTGGAGATCAAAATAATAGCTTTTTAATGCTTTTATGATATTTATTTCATAGAGAAATTATGAATCAATCCATAATTGGATAATGATCTAATTAGTGGTCATTCTAATCATATCAATAATATTAAACTTCATTCTTTCAATTAAATTGAGAATTACTAGTAATAGCAAGCGGAGCTATGGTAAAATTTTTGTGAAATAAACACTAATAAACACACAAAAATATTTTCACTCATAATATGAAAAGAGGACTTCCTACCTTATTCTAGGAATTATCATCCTAGATTAATTGAATGACTCTCATTATAATCATGGAGAAATTGATTTTTATGTTTATGCATAATTAGTAAATTAGAAAAAAGAGAAATTTATAGTAATTTATTTTTATGTTAAAAGAGTAATCCCCATGACATTGGAAATCCATGTATTCTAATGATTTAGAGAAAAAAATTGGAATGCTAAAATAATGTATATTTTATGAAAGATTTTAGTTAAATTTATCTTTTTGTATAAATAAATTTTTATGATGAAAGAGAAATTTTCACCATATTGAAATTCAAATATTTAAATAAGGAAAGTATAATTCCTACTGCAAAGGAATTAATGAAGATTTTTATTTAATTTTTAAGAGAAAATATAGTTAAATTTATCTTTTTGTATAGATAATTTTTTATGATGAAAGAGAAATTTCCACCATATTGGAATCTAATTAATTAAATGAAGAAAGTGTAATTCTTAGTGCAAAGGAATTAATGGAGATTTTTATTTAAATTTTAAGAGAAAAAATTAGTTAAATTTATCTTTTTGCATAGATAAGTTTAAATGATAAAAGAGGAATTTTCACTATATTGGAATTCAAATGTTTAGATGAGAAAAGTGAAATTTTTAGCTTAAAGAAATTAATGGTTATTTTTATATAATTTTAAGAAAAATTTTAATATATTTAATTTATGAAAAAGAGAAATTCCCATGATAATTGGATTGCACTCATCGAAATGAGAAAAAGAAGGATTTCAAGTTTATTCAAAAAAATAGATATTGATATTTTAGTTAAAAGATGAATTTCCATGATATTTGAGAAAAGATGGATTTGAATTAAATTCTAATGTCAAAAGATGAATTTTCATCATAATTCTACCTAATGAATTAAGGTTGAGAATTTATGTGGGAAAAAGAATATCTTGGATATTTGAATTGGTTAAATCACTGAATGGATATTTACCAAAAAACTAGATGTTTAGTTGAAAGGAATCCTGGTAGAACTAAACTGAATGACGTGAGGTCGGACAGTAAACCTAATTGTCCTTCTCTCAAACTAAATCAGACAAAAACTTCGTGACCAATTCCAATTACTAAATCCAAAGAATAGACTACCGGAACTAATCTAGTTTTTTTCCTGATCAATCTCACCAAGAATCTAGTTGGATAAATGGATAAAATGACGGGTAGATTACCCTCATGAGAGATCAAGGATCCTCATTATGAAACTGGGAATTATTGGAAAAAGGGTCTTTGGAACCGACCTCAAATTGGAATCTCACTTGCATTGGAAACTCTGTTTTTCATTCAAAGGACTGTTTTACGCCACAATGCTGGAGGAAGCATTTGGCTTATGTTTTTCTAAGAGGAGGTTCGTTGGAACAGTTGGCGGGGAGTCGTCAAGGGACGTCGCCCACCGCAGCAAAGTCTGCCAAGGTCTTGACTAGCCTCGGTATGGTTAAAATGGTGCGCTTCCGGTATGATGGGCAAGGACCGACGAAGCGCTCCCTGAGTGAAGTGCTAGGACACCTAAGGAGGATCCTAGAGGGTTCTGACCAGGCGATGCATGGGCTCACGATTTCTAGGACACCCAGGCGTACGTTGAGGAAGATACCTGATGGACAAAAAGAAAAGTTTTTGGGAACAAAAATTTGATATTGGATCTCGTTGGTTAGCCAGCTGGTCTTCAACGGAGAGTTCAGAGGATGCATTTTTGTAATACAATGGACTTGGAATTTTGGAAAACAATGATCGGAAATATTATGATTTTATTCAAGGATTGTCTTAAAGCCAGTCGAATCTGTTATAAATTACAATTTCATATTGGGTGTGTGTACGTGGTATGCCTAATTGATTTTTGCATGAATCGCCGGCTAGGGGGCCTGGGAACTCTTTTCCTCGGTACCCGGGCAAAAACCCAATCAAATCTTTATAAAGGAATCCCACCAATTCAATGGTCAGTTTGGCTAACCCATGGGCCGGATAGATCGGAGGATTCTTGAGAAACAACTAGATACAATTAGTTACGTTAATCAGTTTAAATCCTGAGAAGACTTTGTTCTATGGGAAGGGATTCCATGGACCAAGTGCAAGTCTCTTCTTGATCTGGCCATGTGACTTCAGGTTTGTTCGGTCAGATCAGTTTAATTTAGTCAAGACTTGACTCGTTAGAATAATCTCCTAGTTAAAAGATTTTTCCCCTTCCTGGCGAAATCGCCCATGCCTTTCGGGTGAGGGGAGTCTTCCGGGCGGCCCGGTCTCAGAGGGACTGCCCCCCAGGCTAGCCTCTCTGTGGGCAAGGCCCCGAGTGTGCAGGACCCCCGCCCCCGCGCGGGAGGCCGACGCCGCTTTCGCCACCGATAGGAGCCCCGGAGCGGGCGGGAGGGGACCTCACAAGGTGTGCACGCTCTCTAGTCGCTTTGCTGCTACTCCCTCTTGCGAGTATCATCAAGGATTTTCAGCGTGCTTCCTCACCTCCTCATCTCATCTCTCTTGGTTAATGAACCAAGACTTTACTCCCCCCGTTTTCACCGCTTGGGTGACATCGGACCTCCTGTGTTTCATATAATCTCTCATGAGATCGTAGATCCACTTGTTAGGTACTTCCTCTCACTACCTGGGGCAGGCTTGAACTCGCTCTTGATTTGATTACAAATTATTATTTTCTTCTCCGATGATGGAAGGTAGAGGAATTTGGTTAAAGTTTCATGGGAAAATACTATTTTACATAGTTCCCTCACATGACTTCGCATCTCCTGACCAACATCATCAAGAACGACCTTCCCTTCCTGTACTGTGTAAAGATGCTGAGATCAACGCGATGAGATGGGGGTGCCGGCCACACTCTGTGTATGGGTGTGGACGCTCTCGTGGAGGGGTAAATGCATCCGTGGCACTACTACTGCCACAACAACCACCACCACCCCTATGACACGTACCGCAACTACAGTTGGAGGAACGGCCTGAGGGTGGGGGGGTTTGAGTAGGGGATGGTATTAAAGAGAATGTGGGGGAGAGGGAGAGCTTCAAACCCTAGTAAGCAAACACACACACACGGAAGAGAGAGCAAGACACAAGAGAGAGCAAGACACAAGAGATGGATGGTAGAATTTTCTTCTATCTTCTTCTTCTCTACTTAACCAATATAGCATAAAAGATAAGAGTACACACTATATGGGTTAGTACTCAACTACTACAACATACAAGGGTTAGTCCATAATGTGAACCTGACTAAATGAGCTCGCGCTATAACTATGCCAATCTCTAGTAATCCAAAATGGCTATCACACAGCCTGTCATCCCACTGGCTGCATATCATCCATAATAGTGAAAAATTTGCATTGGATATCTGAAATCCAATGGTAACAAGACATCCCCGATCTTGTTTGACCATGCTTTGGGTGCCTGCTTCAAGCCATACAAGGCTTTGGGTAACCTGCACACAAAATCTGAATGTGCATCACTCTCATAACCTTGTGGCTGCATCATGTACACTTCTTCTTGCAAATCACCATGCAAGAAAGCATTCTTTACATCCATTTGATATAAAGACCAACCCTTCGCCTGATGCAGCCATAGCAATGACAGCTCTCATGGTTGCCATTCTTGCAACCGAGCTGAATGTCTCCTCATAGTCTATGCCATAAGTCTGCGCATAGCCCTTAGCAACCAATCTTGCCTTGTACCTGCTTACTGAACCATCAGCATTCTGCTTGACTTTATACACCCACTTACATCCAATTGCCTTCTTTTCCTTAGGCAAAGGCACTAGATCCCATGTTGCATTTGCATCCAATGTTGCCATCTCCTCATCCATGGCATCTTCCCATTTCTTATTTCCAATTGCTTGTTTAAAGAAAGTGGGATCAACCTCCTGTATTGCTTTTATCATTCTTTACATCCATTTGATGTAAAGACCAACCCTTCGCTGCTGCAGCCATAGCAATGACAGCTCTCATGGTTGCCATTCTTGCAACCGAGCTGAATGTCTCCTCATAGTCTATGCCATAAGTCTGCGCATAGCCCTTAGCAACCAATCTTGCCTTGTACTTGCTTACTGAACCATCAGCATTCTGCTTGACTTTATACACCCACTTACATCCAATTGCCTTCTTTTCCTTAGGCAAAGGCATAGATCCCATGTTGCATTTGCATCCATGTTGCCATCTCCTCATCCATGGCATCTTCCCATTTCTTATTTCCAATTGCCTGCTTAAAGAAAGTGGGATCAACCTCCTGTATTGTTTTTACCATGTAAGCATAATGATGGGCTATATATCCATCATATCTTAACCTATCAACATGGTATCTAACCCTCGTAGACCTGTGTACACTTGGAGCACTGCCAGGTGTCCTCAAAACAGCCCTGGTTCTCCTTGCACCAGGAGTAACCACAGACGGAATGCCAAGCTCCTCATCAAGGCTCTGCTCATAGTAGCCACACTAGAGTCACTATCCACATATGAGTGATAAATCAGGATCTACCTTTTCCTTCCCTTTCCGTGATACATGTGTACCTGCATCATTCCTCAACCTACCTGACCATGGGCTAACATTGGATCCACTGCTCAGGTCCACTCAGCACCTATGATTGCTGCTCTACATGTGGTGCAACATCAGCACTTCTTACATCTGCATCTTCTGTTGCCTTCACTACTAGTGTATACCAACTACTCATCTCATCAAAGACAACCTCTCTGCTTACTCGCATCTCACGAGTGTTAGGGTTATAGTATCTATAACCTTTTTTCTCCATGGCATAACCAATGAAGATGCATTTCTCTGCCTTTGGATCCAACTTTGTTCTCACTTCATCAGGAACATGTGCATATGCAATACACCCAAACACTTTCAAGTGAGACACATCCGGTCTTATGCCTGTAAACTTATGTTCAAGAGTCATACCATGAATAGACAGAGAATTGACGGTTTGGCCCTTGGTTTTCAATTGCTGCATAAATCTGTCCTCTTTCCTCTTCCACACACATCCCCTGTTATGGAACTAAGCATGTGCTGCGTCACAAATAGTTGCTCACTTCTGTCACATCACCTCCATGTTTGCTAGATGATGCATAGTTGCCTTGCTGCAACTTCCCACTTTTAATGTCATTCTGCTTTTTGTAGCAGTCCTTTGCCATGTGTCCTAGTTTGCCACAATAATAGAACTCTATGCTATTTGCATTTTGATTTCTTTCGGCCTCTTTGGCTCCCCCTACCTCTAGACTGGCCTCTTCCACCTATGTATGATTGCTGCTATGAATCATTGGACTGTTGTTGTCCAGAATTTCGATTT
Source organism: Cibotium barometz (assembly GCF_041138505.1). NCBI lineage: Eukaryota > Viridiplantae > Streptophyta > Polypodiopsida > Cyatheales > Cibotiaceae > Cibotium > Cibotium barometz. The sequence continues at coordinate 30,768,188 of NC_141079.1, read as the reverse complement.
CCTTTATCGGCGGCGGCCACCACCTTAGCCTCGACCACGGCCTCTACCCCTGAATTAAAGTAGAAGGCATGTTCCGATGTGTTCTTGCTTTGTGAAGAAGAATCCTCACCTAAAGCCTTTTCTTCTATGATCAGCATATATCAAGTCCCGAAAGTTGGGAATATTCTCCCTAACTGCAATGGAGGTCTTGAATGGGTTGTACTCTTTGCCAAGCCCATTCAGACCGACACTCACCAAATCATCATCCTCCACTGATACATTGATAGACCCAAGGGATTCAACAATGCTCTTGATCTTTAGGGCATATTCATTGATGGACATGTTTTTCTTTTCCACAGTATGCAATTCTTGCTTTAATAACTACAACTTCCTTGCCTTTGTGTTAGTCTAGAAAATTTGAACCAGATTCTGCCATGCAACTGCTGGAGTGTTTGCATCCTGTATGTGTCATATCATAGTGTCTGTGACATTAATTGAAAGCCAGTACATGACTTTTCTTGCACCCTGATTCCAATCCTTGAATGCCTTTATATCTGCAGGAGTGGCATTCTCCTCAGATAACTCTGGAGGCTCCTCATTGTCTCCTTCTACATAATCCCAAAATCCTTTACCCATCAGGAAATTAGTCATTCTAAACTTCCAGGCATGGAAGTTATTCTTATCCAGCTTCTCACACCTAACAATTTGATTAATTTTGTTAGACATGTTTTCCTACAGCAATCAAATAACCTGCAAACAGACAACTTCTGTATGCAACCTGTAATACAACAGTATCTCTTGTAACTGCAGCACAGCAGTACTTCAGCACAACCTGTGTGTCACCAAATGTGACCAGAGTACATGTACATACATCCAGTATCAACAATACATGTGCAAACCATGTCTGCACTTCCAAAATGCACTGTTGCACTGCAATAACCAGATTTCGAGCAGAAACAGTTCTCCACCAGAACTTCTAGAAAACTGCCGTCTCCCAAAAATACCCTGCAGGTGACAAAACGGGGCCTGTACCCCGCGCCGCCTGAAATGCGATTTTATCCAATAGGACTTTATACCTGTCCTGTAGCTCCGCTCCCGCGATTACAGCTCCTCAATCGGAGATGTGTAGCTGCCAGAGCTACTAAGAGAGTGTTGTACCTAAACCAAGAAGGGCAAAGAGATGATGGTGCTCTTACCCGTGTAGTACCGCTTCCTTCCTTGCTTGTTCTTGCCTCCTACTTGCCTCCTTAGCTCTCACACGAACCAGGCTACTTTGATACCATCATAAAGAGAATGTGGGGGAGAGGGAGAGCTTCAAACCCTAGTAAGCAAACACACACACACACAAGAGAGAGCAAGACACAAGAGAGAGATGGATGGCTGAATTTTCTTCTATCTTCTTCTTCTCTACTTAACCAACATACCATAAAAGATAAGAGTACATACTATATGGGTTAGTACTCAACTACTACAACATATAAGGGTCGGTCCATAATGTGAACCCGACTAAATGAGTTGGCGCTATAACTATGCCGGTCTCTAGTAATCCAAAATGGCTGTCACACAGCCTGTCATCCCACTGGCCGCATATCACCACCCATAATCTCACCAACCATGTCAATGGTGTAGATGCGGAAGCTGTCACCCCCCAGGCGGGTCATCAATGTCCGCGTAGCACTACTTGAGCTCGATATCTCAACAGGTATGGGTGTAGGTGTGATCATGGTCATGGTTGATGATGGGCCTGCACTTGTCTTGCCATGGGTAAAATAGGCTCTAGCCATGGTTGCTTGGGGGTGGCTTGTGCAATGAAAGTAAAAAATTGGTTAGGGCTCATGACACATGGAGTAGGTGGGATAGCTGGTTGGGGGGTAATGCCGAGGGTGATTTTTGGGCTATCTGTATGGTCCTCCATCTGCATTTGTGCATGGATATGTTTATGTAGGTGGATATGCAAGTTATGAGTAAGAGCATATGAACATGTGACATGTAACAAATATATATATTTTTTAAAAGAATAAGACCAGAGGACTTGCCTCTGAGATTAGTGTCAGAGTTCCTACATCACAAAAACATAAAACCCACACTAATCAGCTACATTTTAAAAGCACAAAATCAAAATAATATGGAGAGATTAGGAAAGAGAAAAAAGGGGCTTACCTCTGAGAGATTAGGGATAGATAGTAGAGACATACAACCTGCCAAAAAAAAAACCAAAAAACTAAAATTAGAACACTATGCAGGTGTAAGAAAACATGAAAGCAAGAAAGATGGTGGTGTAGGAGAGTGTAGAGATGCGAGAGAGAGAGAGAGAGAGAGAGAGAGAGAGAGAGAGAGAGAGAGAGAGGGGGGGGGGGGGACAACCAAAAGGTCACCGGGGGGAAGGGGAGTTGAAAATTTCCAACTTGCAAAAAAAAACCCAAGAAAAAGAGATTAGAACATTGAATATGTAAGAAATCATGAAGGAACCAAGATGCTAGTGTAGGAGAGTGTAGGGATGTAGGAGAGAGAGAGAGAGAGGATATGCAAATAGGGGGGTGGGAGATTAACTTACTGCGCACAAAAGAAGAGAACCGAAAATGAGAAAAATAGAGTCTGCATTTTGGCTCTGTAATTTTTCCAGTGTAAAAAGATGAGTCGGTATAATCGTCGGTAAAGGGGTCGGTAAAAGCGTCACTAAAAAAGTCGGTAAAATCGCTGATATATTCGTTGGAATGTGTGCTTACCGACGTTATTCCTATGCGTTTTACGACATACTTTCCGACGACGAAAGATATTATATTGTAAAAATGTATACAAGCTTTGAAATTTCCCACTCCAACATCTTTTCCATTAGAATTTAAACTTTGGCCGACTAGACTATGGCCTAATATATAAAGGGCCATTCCTCCCCTCCCAAAAAACATAAATTTACAGTCATGGATGGTGTGAACACTACAAACACATCGGGACACCCGAACGTAGAGGAGAAATGCTCGTGCCCTTGCAATCGGTGCAAGTACCAAATCTCTCGAGACGATGAAGAATTTGCAAAATGACCATGTAAAGAAAAACGGTATATTTCTAGTTGAGCATCTAAATACATTACTTGGTGTTGCAAATGTGTGTCCTCAAAATGAGCAACAGATCGATTACTTGGACCTTCAACCCGAGTGGATTACTAGACAGATAACAACACAAGCAAGTACTAATCAGCCTCATGTTGAAGAAGAAACTATGGTGGCCTATCTGACGTATTTAGAGCAAGACATGGATGACATGATAGATGCCCTACATGACACAGGGGATACTGAGCGAGAAATAAAACAGGAGATGGGCAGTGTCCATCGAGGTACAGAGCAGGCCTCAAGAGAAGAGCAAGAGTTGCATAAGCTGGCTCGTATGCCTTTGTATCATGGTGCACATATATCTGTTTTGCGTACATGCCTCATAATACTAAACTTTCAATCAATATTTGGATGGTCCGATACTAGCGTATCAAAACTTTTTGCATAAGTACTTATCACCCTTTCCATTTTTAATCTCTTTCTTTTACCTTTTTTAAATCATCATTGTCAATATGACAGATCATTGAGAGATCAAATATTGCCAGAAGGCAACGAGATGCCTACAGACCACCAAATGCGTGCAAAATCCATATTACAATCCATTGGCATGGACTACAGTTCCTACCACACTTGTCCAAATGATTGTGTTCTTTATCGGCACGAGCATGCAGGCATTGCACAATGTCCACAATGTGGAGAATCCAGATATAGGAAAGATGTCCGAGGAGAAAGGGTTCCTACAAAAGTACTCGGGCATTTCCCTATCATTCCATGGATTCAAACCATGTTCAAGTGTAAATCCATGGTGTCTATGATGTCTTGGCATTAAACCACTAGACCCACAGACAATGTTATGCGTGTGCCCACCACCCCCACTGATTGCCCAGCATGGAGATACATTGAAGAGAAGTGGCCAGACTTTAATGAGGAACCTCTTAATATTCCCCTTGGGATAGCTATGGATGGTGTGAACCCATTTGGTCTTAAAAGTTCAACATGAAGCACATGTTCAAGTTTCTTATGAACTACAATCTTCCACCCTAGTTAGCAATAAAGAAGGGACATCATTTTCTCTCATTAATAGTCCCTGGGAAGTACAAGGTAGCTAACATGGATGTGTACTTAGCTTCATTAATAGAGGAGCTATAAATTTTGTGGGAAGGAATTGATGTTCATGGCATGTCAAAGAGGTTTGGACAAAGGGTGTTCTCATTACGACGAGGAATACTAATGTGGACTATGCATGATTGGCCAGGCTATGGAGAATGCAGTGGTAAGCTATTTTGCTATTATTATGTAATAGCCATTGATATATATGTGGATGGTTGTGTAATATTATTTGTTTTAATACACGACTATCAAACTCTAGATACAATGCATGCCCTTTGTGTGGACCTAGACTAGATTCCCGTCATTCAAGAGGCTTGAGAAAGATGGTGTATGAGGGTCACAAGAAGTATCTACCAAAAAGGACCATGAGCTACGTGAGGGCTATTTGGGTCAGCCTCCTCCTACACTAAAGGCAAGAAATTGGAAGAGAGCATGGGAGGACAACAAAGGGTCTCCACCCCCTGCAATGAAGCGGTTGTCCATATTTTACCGACTATCATATTGGGAAGGTCTTCAATTAACCATTTGCTTGACCCTATGCATATTACTATTAATGGGGTCACAAAGAGCAAGGGCCAAAGGGAGGATTTACAAATAAGTGATTGTTATGTGACAGTTATGGCCATGAACCACCAGAGGTGATGGTAAGTTGCTATTACTTAAAGTTCCTTGGGTATTGACAAAAGAAGATAAAGCTCAAGTTAGGAAATGCATTTCGGAGTTTCGTACTTCGACTGGATGTATGCACTGCCTCTAAAGGGGGCGTTTACAAAGGATAACAAGCTCTCCGGCTTAAAATCACATGATTGGCACAAGTTCTTGCAATTTGTCTTGCCTGGTGGCCATAAAAGGTTGCCTCACCAACAACATAAGGGATACAATATACAAGATTGGCACCGTAGTCCATTGGATTTTATTGAAGGAGATAAGAAAAGACACTTTGGAAGTAGCCCGCAAATGCGATAGAAGCAATTACATTGGTGGAGAAGTTTCTCCCAACCAAAATCTTAACCATACAAATGCATCTCCTAGTTCATGTTATGGATGAGGTGGCTGTGGTGGCAGGGGTCGTCCATTCACGTTGGATGTTCTTTTTGGAGAGGTTCATGAAGACGCTAGAAGGGTTTTTCGTCTCAAAGAGCTAATGGGATGGCTTGTACAAGAATCCCTCGTGTACATCACATAGTTTCTTAGTATTGTAGACCCTGAAATGCCTAAATTGTGGTCAACGAAAGAGGATGATAGGGTAGATGGAGAATAGCAACAAGGACAAGGGATTGAGAGAAGCATGGATGTGGCCTTACAAGTAAGATCAATAAATTTTGCATCTTAAACTCAAAGAGTATGCAAAGGGGATTGAGCGGTATGGAGAGGCCAAGAATGGAAGGAATCGAGCTCATCAAGCTTTTCGAAAGAGTCGGACTCAGCTCGCCAACCATACCCTTCATTGCTTGGTATACATCTAGACTTTCCATCAAGTAGATGGCTCCAACAAACCTTACAAGAAGCAAAACTTCGTTTGATGAAGTTATTCGGATGAGGAAGAGGAGCTTGCATACGGTTGTGACTACCGTCTAGGTGATTTCATTCATTTCTAAGCCTCGATATGTTCAAATGTTTTCAGTCACAACAGGAGTAGATGCAACTGTACGAAGAGACAAATCTGGATTAGTTCAAGTGGACTCCACAAAGACATGGACAGACCAAAAAGAAACATTTGTACTACCAGAGCATTGTGAGCAAATAATCTTTAGGGAGGACCCAAGAGATCTAAGATGGTGGTTTGTAATCCAAGCGGCACCACATAGTAAACAAATATATGAATACATGGAAATAGACGAAGATGATAAAAAGATTGGTGTGGGCCGACAAGATCAAGTTCCACTACATGTCAAAGTATAGCAAGAGCAAGCACTAGAAGAAGGTATAGAGATCGAACAATTAGACACAGAAGATGTTTCAGACACGGTAGACGGTGATCTTGATGAAGAGCCAGCAAAACAAATGAGGAACCAGAGCTAGAGCTAGAAGATTTAGAGGCCGACATAGATGCATCATCTAATCCCACACGATTTAAAGATGGAGGAATTTTCCTTGAAATATATCTTTTTGGGACTAATGATCTTTTTGAAGATGAGAGAGTTAATAATAATCAACTTTGATTTTGTAAACATGCAAATATTCTCAGATGTTATGATTTGATGGTAATGTATTTATTGGCTTCATTTACTTTTACAAGTATTTTTATATACCAAAAGTGAAAAAGAAACATATATATTGGTAAGGATATAAATAAGGTAAAAACAAAAAAAAATCGACTTTCATTTCCACGTTTTTTGAGATGAAAATTTTGACGATTTTATGGAAGTTTTTACCGATGCTAATATAGACAGGATTGGACGCCGCGACAACCGTTGAAAACTGTCGTCAGAACATAGGCATCATGTAGTGGTGCTCGTCACGTCCTTCTATGAGACCGATGGTATATTTGATACCAATGTCAATTGATAAGTCTGTTCTGGCACTCTGACTGCTAATCTCACCCCTGAAGCCCACTAGCACTAATGCCCAAACTTTGCTAGTAGTGGAGCTGTAAGCATATTACACGCTATGTGTCATTATCCCCCCCCCCTTAAAGAAGAGTTTTTTTTGCAAAAGCAATATCAACCTGAATGGAGTAAGTCTGATCAATGAATGTTTCAAATTATCATAGGCAAACTCCAAATGTGAAAGATACTCCTTCCTATTAGATTGCCTTTTAATCACATATGCACAAAGCATACCTTGTAAAAGCTAGTTGACTCTTTCTCTTTGACCATCAAGCTTCGGATGGTCTGTCGTAATCATACTCAGAGTAATATCCAACTTTTTGAAGGTTTCCCTATGTCTAGGCAAGCCATATAATTTGTAGAGATGTTTGATAAAGAGCCTAGCGAGCTCAAATGTTTTCACCTTTTTAATTGGAATAAATTTGGCTATCTTTGTCAACCTTACCCTTCTTTTTAAGAAGAGTTTTATCCACAAAACATTAAAAAATGCTTTAAATAAGTGTATGTGTGTGCAGACCATATAATCATCTATGCCTTAACTTTACTATGACAAGGAAAATAGGACACACTTCATGTATTTTTTATAAGTATTGCAACCAAGGAAACATGCAATGCTAGTAAACTATAATTTCCATTTGCAACTATGAAAGATGTCAATGAAACACAAACCACTACTAAGACATAACATCATGCCTTTGTATACCCAAGAAGTTCTCAAATCCTCAAAAGCTTCATAATGAATGTTCTTTGACATCAAAGGATTTCTTTGCACTTTATATGATATCAAAGATATTTCTCTCTTGTGGTTAGAAACCACATGGAGTTCAACGCAACAAGTTTGCATAACTACTATTACAAGTCTTTAGCAAAGTAACATCAAAGATATTTCTCTCCATGTGGTTAGAAACCACATGGAGTTCAATGCAACAAGTTTGCATAACTACTATTACAAGTCTTTAGCAAAGTGACATCAAAGATATTTCTCTCTTGTGAAACCACATGGAGTTTAATGCAACAAGTTTATGCAATTATTACAAGTCTTTAGACCAGTGTTATGTGGTAAAATTCAATTGACATCACACATAGTCTAGGGATAGCTACACTTTCTCCTCTCAAAAAGTTCTTGCATTCTTCCAAGAAAAGTATACACATCTTGCAAACAAAGATGATGTCCACACAGATATCATATATGTGATCTATAGTGTCTACATACTACTAAAAAATCAAGAGCAACAAGCAAGCAATGAGAGTCTTACAACCCCCAAGCCCATGAGTAAAGATATGCCTATCCACACGTCTATTCTAAGTCCCTGGCATTACAACCATGTGACTCAACAGCCAACTATATCTCTATGAACATGTCTATGGGCTACCATGCTGACATCTAAATGTTAGTAGCACTGGCCAAACCCACCTCTACAAGTGTACGCTCACCAGACACCTCTGCTAAGTCAATCAAACAATAGACAAACTAGTCATAAATCATTCTCAACTATAGATAATAATATGTATACCATTTTCAACCATGGATAATGGTTTCCTACAAAGCAAGCATTGAGAATTCCTTTCTTATTTCACCGGTTTGTATATGACATGAACACCACTCATCTTATTTATGTTTAGCACCAATATGAAATAAGAAAGGAATTCTGCTTGCTTTGTAGGAAACCATTATCCATGGTTTCCTACAAAGCAAGCAGAATTCCTTTCTTATTTCATATTGGTGCTAAACATAAATAAGATGAGTGGTGTTCATGAGATTGCTGCTATCTCATGAACACCACTCATCTTATTTATGTTTAGCACCAATATGAAGTCTAACGAATAACATTTCCTTGTTACCTATGCACTACTTACCCATAGGTGGCAATATACTACCCAAGTGCAAACCTATGACAAACAAGAAATACTAGGCCCTCGTATAAACTTCATAAATATTTTCAAAACACAAATTATTACAAGTAGGATTTTTTTTAATGATGTTTGCTTGGTAATGTTGAATTGTGTTCACTTTACCCTATCTATCTAAAACGCCAAATCCTTCCCTCGATTTGGTTGATGACTCCATACTCATGGATCGCTTGAGCCACTTACTACGAAATGATCATTAGATTGACCTTAAACCTTTGGCACTATGGCACAAAGTTACATTCTAGTACCAAATCCTTGATGATCAAATGATATCTAATCAACAACTATGTCAATATCTGAACTCTATGGTTCAACATCAAAATATGAATTTTGCTAGGCCATGATAGTAGCATTAGACTCAATTTCAGTGTGAATAAAAACGGCAAAGTCCTTCAAGAACTTACCTAAATAATTTGTGAATCCACCTAATGGCTGCCATGACTAAGCATAGTGTGAACACACTTCCACCACACCTACTACCCAAGTACACATTGAGCACTCTTGGCAATTTGGCCACACCAAATTGACAAGTTAAAGGCTTTATCTAGAATGTCAAGCACCTAAGGTTTATGACTTTCATAAAATTTGAGCTTGTTGGGAAGTCAACAACCAATATTGGTTAAAAGAAACTACCACTTTTTGCCCCAACAAATTTTATCACCCCTATTTGACACGAGGTCAACCGGGCATGAAGGATCCACCCCGAAGCGCTTCGTCTTAGTATGTAAACCAAGAGATCCATTTGATTGCTCCGGATCAGCACCACTCACTCTTCTTCTCACAAAAAACTTGGCTAATCTCTCTAGATTAGCACACCTTTATGGGCAAGGGAGGTGATGATTGCTGGAAAGTGCGCACGCATACAACAATACCATGCTTGAGGATAAAAACGATCAAGATAACTATTGGGCACTCTATATTACCAGTAGTAGCAAGATCAAGATATACGTGTAATCACCCCGAATTAACATGAATCTGTTGTGATTCGTCTCTCATCTTTCCGCATCAACTCCAAACCTTGAGTTTTCTTCTAAACCACCGTGTTCATCCCTAAACTCGCCAGACATGTTAGGATACTCTACTAAGCTCTCCGGCTTAGTTTTCCTTTATAACAAATAGAGTCATGGTTTATAAAACTACGTTGGATCCAATGACAATAAATAACTATGCTCGTCTGGAGTGAAGTACTTCTCACTTTAACCATGTAGTAACCCTATCTCATATTGGTAATTCTCCACTCATTTCCCAGTGCCTTACAAACTGGTAGGTTCTACAAGGACATGAAATTTGCAAAACTAAATAGCCCAAGCAAAATAAGAATTTACTTTCTTATTCATGAGATTCATTCCATACTTCCATAATTTGAACCGTAGCAAACCAAACATGGGCTAAAAAATGAACGTGAATGTTGGACAAAGGCGAGTCTACACTCCTTGAATGTTGTAGGGTGTCCCCCACATATAACAACCATACAATAATACTAGTCTCACTGCTCACAAATGGTTCTAAAACACTCTCAAACTAGAAACCACTCTACAGCACTAGTATATGATCATGGCTATGATACCTAGAGCGCTTCTTCAAACTCTATCGTTGGATTTGTTCCCAACAAAAGGCTATTAAGTCAATCTCAAAGATCAATCTTGCCTCAACCACTTGATCACTATGGAACAACCATACAACCAACCAAAGGGTCAACCTCTGTGTATAAGCCTTGGTGTCACATACCACCAAGACCACAATGACCTTCATGAACAACGTCCCATACTATCAAATGAGCATGAAGCTCACTGTGACACAAAAGTAGACTCGTTTCCTCTCCTTGAGAAATAGCTACAAAATTTCAAGCATATGGATGGCTATGCACCCAAGTCTATGGGTGTTTCCAACTAGGAAAACTATGCAACATCGTATATGATGCACAATTTGTTCCAAAGTTCAACATGGCTATAATTTTAAGAGCTTGATCAAGTTCCATAGCCTCAAATATTCAATCTAGAGTATTTGTGAGAACAATCCGATAAGATCTCAATAGCTCACTACATAAACTGGTAATCAAGCCAATCTATGAAGATCTTAAAGACTAGCCACACAAGGTGGCTTTAGAACAAGACCTCTGCAAGGCACTCCCATCCTATTGGACAAAAGGAGAAATGACATACTCCAAAGGTAGGTAGAGTAGCTCCGTACTCTATTACAAGTCACATTGAACAATTAGACAATTAATATCATCAATACCTGGGTTCTTGTATGTTCAATAAACTCCGAACTCAAAGATCACTATGCACCTCACTGTAAGATTACTATGAATCTTAGAATTAGTTGATCTCTACAGACCTTACTCTAAGATTACTGAAACCTTAGAAAGAACACGAAAGAGGATCTTCAAGAAATAAAAGCTAATTGCTTTCCCCAATCAATCAAACAACACTATGTATTGGTCAATCACAATCTTAATTGTGATACTGTAGGTCTCTATCTTCTCATCATTTGAATACTCACAATGAACGATAAACACGCGCAATCCCATGCGAGTTGGGCTAGAGTTTAGGTTAAAGGGAGAAACGATATCCTTGCCGAGAGAAACGATATCTCACTGGTGGCCTTAACTAAGGCACCACATACCCAACCAAATAGGCATTTCCAATGGGCAACTTGAAAAAGAATGTAAAATTATAAAATTCAAAAAACAAGAATTAGAGATCTACGTGCTATGAGTCAAACATGATCAGTCCACTCTCACAGAACCGACCTCCAAGGAGATTTCACCCCTTCTTGGAGTACAAAAACAAGGAACAATCCAACTTTGTAGTTCCTAGTTCACTTTTGGAGTAGACTTTGCCCTACCGAGCCTAGTAACTCCGCAAGTGATCCGCTACTCCGCCCACATATCCATAACCCATTTGCATACATCCAATCGTTTTTTCGTTTTTCGAGCCAGGGTTAGAAGCGAGCAAGCTCGTTCTAAGACTCAAACAAAAAAACGCTTTTGTCATTAACTTCGTCGAACAAAAAAAACGCTTTTGTCATTAACTTCGTCGATATACATCCAATCATAACCCACAAAAATGTCTCTGATGGCAACATTGTCAGCCAAGGACAGCTTTCATCAGCAAAAATTAAGAATTAACGTGGCTTATCTTCCTTTTGATGTAGTGGCAATGCTCTAATGGAGTAGGTACACTGCAGCAGCAATGGCGGCTTTTTTGAGGGTGGTGCTGCACACAAGACAGAGCAATGTCGAGCTATTGTGCAGGCAGTGCAATGAGGCTAGGCACACCAGGTGAAGATAGTACATCTAAGTTTCTAACACATGCTACTATATCAAACAATGCTACAATAGCTCAAATCAACAAACATAATCATCTACTAGTAGTCTATCTAGTATTTGCCTTGATACCAAAACTATTATATTGCAAACAGCTTGGAATAAGAGGCAACACAAGACCAATCAATACTTCCACATAGAATGCAAAATTGAGTGCAAGCACAATTACATGGCTAAATCCGATGGTCACGTAATCGCACTAAGATCATCGCACAAGGCTCTTCTAAACTATGCCTATGTGAATGTGTGATTGGTGAAAACTTTTCAAGTGAAATGGAAAGGACCATGTTGTAGTATGATGACATAACAAATGGCCAAAGAATATGGGATTTTTTTGCAAAATGTAAAGGGGAAAAAACTTGAGCCTCAAAAAAGCCTTGCCCTTGAGGACATGTGGGCACAACAAAAAGTTGTGCTCTTCGGATGATGGAAGAAAGATGCCCACATTTGTTTCAATTCCCACGCTCCCTCTCCTTTCACTACCAACATGAAAGGTCTAATGTCAAACTAAAAGTTAGTGCTTTTAGGACTTAAAAACTAAAGTGGGCAAGTAAAATGACTAAATGATGTATCTGTGATATGTTCAATTTAGCTTTACAGTATGCGATCTCAAGTACTTAGATTACAAACGATTAAACCTCCACAAACAGGGGGGACAAGAATTTAATGGGCAACCTCAAATTTGATTAAACCTCCCCATAAAAGACGGGACAAGAATCTAATGGTAAACTATAGCACAGTTGACTATTTTATCACTCTCAAATTTGACAGAAAAGGGATGAGACTTGTAAGTATTTCACCATTTACATGTAATTTATAATATTTTAGTAAGTTTTTTATGTCCAAAAATGTACATCATCTGTATACAAAAAGGATGGGGGTAATTGTCGGTCCAATACATGCCCCATATATATATATATATATATATATATATATATATATTTAAGAGTATCTCCAAGGCTCTCTGAAATTGCACTCTTTCATAAAAGTCTTATGGTGGGAAATTTGAACTTGGGTGGGATTTTAAGTTCTTCCATACTTCTCCTAACATTGTCTCTTGGAACCATGCCAAAAGCTTTCTTGAAGTCCACAAAGCAACAAAACAATCATTGTGCTATCAAGTCTACTCTCCTCCATGAGTACTTGAGAGCAAGCTTGATTTTTAACGGGTGTTTTGAACTACTCATGAAACACTTGGTAAGAGGATTCTCAGAAGCTAATGACTCTCTTAAATCAGATGATCTTGTACTCATGAAACACTTGGTAAGAGGATTCTCAGAAGCTAATGGCTCTCTTATATCAACTTTGCATGCATAGCAAGTTTGCTTAATGTGCAGAAGACGAAAATCATGTAAGAGCTCCTTCCAATTAGGCCATGAAAGTGGCGAACACTCTTAATTACCTCAGCATCTAGAATATGGCAATAGAGTGTGGTCCCTTAGATGCAGATGGGCAAATGAGCATATTATGTGCTGAGAACATATGCAACAAGACCAAAATCATAAGTTCGGTTCTAGAAAAACATGTTTTGGATACCTTAGGAATGCCTACATTAGTCTATGGCATTAAAGTATGGACCCACTAGTTATAGGGCAACCCCTATATCATGGAAACAGTACCACAGAATCCTATCCACCCCATCTTCTTTTGAAAGAGACAAATCCCAGCTCTCATGCTCAGTAGAAGCAAAGTGAATGCCAAGTGAGGCAAATTTTGAAAAGGAATGGGTGGTGGGCTCTGAGGCGAGCAGAGATGCACCGGAGCCCTGGCGAGAAACTTTTGTCATGCACAGAGAAGCGATTGGTGGCACTGTGCATGAGAGGCAGTAGTGCAAGCCCACGGGTGAGTGCAGGGGTTGCATCAATGGACAAGATGCAAGATTGACATGAGTTAACCTTAATGTAGCTTAGGTAATAGGCATTAATTAGGGTTTTTTGCAGAGGGTTATTTAGTCCATCAGTTTATGCAACAAGTCTTGCAAAGAGCATGCCATGACCTCCACATGGGGACTTCCACCCCCCAATCATTCGGATACAGGATGGGGGCACAAGAGGATCTGACTTAATCCACCAGTAGATTCAATCATCTTACAAAGTCAATATCAAAAGGAAAAGAAAGGGAAAGAAAAGCTTTACCACTGCCATAAATTTAATCTACATCATAGATTAATTACAATGGTCAATCCCAAGGGGCTCTTGCATATCTGAGAATCTTGGGTTAAGCTCCCATCCCATCTCAACAATCAAGAGACAGTTGCATTCCTGTGGAGGACCCCAGTAGCATGAAGCTGCACTATTTTGCGAAGGGATGGAGCCCTTTTTGCAGCCCATCTATGCATGTAAAGCATGTGCTGAGATCATCAAAATACCTTCTGAATTTTGCAAAAATACCTGCCCAACCTACAAACATGCAAGGGCAACGAAGGTCGTGATTCCCCTTTGTTGTTTTTCAAGCAGATTAAGCACATTTCAGACTTATATTTCATCCTTCAAAACACCCCAAAATGTCATCCAGCTAACTGGTCACTCCACAAAGAAACCAATGAAATATTGATAACTGAGCCAGTGCATACACACTATTGCAACAGCAGATAAGAATAGATAGGGAAAAATGTTCGGAGAGTCTAATCAAAAAGTGTTGTCATTTGGGGTGGACAATAACAATATAAGAGAACACTTCCCTGCTGAATACACTAGTCATTCTTATCTGTTGAGTAATTAGATGAGACATCTACGTACCAAAAGAGAGTAATATTTCCCTCTTCATACTTGGTCTTCTTTTCAAGCTGTTTATTACCATTTAAATGTGTTTCTATTTTAAATTAAAAGAAATGCCTTCTCATGGCACAGAAGCTATACTACTGGAGACAAAGTTATGCATGACATGATTTAAACCACCATGATCCAATGCACATAGACCTCTTGAAGGCCCGCTTACTATAACAAAGAACTACCATATCACATTATGGGTGTGTTAGAATTCCATCCACCAACCTGTGGCCTGGTGGTAGAGGGATTGGACTTCCTGAAAAGAAACTTAGGTTCGGATCCCACAAGCCTACACCTGCTGGAGGCCTAAAACTAAAAATCTTATATTTCAAAAGAAAAAAATATATATTCATTTCTACTTTACAATAGCATTGAGTGATGTACAAGTATGATAACAGTTGCCTAGTTTTTGCATTAAGATTCTTCTTTTAGAGCTTTACTAAGAGAGTTTTTTTCTTCTTTGAGAGATTTACTAAGTTTGGAAAACCCTCCACTTGTTACCATACAGGAGCACAAAGGTAATAACATTTTCCCCCAAAAAAATACAAAAAGCCTTAAAAATTTGTGAATTGAGCTCCCCTTAGACACCAGTAGGTGGGTATTGCAGTGGGGATAGATAGTGTACAGCAGTTGCTGCAGCAGATAGAGCAACTGAGCTTGCAAGAATTTTAGAGCCACTCCCAGTTTTGGCAGCCATCAGTGCGCCTGTAACAGCTCCGGCAACAGTTGCATTAGCCTGCATGAATACCAAGAAAAAACTTATTCAGAGAAAACCCAGCTCTTATTAACAAGTTCCATTAAGAATTAAGCCTCATTTCACCCTGCTCAAAAAGGTTCCTCTAAATCTATCAATTCCTGACCACTGGCTTGAGGAAGTAGAAAGCAAGGTTTACAGACCACCCCCACCCGTCAAAAAGCAGCCACTCTGACAAAATCCTACGATAAGCGGGAAATGGCAGTGGATGGACACAAGACTCTCCCCATCCATCTCATTTCATGCCCACCCATCAATTTTAAGTCTGTAAAAGACCCTAAGTCCCATTCTCTGGAGGTCAACTAAAAATCATAAAGAAAGCAATAAGGGATTTTACAATTTTTTTGAAAACAAATTTAGAAAAATTTTATTTACATAAGGGGTATTTTATGTGCTTTCAGGAAGAATATATATATGTTTGTAAAGAAAAAGGGCCAAGATCAACAGTTAGGGAATTTTATATGGTTTGTGTTTGAGCATCATGCATGCCACAGTTACCCCTAACATGCATATATTATACAACACTTTTTTAAGTGAAAAAATAGCAGCCCAAGGTAGGCTTTATGGGGAGGGTTCATATGCTGACACTTACCCAATCTCTCTTTCTCCTCATTCTTTCTATGCCACAATTAAATCCAAAATAAGTCCCCGCACAACAACCTGCACACAGACTCCTTGAATCTTAGCATCCACCACTAAAATTACAAGTTTTATACATCTCAGCAAAGCGATTCAAAGGAGCGAAAGGAAATGGTATAGTTTTCAACACATACTAGTGACTGTATTTGGTGACAGTCTACAATATCATGTCATAGCCCATAAGGAAATCCTACCCATGACGAGATCTACTTGGGGAAGGCTGGGAGGACAATATTAGTTCATATGGGTTTATCAGTTCTCTCTCTTGTTGGGCTATTTGGCTTTAAAGGAATGATCTTATCTTTGATACCGGTATGAGTCAAGTCAGAGCTTCCCAAGACTCAAACGTGCTCTATGTACCTTAAATCGAGAGAAATCTGCTGTTAGTTGCTGCAGTGACAGATCGTGGGTTACTAGTGACCGTATTAGGTGACAATCTACAATATCATATCATAACCCATAAGGAAATCCTACCCATGTTGAGTTTTTTCTACTTGGGGAATGCTGAGGCATGAGTCAAGTCAGAGCTTCCCAAATCTTCATAGCATTAATAAAACATGAAATCTATCTCCAAAAAGACAGAATTCTCGTTAATCAACTACCTACCTTTGTTGACAGGTTAATCCTCAGGAACTTGCCAGATCTCTAGCATCATGGATTTCAAATGCAGATTTTCAAGGTGAGATATATCCCTGCTTTGACCCCAAAATCCACAGGACTTCACTAGAAAGGTTCTGGAGGCGATGTTCTTCCAGAAAATCACATGGGGGATAGTAAGGTGTGAGCTCCTCTACAACATGTCACCAGCTTTGCGTTCTTCAGAAAAAAAAAAACTTGTGGAAGAGGGGTAGCAAAAGGGATCTATGAGATGGACTTGGGCATGGCAAAGCATTTTTATATTGAATACACTAACAAGTGCCACCCGGAAGAGCTGATCATGAAGCCAATGAAGTCTTGGATGGAGATATATTAGAGATTGCAGATGGCACAAGTCTAAAGGCACATCAGAAAGTCCTTCAACAAACTCGTCAACCTGGCTGATTGGGGGCAATAACTTGCAAGCGTAAAATTTGGCTTGGATGCATTCTTTCAAGTTGGTGGGTAGGTGCAGTCAGGCATCTGTGTCGGTGATAAGCATCTGCAAAGATTGCTACCCTTCATTCTATCAGTGTCTGATCCGACTATGATTCACCTACACGTGTCCTCATCTACACAGGTTTTTGTTCAACAGTCTGTAATCACCTGATGCTAATTCACTACATGAACTCTATTTAGAAAATAAAAAATAGCACCCAGCTGATACAAGGCTGGTTCCACATGTAGGGTGGGTTCACATTTGCTCATTGAAAAGTTTGACGGGGACAACTTTCACACCTAGCGAACCAAGCTGAAATTCAGCTTGATGCGTCTTTGAAGGCCTTTGGCCTTACATTGAGGGGATGAAAAGATGCCTGAAGAAGGACAAGATGCAGCATTAAAAGCCTAGAAGCTCAGAGATCAAAAGCTTTTGGTCTAATAGCCTTAGGGTTGTCCAACAACTTTATACATCATGTAGCAAATTTCCCAACTTCCAAGGAAGCTTATGAGATGCTAGACAAGCTCTTCGGAGCTCAGGGGAAGAACTCCAAGGTTTCCCTGCAAATTGAGTTCTATGGACTTATGATGCAGTCACATGAGAGCTTCAACGCTAATGTGAATACAAAGAAGTCCCTAATAAACTAGCTTGCAGCACTCACAACAAATGTGGAGAATGATGTAGCCATAGATATACTTATCAAATCCATGTCAGATGATATCTACAGTAACCTCATCACTCACCACACTCACAAATCTCCCAAATCTCACCCTGGAAGAAGTCATCAACTCCTTCAAAGAAGAAGAGAAGAAGCTCAAGAACAAGGCAGTAGAGGGGGACAATTCCTTCTTCATCAAGAAGAACAATAAAGTAATAACGTGTTCCCTATGTGGAAGGAACAACCATGTTGAGAAGGATCGTTACTCGAAAAAGTCATGCTGCCATTGTGGTAAAAACAACCACAATGAAAAGTACTGCTACCACAAAAAGACAAACGTCGTAGAGGAAGCAAATTATTGTAATGATGAATGGGCTTTCTAAAGTCCCTGTGTGTGTGTGTGTGTGTGTGTGTGTGTGTGTGTGTTTTCTGTTCAGTTGTGTGTTGTGTTTGTGACATGATCCAGTGTGTACTCTGCCCATTGGATCCCATAACTCGCATGTGATACAAGAGCCATGTGATTTATCCTTGACTAGAAAAAAAAAAAGGCATGAGAAACCATGTGCCTAGATTTACCCTTGACACAGTATGTGGTAATCCCTTGAGAGAGGGATTGTTGGAAATCATGGTCTTACCTATACATGTGAACCACCTCTTAGAGGGTCACAATAATATCGAGATATTTGCGTGAGAGTGACATAAATAGTGATGTCAAGAGCTAGCCTTTGTAAACCTATAAAGGTACTTGTACTTTCATTGCAAGAATCAATCAACCATCACATCATTTAAGTCACTCTCTCTCTAGCTCTCACTCTCTTTCTCTCTCTATCCCTGTTGACTGCTTCAACACCATGTTCATAGCTACAGTCTATGAGCCTCCATAGCTACACACTCGGCTCCTTTTCTAAGAGCTCTCTAGGCCTAGACATATGAAATGAGTGGGATTATGCAATGCTCCTATCCCCGTGAATTATGGTAGGCTTAGGTAAACGGTCATCAATAATGAAGGTGTCCTGCCGCCAATCAAGAATGGGCGCATACTCTCGGAACCACTAGATGCCAAGATCATGTCACACCCTAAAAGAGGTAAGACAATGATGTCCCGATTAAATGTGGCCTTTTGAACACTAAACTCAAACTGTTGAGCTTTATGAGTGATGTGTGTGCGGAGACGAGGTGTGAACCCGTCCACAACTAAATTATGTGACACTAATGTACAACTCATCTTTGTAGCCAACTGCAAAGAGATGTCATCCTCAAAGCTGCCTATGTCAAATAGGACAATGAATCTATGTCCCTTTGCTGTGTCATGTGAAACCGATCCCGTCAAGTGGGAATAGACTCCATTGGACACCCACACACGTAATAGCACAACTTAATATCACAATTTGAAATGGACAACTTAATAACAACTGAAATTTGAAATGAAATGAAATGAAATAGATGGACACCAGCACTGGGACCAGAACGGGCCGACCCCCCCCCCCTCAATATACGATATATTATTGGGAGTATTTAACAAATACAATGCTCCATGGGTTCAAAGAACCAGATGATGTCCATGTACAAATGAATACAATACCAAACAAAAGGCTCGAAGTCGACGTTCGAAGTAGAGCGACCACTTGAGTGGTCCAGTCTCTACGGTCCTATGCCTTCACTGGAATCCGCGGAGAGCGCCCCACTGGTGTTCCAGGACCACGCACAAACAGGCGCTCCCGTACTAACGCCTGGCCCTCCCGATCTCAGCACCTTTGGACCGTGTTTCTCCAAAAGCTTGGACTACCCGCCGGGTGATAACGGTAGAGAGAGTCCTTTATTAGATTTACAACAAAGTTCTTTACTTAAATCTGCTTGTAGCTTGCCGATGGAAGACCAATACTCGAAAGTGTCTGTGTGCAGCTACTAGTGGTAGACACCAGGGCGCAGCGGCCTGTCGAGGAGAGGGAGGAGGAGCTGCCTGTGTAGAAGGTGTAGCCACCTAAAGAGGTGAGATGCCGCCTATGTAAAGGAAAACAACCATCTGCTGTGTAGGACACAGCCACCTTCTGTAGAGGAGGAGGAGGAGGAGTAGCCTATCTGAAGAGGAGCCGCCTGGCTGCAGAGCACAGCCTGCTGGAGAGGACACACAACCGTATGGTTGCCAGGCAACTGTGGAGACGGGAGGGCAGCCTGTAGTGCAGCCGCCGGCCTGTAGTGTACAGCTTGCTGGAGAGAACACAGAAGGGGCAGCGCAGCCTGTATGGAGATGGCCGCCAGCCGCCGCAGAGTAGGAGAAGCAACGCCTTCAGCCTGTGGTGTAGCTGCCTGATGGATAGGAGGTGCCTGACTGCAGCCTGCGCCGCCTGTAGAGCAGAGAGAACAGCCCGCTGAAGTTGGTCACACAGCCGCTAGGGATGAAGCGCACAGTCGCCTGGCTGCAGTGGAGAAGGGGCAGCCTGTATGGTCGCCTGACTGAAGATGCACACACAGCCGCCTGCAGAGTAGGCAGCGCAGCTTGTGTGGTAGTGGAGCGCAGCCTGAAGTGGATAATCACCGCCTGTATGTAGGGCGCAGCCGCCGCCTGTATGCAGAAGCGCAGCAGCCTGCTGGAGGTGGCATGCGCAGCCTGAGAGGAGCAGAAGCGCAGCCTGAAGTGGAGGAGGCGCACCGAAACGTGTATCCTATTGGGGTGGTCGTGGTGCTTCTTTTGTAGAGGATGGAGAGAAGTAAACAACCACAGCTGGCCGGCTCCCCACGTTTGCATGGGGGCGGCCAGCTTCATGGTGGTGTGGGTAGGTGACCATGCACCCACCCCCACAAACACAAAGGTTAAGTGTGGCTCCCCACCTTGGCCCCTATGTGTGTGCCCATAGTGGGTGCCCACTTTTAAGTGAATGTGAATATACAACCTTATAAAACAAAAGGTTAGAATTAAAACTATTACACCAACAAGTGCAATACACTTACCACCTGTTCACATGCAACAAAACTCGTCAAAAGACAGAGCAAACTTCACGACTCACTGGCAGGCGTCCCCGCTCAGTAAGTGACACGTCAAGCAGGCAAACACAAAAATACAAGTCATGCGAAAACAGTTTAAAACATGCAAAACATGAGTGCATGTGCAAACAGTATCATGGACATATCTCCCGTTCATGGAACAAGTACAAAATATCTGTCGGGCACAAAAATGGCACGACATAAAACATAAATCCTGGTCTTTCTATGGAGTGACAGTCCCATAGGTAAAACACAGTTCCAGGCACGAGCCTCCCTATGGAGTGACAGTCCCATAGGTAAGACACGGCACAAATACTTGCTCTTCCATGGCGTGACAATCCCATGGATAGAACACAGTCCAGGTCATAGGCACCAGTTTGGCTCCCGTCCATACGACACCTTCCTGCTAACACACGGGTGGCACCAGTCTGGCTCCCGTCCATGTCAAGCAAAAATACTAGCCTCTTCACATGAGACACCGGCCTTGCCTCAAGTGAACGAGACACAAAACTAGAGATGGACCAAATGGTCAGCCAATTGGTGACATCCCCCCGGGCTTCTAAAGAGTTGTCCTCAACTGAAAAGCCTCAAGATATGCCTGCAACAACTGTGGGTAGTCAACAAAATAATCCTCATTTACCCACTTCGCATCAATAGGCAAATAATTTTTAAACTTCACAAGGTATCTCCTCGAAAGCTTTCCTGCAGGTAGCTTTCGCTTGTGAAAAACAATCTGTTCTGGCTGGAGGATTTCCTCAAGCTCATCAATCTCTGGCGGATCTTCTGTGACGGGCTCATCAGGATCTGGCCCCACATATTTCCGAAAAAGACTCACATGAAATGCGTTCTGAATCTTCCAATGACTAGGTAAAGCAAGCCTGTATGACACTTCATTGATCTTTTGAATCACCTTGAAGAGTCCATAATAGCGAGGAGAAAGCTTAGGATATGATCCTTCTCGTCCTGGCCTCTTCCGAAGCCTGGCCTTCTCAAATTTCAGCAAAACCCAATCACCTTCTTTGACTTGCATGTCCCTTCTATGCTTGTCAGCAGCCATTTTATGCTTATCTTGAGACCGTGCAATGGCTGTCCGTACCTGAGCAAAGGCTACATCCAAGTCACGAACATATTCATCAGCTGCAAAAATCTCATCCTTTGTACGAAGGATGGGTGGCAATAGCACTCTGCCATAAATAATCTCAAACGGAGGCTTTCCCGTGGAGGCATGGATCGTATTGTTGTAGGCAAACTCAACAAGTGGAAGATACTTCTCCCATGCAGTCTTTTGATCTGCCACATAACACTTCAACAAATCCTACACGGCTGAATTTGCAGCTTCACTTTGGCCGTCCGTTTGGGGATGATAAGCTGATGAAAACTCAAGTTTAGTACCCAAGTTATCAAATAAAGCTCTCCAAAAGAGGCTTGTAGTCCTGGGATCTCTATCTCCAACAATGGATTTAGGCAGACCATGATGCTTGAAAATGTTAGCAAGAAAAAGCTTTATCATATGATCAACTTTAATGGTTTTCTTGACGGGCAAGAAATGAGCTTGCTTGCTAAACCTGTCCACAATGGTCCAAATAGCATCATTCCCATGCTGGGATCTAGGCAGGTCCATGATAAAATCCATAGTAATACTTTCCCAAGGTTGTGAGGGAATACGCAATGACTGAAGCAAACCTGGAGGTTTTTGCCTGTCAAATTTCACCTTTTGGCAAGTAATACATGCACGCACATAAGCCTCAATGTCTTTACGCATGCTTGGCCAAAAGAAATATCTCTCAATCATGTGTGTAGTAGGCATGATACCTCTATGACCAGCATAAGGTGGAGCGTGACATTCCTCCATAACCTTTGGACGCAAATCCTTGACGACACATAGGCAATTATCCTTCATAAGATAATCCTCATTGATAGCATAAGAGGCATGTGAATGACCAGCCATCAAATCAATCCATATATGGCAAAAAACAGTATCCAAATGATACAAATCTCGCATAGCAGATAAGTCCCCATGAGAGGCCACTGAGACTGCAGCTACATAAGGCCTCCTGGATAATGCATCTGCTACCACATTTTTCTTTCCCGGAGTATGCTCAATCTGAAAATGAAACATGGAAAAAAAGTTTGCCATTCTCATCTGCTTCTCTGAAAGCTTTGTTTGAGATAGAAAATATCTCAAGCTTTGATGATCTGTCTTGACTACAAATTCAGCCCCAAGAAGATAATGTTTCCATATCTTTAAAGCATGAATTACAGCCAAGAGCTCTTTCTCACAGATATCCATATGAAGCTCAGCATCATGCAACCAACGGCTCTCGTATACAACTACATTCCTTCTTGATTTAGGACAGCACCTATGCGATCGCCACAAGCATTACATTCTACTACGAATGACTTGTGCAAGTCAGGAACAATCAATACAGGTCCAGATATGATAGCATGCTTGAGCTGCAAGAAAGCATCCTGTTCCTTTGAAGTCCATTTGAAAGTGGTTTTCTTCTTTGTGAGATCATGTAGAGGAGTGGCTATCATAGCAAAATGCCTTATGAAACGCCTATAATACGATCATAATCCCAGAAAACTACATACTTGATGTACATTTTGCAATTCTCGCCAATTCCGAATGGTTTCTATCTTTGCAGGATCCATTGTTACTCCATCCTTGGATACAATGTGTCCCAAATAATGAATCTCTCTCCAAGGATGGTTGAAGAGAGAGAGACAGGCTTCACTCTCTCCAAAAGTAGCGGATTTTTAAGGGATATCATCAAAGAGAATACTCCTATGAATTTGCGATGGGGTCGGAATATTCTATCCATCATACGATTAAACGTGGCAGGAGGATTGGTGAGACCAAAAGGCATTACCAAAAATTCATATAATCCAAAGGCTGTCTTGAATGCAGTTTTCTGGACATCTTGTGGCACCAATCGTATTTGGTGATAACCACTCTTCAAATCAAGTCGGCTAAAACAAGCCGAGCCATCAAGCTTATCCAAAATGTCATTAATACGCGGAATTGGAAATCTGTTCTTGATGGTAAGCTTGTTTAAAGCTCTATAGTCCACACACATGCGGAATGATCCGTCTTTCTTTTGAACAAGAAGTACAGGAGAGCAATAAGGTGAGGAACTGGGCTAACCAAACCTTTGTCTAAAAGCTCATTTACCTGCTTCATGATCTCCTTGTTGTGCAGCACTCACTCGGTATGCGGGTTTGTTC
This sequence comes from Cibotium barometz, assembly GCF_041138505.1. Taxonomy (NCBI): domain Eukaryota; kingdom Viridiplantae; phylum Streptophyta; class Polypodiopsida; order Cyatheales; family Cibotiaceae; genus Cibotium; species Cibotium barometz. The sequence continues at coordinate 30,744,160 of NC_141079.1, read as the reverse complement.
GGTGGAGAACTACCTGGCACAAGATCTATGCAATAATCTTCGGGCCTTTGGGGAGGTAATTCACCTATCAGTGCATCAACAAAACAGTCGTTGAATGCATGAAGAAAATTCAGCCTATCATTAGTCATAGCATCCATATTTTGATGACTTGGTACAATGCTATCACGAACAAAAACCAAGTACGCAGAAAGACTCTTTTTCATTTCTTTATTAATTTGGATGTGAGATACAAGTGGGATGGAATCCCCTTCTTTGCCAGCATCAATGAAATGCATGCGGCCTCTATGCATAAAAGAAATCATGTTGGTCTTGTACTCTTTGCGGGGCTCAAGCCTATGATGCCATGGCTTGCCTAACAATACATCACATCCATTTAGTGGTGCAACTAAGAAATGTTCATTATCAAGGTAGTCCTCGATATGTATGCGCAATTTCTCTATTAATGGGATAACCTGCACCTCTTTACCAACAAATGCAGCTTCGGCTTCAATCTGAGGTCCCATGTTCTCAACCTCAATACCCAAGGCAGCTGCCGTTTGTATGGAGATGAAGTTATCAGTTGCACAGTCATCAAACATGAAGTGCTTTGGTTTGCGGTCAGGGCATTGTCGAAACATGTGCTCTTTGCTGCCACAAGAAAAACATTTTTCCTCCTTGGCATATTGCTCTCTTTGCTCCGGGGTCAAGCCAAATTTGTTCTTCTTTGGACCTTGATCTTTAGATAAGGTATTTTCAGCTCTACCTCCCTTGTGGGTCTCCCGAAAATTCTTTCAAGGTGGCTGTCCACCTTTTTGCAGATTTGAGATAGCCTTGTCTTTCCCCTTTGAACCGCCGTGATCCTGCTTAATTTTGAGCACCAATTGCTCCGTAGCAAGAGCAGAGGCTGTGAGCTGTTGCAAAGTATGTTTCGGGTGCAATTCAATGCCCGAACGATAAGCTGGTTGCAATCCAGAGCAAAACTTCCTCTTTCTTTCATCCTCAGTGATTTGCATAAAAGGAGTTACCTCCAGCAACACTTTCCAAAACTTGTTGACATATTGTTGCACGCTTTCATTATCTCTTTGCTCAAGTCTATCCCACTTTTGGGTGAGAGTTTGCTCCGCATTTGGTGGCAAAAACTGAGCATAGAATCTGTCCTTAAACTCCTTCCAGGTGCAAATGGGGTCCTTGGTGATCTTTTCAGTGATCCACCAATGAGCAGCGGTTCCTTTCAAAAACATGCTAGCATGGCGTACTTTTGACTTCTCAGTGAAGTCCTCATCGCTAAAGGCAATGTCAAACCGTGCCACAAATGCTAACACTTTAGAAGCATCATGCTCTCCATGAAAGACATCAAACTTAACAGACTTAGTCACCTGCTTTAAATTCCTTGAGCTTTCTGGCATGAGGCTCATGGTCCTCTCTTTTTCTTTTCCCCTTATCCAACGGGGTAGCCCTATCTGCATGGGCTTCATGGGCCATCATGGAAGTTTCATGAAGCACGGTGGCATGTGCTCCACGAACTTGAGAATCGGATGCATGTAACTTTCCTGCATAAGGCAATGTCTCTTCATGAGACAACTCAGAAGGCAAAGCTCTTCTAGTGGTAAGACCTGTCACCCCTACCATGGGATACATGTCTTGAATGCATGTGACCATCATGCCCTCCATGAGCACTAGCATACATATACCTGTCAAGCTTTGTGCCTTGTGGAGAAGATGCATGACGAGAGGTGACTGTCACCTCTTCCTTTTGCATAAATGACCTCAACCTTTGAGATGCGGGATCTCCATGCTTCAAGCGAGGTGGATTTCTGAATTTCAGCTCTCCGTCTTCCCTCTCTTTGATGTCACCTTTGCGGAGGAGGTAAGAAAGTGCCACCTCCCTTGGCTTCTTTCCCACTTCCCGTGCCATGGACTCAAAAGTCACATCTACCATTGCATCGGCTTGCCTTGCTTCAATGGCACTTTGCACATGGGGATCTTCATGCAAAAATTTTAGCTCTTGCTCTTGTGCCTGCAAAAGCTTTCTCATATGCTCCATTTCAGCCCTCATTGCATCAGGCTCTTCTTCTAGCATGACTGTCTTTCCTCGAGACAGTTGTCCCTTTGAATCACTATCATTAACCCTTTCAAGGGGCTTGTGCCTTCCTCGTAAAGCATCAGAACCACGCGAAGCACTTGATGGGCCCCTCGAATTAGGCACTTCCAAAGGGTTGCCTTGGAAGTGCACAACTTAATAACAACTGAAATTATTACCCACACGCGTAATAGCACAACTTAATATCGCAATTTGAAATGGACAACTTAATAACAACTGAAATTTGAAATGAAATAGATGGACACCAGCACTGGGGCCGGAACGGGCCGACCCCCCCCCCTCAATATATGATATATTATTGGGAGTATTTAACAAATACAATGCTCCATGGATTCAAAGAACCAGATGATGTCCATGTACAAATGAATACAATACCAAACAAGAGGCTCGAAGTCGACGTTCGAAGTAGAGCGACCACTTGAGTGGTCCAGTCTCTACGGTCCTATGCCTTCACTGGAATCCGCGGAGAGCGCCCCACTGGTGTTCCAGGACCACGCACAAACAGGCGCTCCCGTACTAACGCCTGGCTCTCCCGATCTCGACACCTTTGGACCATGGTTCTCCAAAAGCTTGGACTACCCGGCACTGAACGGGTGATAACAGTAGAGAGAGTCCTTTATCAGATTTACAACAAAGTTCTTTACTTAAATCTGAATTTACTTACTTGTAGCTTGCAGATGGAAGACCAATACTCGGAAGTGTCTGTGTGCAGCTACTAGTGGTGGACACCAGGGCGCAGCGGCCTGTCGAGGAGAGGGAGGAGGAGTTGCCTCTGTAGTAGTAGCCTATCTGAAGAGGACCGCCTGGCTGCAGAGCACAGCTTGCTGGAGAGGACACACAACCGTATGGTTGCAGGCAACTGTGGAGACGGGAGGGCAGCCTGTAGTGCAGCCGGCCTGTAGTGTACAGCTTGCGGGAGAGAACACACAGAAGGGGCAGCGCAGCCTGTATGGAGATGGCCGCCAGCCGCCTGCAGAGTAGGAGAAGCAACGCCTTCAGCCTGTGGTGTAGCCGCCTGATGGATTGGAGGTGCCTGGCTGCAGCCTGCGCCGCCTGTAGAGCAGAGAGAACAGCCCGCTGAAGTTGGTCACACAGCCGCTAGGGATGAAGCACACAGTCGCCTGGCTGCAGTGGAGAAGGGGCAGCCTGTATGGTCGCCTGACTGAAGATGCACACACAGCCGCCTGCAGAGTAGGCAGCACAGCTTGTGTGGTAGGGGAGCGCAGCCTGAAGTGGATAATCACCGCCTGTATGTAGGGCACAGCCGCCGCCTGTATGCAGAAGCGCAGCAGCCTGCTGGAGGTGGCATGCGCAGCCTGAGAGGAGCAGAAGCGCAGCCTGAAGTGGAGGAGGCGCACCGAAACGTGTATCCTATTGGGGTGGTCATGGTGCTTCTTTTGTAGAGGATGGAGAGAAGTAAACAACCACAGCTGGCCGGCTCCCCACGTTTGCATGGGGGCGGCCGGCTTCATGGTGGTGTGGGTAGGTGACCATGCACCCACCCCCACACACACAAAGGTTAAGTGTGGCTCCCCACCTTAGCCCCTATGTGGGTGCCCATAGTGGGTGCCCACTTTTAAGTGAATGTGAATATACAACCTTATAAAACAAAAGGTTGGAATTAAAACTATTACACCAACAAGTGCAATACACTTACCACCTGTTCACATGCAACAAAACTCGTCAGAAGACAGAGCAAACTTCACGACTCACTGGCAGGCGTCCCCGCTCAGTAAGTGACACGTCAAGCAAGCAAACACAAAAATACAAGTCATGCGAAAACAGTTTAAAACATGCAAAACATGAGTGCATGTGCAAACAGTATCATGGACATATCTCCCGTTCATGGAACAAGTACAAAATATCTGTCGGGCACAAAAATGGCACGACATAAAACATAAATCCAAGTCTTCCTATGGAGTGACAATCCCATAGGTAAAACACAATTCCAGGCACGAGCATCCCTATGGAGTGACAGTCCCATAGGTAAGACACGGCACAAATACTGGCTCTTCCATGGCGTGACAATCCCATAGATAGAACACAGCCCAGGTCATACACGGGTGGCACCAGTCTGGCTCCCGTCCATACGACACCTTCCAGCTAACACACGGGTGGCACCAGTCTGGCTCCCGTCCATGTCAAGCAAAAATACTAGCCTCTTCACATGAGACACCGGCCTGGCCTCAAGTGAACGAGACACAAAACTAGAGATGGACCAAATGGTCGGCCAATTGGTGACAGCATGGATGAGAGCTTTCCTCTGCCCTAAAGCCTCTCCCTCCTGCTTATCATTTGGAGATACTAGATTCAAAGAGGGTACTTGATGGCAGAGCTATGAGTATGTTATGCATCAACTGCACGGTGGTTGGCAATCTAGGAGATTACACCTTGTGAAGCATCATACACTACGTGTAGTATTCACACGCACTCACTTTCAAATAGCAGGTGTATCCATACATATAGCACATACATACTGCCAAGTGGCAGTACGTATGTGTCATATGTATGGCAGCGCTATGATTATGTTATGCATCAACTGCAAGGAAGTTAGCGGTCTAGGAGATTACACCTTGTGGAGCATCATACACCACATGTATTCACACGCACTTTGAGGTAGCAAGTGTATCCATACATACGGCACATATGTACTGCCAAGTGGTAGGACCAATAGTTTCGAGCATGTTTGGCAGAGTTTCCTCTCAATGTAGTTATCTCTATAGTAGATATTGCAGAGAACGTGTACATATGCACCATGCCAGCAGATTCAGTCAAAGTACTACTTCTTTGGCAACAATTTCTTTTTGTCCATATCCAATAGTCCATTGTTCAAGCATCAATACCCTTAGAAAAGAAATTGGTAGGTCTCCTTCCAAAAGTACCAAGACATCATGTTGAGGGATGACCTCCCACACAAGCTCCCACCCAATCATCCTAAGGATCATCGCAATGAGTTGGTCCCCGGGACATAGCCACCCAATAAGTTGCCCTATCGCCTTTTTAAGGCATTGGAAGGCGACCTAGGACAACAGTTATCTCAATTACTCCACGAGCATATTTATCCACCTATCATCCTCATCATTCATTGCACCCATCTTATTTATGCAAAAAAGAAAGATAAGACTGCACATTTATGTATGGGCTACAAGGCACTAAATAAGCTCACAATCAAAAATAAGTTCCTAATACCCAAAATTGAGTACATTAATGGTGCTAAGTATTTTTCCAAAATAGACCTCAAGATTGGCTCTCACCTAGTTCGGCTTTTTCTAGTAGACATTCCAAAGATAGCTTTCCAAACCGAGCATTATGTGTTCATGGTGAGAAGATTTGGCCTCACCAATGCACCAACAACATTCATTAAGATGATGTCTCAGGTATTTATTGAGCTAGTTGGAAAGTGTGTATTCATGAGGACAAACCAATGGCTTATTACAGCCGTAAGTTGAATGACAATGTATGACAAAGAGCTTTTAGGGGTGACCTGTGAGATGCAGTGGAAGTATTCGTAATTAAGGATCCTGTCACACAAGTCTCACACCGCCTTCTGTGTATCCTGAGTTTCGCGAGTTTAGTAATCCACTTTTATGACTTCAAACTTTAAGAGATTTAGAGAGAGATAGAAACTGTACACCAGATTGGGTCTCGAATTACCCACTGAAGGGCCCCCTATCCCATTACTGGAAGAGTATTTGCTTTTATTACTTTGAAGAGAATGACTTTGGACTGACGATAAGCCAAACGCAAGATCTCGAAGGACCAAGAGTCGGGCTGAACTGTACACAGCTCTAGAAGCACCAATAATGACCGATCTCAAGCCTATACACTCTTTCCAATGGAAAGTAGGAAGGCTGCAAATCTGAGGCTTTGGGACTGGTTCTAGGCTATGAATGGATGCTAAAAATGAATGTATGAATGCATTTTACCTTCACCGTAAGGGCTGTAGCAAAACGATGAGTGTATGGATGCTGAAAACTGTGTAGATGCTGAAAACGCTGAACCCTGAAGGGCTTGAACGCTGATTGATGCTGCGTTTTGTTGATGAGGTGCTGAATGGTCCAAGCGTTAATGCTCCTTGTGCTGAAGGATGAAGCGCTTGAAGGCTTGTGGCTGATTGATGATGAATGAATGAATGAATGAGCAAGTGATGCTATTTATATGGGTTTGATGCTGGTCGTCTGGCTACAGAGCTGGCCGACTGCATCATAAATGCTACACGACTAGATATGAGGTGATAAATGCTGAAATAATGATGATAAAATGCTAGAAAATATGCTAAAAATGTAGAATAATGCTGAATAATATTCTGATGCTTTTGTCATGGTCTGTGTGGTCTTATGTGCCTATGGGATGGATGATATGCAAAATGCAACCATGAGCTGATGCAAACCCTAAGGCTTCTACGACATCCATATTCATGAATGATCCTCTCCAAATGGGTTAAGGGACTTTAATTGACTGACTGACTCACTATGGCTGAGGAATGACCTACGTAGCTCGTGCCTGGCATATCCTGGACGGAGGATTACAATGGAATCACGGTGTATGACAAATATCAATCCTAAAGGATTCTAATACTGTACAATGTTGCACTAATGATGATGAGCCATCTTGTCACCATGCACTACAATGCAGAGTGCATGTGACATGATCACAGCTCTCAAGTATTGGAAAACTTTCCTTCATAGAAGGGAATCACAGTGAAGACTCATGCACTTAATAGTTGCAAACCATGCCTAGTACCCAATGGAGTGATAGGCAAGCCAGAAGAAGTCAAATCTTCCAACAGTTTGGAGGTATGATTAAACGTCCTTGGCAAGAATAACCTTGTTGCCGATGCTCATAGTCAAAAGTCAACCATTCAGACTTTACAAGGGTCAATTGTGCTAGAAATTCAAGGAAAAGATTTGGATAGCATGAAGGCACAGTATGCAGATTCAGTAGAATTTGCAACTCCGTACATTTTGTCCCTCGGTTCAGAACCGGGCCATTATACAGTCCTCGATGGCTGGTTATTCTACAAAAACTGGTTGTGAATACTGTTGGGATTCGGAATTACATGTGTCTATCTTGTGTGTGGGTGAACCATCCTTTAAGTGTATGTGTGTTAATGTGTGTGAACCCACTCTTGGAGTGGCTAATATCTAGATATTTATATGTGTTTTGACATAAGCAATGATGTCATCCATTGAACCTTTATACCTATAAAGGTATTGTACTTGAGCTGAAGATTAATAACATCAATCAACATCATTGTGTCATGCAACCACCTCTCTCTAAGAGCATTCTCTCTCTCTCTCTCTCTCTCTCTCTCTCTCTCTCTCTCTCTCTCTCTCTCTCTCTCTCTTCTGTTTGCCCTTGCGCGTTTCCCACCCGCCCCCGCCCTTGCGCGTTTCCCACCCGCCCTTGCTCAGGCCCCCAAGGCAGCAACATAACTCTCCCCTGCACCTGTAGCTGAGCATCTTGTAGGTCGCATTTTCTGAGTCTCCCGCAAAGGGGAGAGGAGACTCGTTCCACCAACAGCCCTCTCCTTTATCAGCAGCAACACATGGAAAGTAAGAAGTCTTTTGTCTCAGTCACCGCTTCACGATTACCGCCCATTCCTCCACCCGTGAGCAAGCCGACACCATGGGAAGCCTACCTCATGCAAGAACTGAAGAAACTCCAAGGAGAATCAGCAGCACTGAAACACGAGACTATCAAGAAAGATGAACAAATCAACGAACTAAAAGTGCAAGTGCAAGCCATGAAGACGAAGCAAGAGGAAGCACGAGAAGGACCCATACCTACAACACTACAAACAGAAACGACAAACCATGTTTCAAAGGTAAATTCAGTTAACTCACAAGATTTTGTTAAAGAAGTCATATCAGCGGTCAAAGAAAAGGAACGAATGGAAAGTAACAAAAAGGTAATCAGAGTCGGTGGTCTTCCTCAAGGCTGGGATAGGGCAGACATAGCTCAAGAGCTTCGAGAAGACTACATATTAGATACAGATGTACTTACAGCACAACTGAGCAAAGTAGTCCCCTTCGTGGACATAGGAGACCCTATCTCTATTATAGTAAAGGGTACACAGGCAAAAGTCTCCTATATGGACAACAATGAGAAAATAGCAGTGATGAAGCAAACAAGGTCTCTCCAAGGGACAAAGGTATGGATAGCTGATGAACTCACCCCGCTACAACTCAAGAACAGATTGGCAGAGCTGAATAAAGTTAAAGAAGCAAGAAAGAATGGCAAATGGGCAATATACAGAGGAGGACAAGCAATCATTAAAGAATTCCGTACCCCACCCCCCTCAAGAGCAAATCCATCCATGGATGAAATGTAGCTATTTTTATTTTGAACCTCAATTTCGAACTAGATGCAATAGAACCCATTGTAATTTAAACTCTTAAGAGTCTTAAGAGTTCATTTTGAGTTTTTTTTTTCCAGTTTTATGCCTCTTTGGCATCGATACCCAGAGTGGAATGTAAATGGATGTACCTGATCTGTCCCATAGGTCGGGTTCGGCCTCCCGTGGACGTTAATATAACTTTCTTTCTTTCTTTCTCTCTCTCTCTCTCTCTCTCTCCACATACACCCCATGGCTATCTTTCAGCCCCCCTAGCCATATCAGCAACAACTGGTATCAGAGCAACTGCTGATCCTCTGCGACTCTCCCCTCGTCTACCTTCACGGCCGGCCAATTAGTCTTAATCTTTATAGCTTAGCGTTGATCATCATTAATTGCCCTTCCCCATAGTTAGCATGCCACATTGCCCCTCCATGATCAGCCCATAAAGTATAACTAACCATCTCTAAGAGAGTATTCTCTAGGCAGCTTTAAGCCTATGTGAATTTGCCTAGTCATTTAAAGCCCATAAGAATCAGCTGATAAACATTTCATGACATGAAACTCAATGCCTTGATACAACAATGCATTGAACCCTCCTCAAATACAGACACTATCAGGTTGAATGGAAAAGCTCACCCCACAAAAGACTGTTTCTGCCAACAGATTTGGCCTGCATTCAGACACCAAGAAAAACAATTTCACCTCAATAAGAATCTATCCAAATATGGAACAGCCAGCATGTCTTTCAGCAACAGCTAGCAGCTTACATTAGCAAAACATTCACATAGAAGTGAGCAGGTTTGTGGAGTTTATCTCCCAAAGCATTGTTAACCTTACCACATAGAGAGCCCGTGAAAATCCTCTATATCCTGAAACAGTTCAATAGACAAGTGTTTAGTCACTAAATAATCATGTACTTTGCTATATCAGAAAATACTTTTGCAGAGTATTGGCTGTGGTATAGCTCATCTAAAACTGACTAGTTACTTAATCGATAGTAGAAGCATTAGACAACAAGACAGCACACTGTGCTCACCTTCTTTGAAGGAATCATGTGATCCTGCAAGGAAACCCCAAGCAAAACCAGCCTGTGACCATGTTTTTGTTCAGATAACTATACAGAGGCAAAGAGTTTTGATGAAGACGTGAAGATCTTGTAAAATAGAGAAGCAGTTAATAAAACACCCCCAAATAAGCGAGGTCATGAGTGACCAAGGTGATGGCGACAGCTTTGTGAAGGTCTGGCTCACTGCCAAATAGGTAGCATAAACGAAAGACACCCTATGATATGTTCACCTGGCATACCTACTTTGACACAGGAAAGGTTGCATGTGGCCAAGGTGATCATGACAGCTTTGTGGAGGCCTCACTCAGGTAGCACCCACTAATGGACTGGTGTTCACACCCGAAACATGTTCAGAATTTGAGGGACATGACCCCTCTAAGGGTTGCAAAGCCTGTTCGGGCTGGATTGGGTCATAGCTTAATAGGCTCGCCCACACCATATGAGTATAATGATAAATTTTATTGGTTGGAGCTAAATGTATGGCTAACTCCACACTCTCACAGGGGGTCCACATAAGGACCTTGTATTCCCTCATTGATCTATCGAGTTATTCAAAGATCTCCTCTTAATTGAGGAAGGATGACTGCCAATGAACCTAGCTAAGAAAGGCACCAGTTGTAACTATTCAAAGGAAACAAGTTTTGTTCTCTCATCTCTTGTTTAGGCTATGGATTAATCTTCTGGAAGGTCCTCATTCTATGAGTGTGAATTATGGTGCACCACACTTTGGGTTTTCTTACATGACAATGATATTACAAGCCTTCCAAAGCACATCTACCTAGGAAATCTATTCTGTCTCCTGTGGAGTCGTCGCTCCCTCCCTGCTCCCACAGCATCAGGGAATGGCCTTGGATCAGCCATTCCCTGTGGGAAAACGGGTCATCCCTGAAGCAGGTACGGCCACTTAGAGAGAGCGCTCACACGGAGAAGCACCATTCCCTGTGGGAAAACGGGTCATCCCTGAAGCAGGTACGGCCACTTAGAGAGAGCGCTCACACGGAGAAGCAGTGAAGGCTGCAGTGGGCTCGACACCCCTTTTGAAAATTGAGTTTCAAAAGAATCTTGTAGGCTTTCAAATTTGAAGTCCAAGGCAGGGTTGCAAATTTCAGCCCTGCAGAGGAGATTCGAACCCTAGCCGCTAAACAGCACACATATGTTTTGACTTGTGCCAAACCTTCCTTTAAAATGTGCTACTCAGTCAGTGGAGAGCAGCCCACATAACCTATTCAAAAAGCAAAGGAGGAGGAAAAGGCAACCCAAAAAAAGCAGAAAGTAGCACTCACGGTGGCCATCCGCAGGGCGCCATCTACTACTCTGGCTGTGCAGGGCGGCCCCTCCTCGAACACTTCTCGCATACTCATGACGACGACGGTGCTAATGCGGGTAAACCAATCGATAATTGTTGATGATGCAGGAAAAGCAACTGATAATGAGGTGCCATTTGACGTGGCACCCCACTGCCTACGTGGCACTCCAACGGGGTCAAAGGTCAAAAAACCTTCCATTGGAGAGAGAGAAAGAAAGAGGGGCTATTAACGTCAATAAATGGCATATGCGACCAACAATGGGACTTCAACTTGGGTGGATCATGGCCTTTATAAGGGCCCTCACACTAGCCAATTTGCCCCACTTGTGAGTGGCAGAATGGTAGTGCAAGGGTCCTCTTTTATTATATACACACACACTACGGGGGAGAGAGAGAGAGAGAGAGAGAGAGAGAGAGAGAGAGAAGCCTAAAGAGAACTTGGATTGCAATTCAGCTACCTCATTTTTTTGGTCATTGATAGGTCCATCTTAGATTGGCAATTTAGGGAATGAATCATCGAGATTAAACTGCCCTAGTAGATCATGATTCGGCTATTGGATTGGATAGGGTTATGAATCATGATTTTAGCTTTGACCCAATGATGACATGGCACTTAAATTGCCAATTGAGCTTTGCCCCATGGAATATGATTGAGCTTTGACTTTGATTGCGATCAATATGGTGCCTAGATTGCTGATTGAGCTTTGTTTTGGATTGTGATTGAGCTTGGACTTTAATCACAATCAATGTGATGATGTGGCACCTAGATCACCGATTTGGCTTTGACTTCGATCTTGCGATTAAGCTTTACCTTGGATCATGATTAAGCTTCGACTTGGATCATGAGCTTCGGCTTGACTCGTAATTTATGATGATGTGGCGTCTAGATCATCGCTTAAGCTTCGACTTGGATCGCAATCAATGATGATTTGGCACTTAGATCGTCGATTGAGCTTTTGACTTCGATCATGATCAATGATGATGTGGCACCTGGATCATCAATTCCAGTTGAGATTTATGACTTAGAATTTTGGTTTAATTAGGTCTCAATAAGTCCTTTGTGCCTAATGTTGCACCCTATAATGTAGTGCCCTAGATATGCTCAATACATCTCTGTGGGGGTCTATGGATTGTCAATGATGAGTTTTTTTAGAGATTTTGCCAAAGTGGGGGAGACGATTTTATCATGGAGTTCTCAAGCCATGGATCGTGCACTAGGCCAAGCAGAGGTAGGTTTACCTTGTGTCCTCTCGCTAGTGCCCCCCATCTAGAAATGTACATGAGAGGCTCTTGAGGTCGAGGTTTCACTTAATTATATCAGTGATTAGTGTGTGAGTGGGACTTTCTCCTTTACTCTATCAACCTAGACTCAACTTTGACCTTTATACCTATCACTTATGCTTGCCTCTCTAGCATAAGTGACCCGACAGGTGGTTAGTTTCTTTGGGGTAGTGGTGAAGTGGCGATAGCAAGGATGGTTAGTTTCTTACTCATTTCTTAACAAGTTTTCTATTCATCCTGTGGTTCCTCCTTGGTTTAGGCTTGAGCTTCCCTACCCTAGGTTCAGCTTTTGGCCTTGTTGGTCCCTGTTTCTAGTAGAGTTAGGAAGGGTTGGGGTTGTTTTGGTAAGGCTTGGAGTTTTTGGATGATTGAACTTATCAACTCGATCAGAACTGCTTATAATAGATTAAGCAATTTTTGGATCTCCAAGGAGATTTGTTTCTGTCTCCAAGAAGGACACTCAGGGTTCTTTGCTCAAACTTGTCCTCCAGTCGATGTTATAGTCATGCTTAATGATCTATCCTCTTCCAATATAGTTCATTCAATCAAACTACCTTCCACGCGATAAGAGTTTAAGTAAAACTTAAGTTTCACAACACCTTCACACTTGTTATATAGTCTTGAAACAGTTTGCACTAAGGCCGTTGTGGGATGAAGGACTGGTCAAGGATTGGTTTGCCTATCGAGATCCATATCTCATATCTTCCTACTCCAATGCCTACTAGTAGAGCAAGCTTGGCTTTACCCTTAGTGGTGGGGAAGTCCAAACAAAGACTTGCGGGCTTTCCCTCTTCTTCTCCATTGTCATTATCTACTAGTATCAAGGTATTAATGGACTAAGTGGTATAACTAGCTTGTTCTTTTTCTAGGCCCAGTTTCTTGCTTAATGATTATACCTCTTTTTTCTAGGCCCAGTTTCTTGCTTAATGATTATACCTCACAAGGGGGTTAGGTGTTCCTTCCTTGTGGGTCTAATGTGGAGGGAAGCCTCACCTCGGCTTCGAGATTGTGGTTCATCCCCCTCTCATTCTGTAGGGCTTTTTGGTCTTAAAGTAGTTTTCTTAGGATAGGTCCTCACTTCACTCGGCCTTGAAGTCCTATGTTTTAGGTCTCTGTTGGGATCGCAATTCGTTTCCCTTGCCCAAATACAATGAATTTCCCCCTCTCACCCTATAAGGCTTTATGGTATTGAAGTGGTTTCCTCAGGAGAGGTCCTCACTTCACTTAGCCTCGAACTCCTATGTTCCAGGTCCGCGTTGGATGGGAATACTTCCCTTGCCCAAACCTTTCTGCCCCTCTCACTTTATCAACTGCGCTCGGGATGACCGTGTGTTACCATCCTTATCCGTATATGCAGTTTGGTCTTGCAGGATGATAACACTTGTTGCCTAAGGACATACTTGGAATTTAGGGTTTCCATCCTCATCCCTTTGTGTGTTGGTAATGTTGAAGAGATTGCTTTGGGCATCTTCATATAAGCCTATGCCACATTCAGTGACTCTAACCCTCCTCAAGAAGAATATGTCTATCATATTTGGAGGTTAAGTCACAATCGATTCCACATGAGCTCTTGAACACTCAAGGACTCTATGAAGTCCTTATGCCTTTCTTCGCACATTAAATGCTTGGCACATAGGAGGAGTCTCACATGGAGATATACATATTCCCCTTAGTCTCACATGGGGATACACATATTCCCCTTAGTGTCTACATAAAAAATCGTGTCCATCATGTAAAGCAACGACAACTTTTGGGTTTTTCTAAGATTTGTGGTTCATGTCTTAGCATAGTCGTCGAAAGTGACCATCTCTCCAAGAGAAACCCATTTGGTTGCCAGTCTATCCTATTAAATATCCTATTAAATGGATAAATATCTGCATAATACCAAATTATTAGGCACTTTTAAAACAACAATTAAAGAAATAATGTAAAGAAGCTCTGACTGAGATATTACTCACAGTTGGGACGATCTCGTGGAAGACCAGATGGCAATTTTTTCACCCTCAAGTCTACATGCTAAAAAACATGTTGTATTAGTACCACTATCACACGCTTTCTAGATTCATAGACCTTGAACTCTTTAACTCATCCCTTGTTTGGATCCATAAATTCATTAGCACATCTCCTCTTCCTCTTCCTCGTCTATAAAAATACCCAGCTCCCGATTGTAATTGTAGATGGTATCCATGTCCCATTTGTCCGTATTACTGTTGAATATAGTAACAACTAAAATGCTAGTACAAGGCTTCCTAGATGTTACCATTTTGTGCAGTAGAAGAGACAAAGACGAAGAAGATGAGAGCTAAATTTTGGAGAAACTTAGAAAAAAAAGTACCACTATCTTGGAGACGAAGAAGATTAAAGCTAGATTTGGGGGGAAACCACTATCTTGGAGAAGAACAAGATTAGAGCTAAACTTGGGGGAAACTTTAAAAAAAAAGTACCACTATCTTGGAGACAAAGAAGATTAGAGCTAGATTTGGGGGAGACATAGAGCTAGATTTGGGGGAAACTTAGAGATTGCCTATCAATAACCACCACTATCTTTTCAGCTTCGAAGTTGAGTTTACCCTTCGTATTATTTTAAGTTGAGTGTCTATTATTTTAAGTTGAGTTATTATTATTTTAAGATGTGTTTTGAGTATTATTTTACTCTAATTCCTTATATTCTTATTTTAAGTTCAGTAGGAAAATGCTAAACTTCTCCATTTTACAAAAGCCTCTTCCTCGTTGGTTGAGTGCCACTACATGCACACACACACACACACACACACACACACACACACACACACACACATCTATTAGTGATTACCTCTTTTGAGACGACCTACCACCGAGAGAGAGAGAGAGAGAGAGAGAGAGAGAGAGAGAGAGAGAGAGAGAGAGAGAGAGAGAGAGAGAGTCCAGCTTCTATTGTTGCTAGCCCAGCTTTGTCCAAGAAATGCCAAAGCAGATATTCTACCAGTGATTATGAGAGTGCAGGG
The DNA here is from genome assembly GCF_041138505.1 of Cibotium barometz. Classification (NCBI taxonomy): domain Eukaryota; kingdom Viridiplantae; phylum Streptophyta; class Polypodiopsida; order Cyatheales; family Cibotiaceae; genus Cibotium; species Cibotium barometz. The sequence continues at coordinate 30,729,103 of NC_141079.1, read as the reverse complement.
ACACACAGAGGATTTGGATTACAATAGCACACCACTAGGGGGGGGGGAGAGAGAGAGAGAGAGAGAGAGAGAGAGAGAGAGAGAGAGAGAGAGAGAGAGAGAGAGAGTCAAAGTCCAGCTTCTATTGTTTCTAGCCCAGCTTTGTCCAAGATATGTAGGAGCTTTCGAGAAAGTCTACCAATGCTTATGGGAGTTCAAGGAGACAGAGGATTTGGATTACAATAGCACACTTTTTTGGAAGGAGGAGGAGGGATTCCCAAATTTCTTTGGTGCTATCGCTTGTTTGACATAGTTAAGCCCTCAACTCAAATTTTAAGGGAACGATGGAGATATGAGGGAACGATAGAGATATGTTCATGAGAATTACCCATGGAGTGGATCGGTAGTGTCATCTTCAAGACATGCCAGAGTCAGTAGGTTACATATCACCAACATAGAGATTGAACACTACATGGAAGATCATTGCTAGCCTCATAACTTGGCACATTTGTAAGGCTACATGCATTGAGGCCATGGAGGGCACCTTGGTTTATGATACATAATGAATTTATAGGATTTGATGTGATATTATCCACATGCACATGGCCACTTGGGCTAGGATTTAGGGAACTTTGAGGGCTATTTTCTTTGATCTAGGGAACTTAGAGAGCCACAAAGAGAAAGCATGGCCAATTCATGAGAGAGTGGGATCATGTCATATTTTTCACTACATCTCATACGGGACCTTGCTGGCAACATAAGGCACCAAATTGGTTGAGATTTACCCCCTACTTAATCTAAAATCTCCCTTTTTGTAAATTTTGTTCTCATACTTAATAGAAGTCTCTTTTTTCGGGGGGGGGGGGGGGGGGGGGAATAATTAAGAGTAGGGCAGCACAAAGTTAACCAATTCACACTATTGGGAACAACTAATAAATTGCAAACCCTTGATGGTGAAGAGTTGTCAACCTTCATCAATGGTAGTAGATTAAAGACTCGGTATTATGCTAAAGAAGAGCCAATGACTAAAAGAGATGTAAATCAAGGAGAGAACATAATAAGTGTAAACCTCATCATGGTGGACCTCATCATTGTAGAGTCATGGACTGTGTCTTTCATGGCATGACAAGGAGAGAGTATTGCAAGGCCATCCGGATAAGTGTTGAGGAGAGAGCTCGTGAGAGAGAAAAAGAGTAGGATTGATGAGATTTATAAATCTCTTTATACATAAACTTAATATAATAAAATATACAATATTTTTCTTGTTGCATACTATCTTCTGTTTTCCAAATTTTAAGTGTATAAAGTTGAAAAGTGCAATAATGGCTCAAAAATTAACTTTCGTGTGTGCAAGAACAAGAGATCCTTAAGATCATGTTTCAACACTTAGCTAATAATAATAGACCTCTAGCAACTATCTTCTATTGAAGCTATAGAGAGTATTATTTTGGCCATCCTTATCAATCTCTTTTCATGTAGAAGCATACTTGGTACCAAAGTGAAGAAAAGTTCAATATAAAAATTGACATTTATTACTTACCTTATTATGCTTTGAACTTATGCCTAGCCATGATCATAGAAAGGATAAGTCTAATAAAGGAATATAACATTCATGGTAGAATCCAATATACCTTAGACAAATATTTGTCTAGGTTAAATCATTTGAGTATATACCTCTCACCAAAAGTTTGTAATAGTGGGACCGAATAGACAGTTTCATTTATTTAATTCAAGGGATTGAGAAATTCCCCAATAATGTAACAAAGCTTTTGATGAAATAAAGATGTTATCGTCTTATCCTTATTATCGAATTTTTCAAAGCTTTAAATGGTTGAACAATTTTTGAGAAAAAATATTTTTTTTCTTCAGAGTAACCATGAGCTAATCAAGGAAATCTACCCATAATGTATTACACATTGTTGAAAGAGCTAGAAAATGATATTCATGAAGCCTTACATAAATCACAACCTACCTTATTTCGTGGCAAAGGGAACAACCTTGTTAAAACTGTATAAAACTAGATAAACGCTCTGTATGAGTATTTTTACATACCAAGTTATAATGAGCATAATAAGATGACCTTAGCCCACCAAATTTGTATAGCTCTTCCTTTAATTAAGTCATCTCTTATCTAGGATTGGGGTAATCGCATTCCTTTTTGGGCTCTAGTGTGGGTCTCTTTCAATGTTGAAGTAGATTAAGCATTCATCATAGTCTACTTAGCATGTCCTAGTATCGGATCCTTTTCTCTAAAGAAGTAAGGGATAACAGCTATGCTAAGTCGTAAAAAGTTACTTACATACTAAGCTAATGGTTTCACACTTGATTGGGCATCCAATAATAAGACTTTAAAAGACTGAAACATCGGCTTCTACACGGATTCATTGAACCTAAAAGCTAAACTTTTGACAGAAGCATTGGACTCATTCCATCATAAAAATAGTATAATAGCAAAATCTCGGTTTAAAATGGCATTAACATGAACTTTTTGGTCTAAAAGTCCATTCAATCTTTCCATAAATGGTAATTAATATTTCTTCATTTGGTTTTAAGCATGCTTACATGATAAAGGGGGTGCAAGATGTGTTTGTTTGTGTAGTGTATATGTATGTGCATGTGTATGCACGTGCATGCAGGCACAAGCATGCATGTTTGTATATCTGAGTGCATGTGTGTGGACATGTGTGTGTACATGCATATGTTGCATACATGTGTGTATATGTGAGTGCATGTGTGTGGGCATGTGCCAACATACCTTTATGTGCAAATGCATGTGGCATGGATATCAAAGAAACGTCACTTTAGAAATCATAGCATAAATTATTATAACCCTCTGAATTAATTATTAGTTTTTCGATGATCCCAAGGTTTTTTTGGATCTACATTTGCCTATAAGCCTACTCTTTTCCCACGGGCATCTGCTTCTTACTGCCACATAAGACCATCAAGAGCATTTTTAAAGGAATATATATATATTTATATATATATATATATATATATATATATATATATATATGTCTCTCTCTCTCACATGCACACAATCACGGGCACTATATATAGATGTATTTGGCATCCTCTCTATCATATTTAGATCATCAAGTTGAGATCTATCTTTAGTGTGTTATACACTCTTACTAGTGCATGATATGAAGTTGGCTACGAGTATGCTAAAGGGGAAAAGAATGTTGAATACCTTTTGGGAACGAGATAGTTAACAATGCAATGCATATACTCACAACACAAGCTAGACCAAGGCCATGAAGAGGATGAATCATCAATATGAATATTCCAGCAAGAAAACTTTGATATCATATTTTCAAACTACTATGATACATATATTCAACAAGAGTTACACTAATGTGATGAAGGGGATGACTCCTTAACATGTGTGTTCTAATAAGAAGCCTTCAGTGTCATATTTCTAAACATATAAATGCGATTGTTATGTGCATGCTCTAGACTCATCAAGCACCAAGTGGGACCCCAAAAGTAGAAAGTGTATCTTCCTAGGGTATCGAGTCAAAGGGTTATAGATATAAGAAAATGGCACAGCGGAAAGAGATAGCAAGACAAAGCACAATAGACAATGCAATAGATACACAATGGAGAGAATTTAAAATTCTAATTATACCAAAGAGGTACAAGCGATGGTGCTGTCCACCCGTGCGCTCTTAAGTAAAGCTTAGATGGCGATCTAGACACACTCTGGATGGAGTATGTATGAAGTGTAGAAGGGGGTGGATACTCACAAGCATTGGATACCTTAGCTCATGGCAATCATGTCCGTATATAGTACGGTAGGCTTTGTGGTAGACACGTATACAACGAGGGTGCTTACACTGCATAGACACGGTCACCGCCTGCGCATCAAGAATGTGGCTCACCGACCACCATACACTAATGATGGACCTGGTATCTGAGGGAATATTCCCCAAACCCCAGGTAACTCTCGTACCCCTTACCATCTCCTAACCATCATCAATGGTCACAATAATGACCCCATCGGCATCGAAGCTGCCGGGGTTCCCACTAAAGACATATGCACCATGGCTACTCCTCATAATGGGGACCTAATAAATGTGCATTATACATCAAAGTGAGATACATGCTGAGAGGAGAGCATTGAGTGTATACTAACAATAGACTCTATGACTTTGAGACAAGGAAGATCATTGTGAGCCATGATGCGGTGTTCATGGAACAACCCTATCATGTGGAGAAGGAGGCTTCATCCACTTTATCCATCGACGAAAAAGTAGCCCAACAAGCACAGCCACTAACTACAATCTTATAAGGTCCTTCTTCAATGGCTGGAGGCCCAAACCCATTCCACACAAGATATGGAATCTAATCATGAAGAAGACATGCATGTTGAAGCAATAGTAATATGCCATATCCAATTCGGGTAAAGAAACTTTTTTATGGAAAATATTTGCCATCTATAGAAGATGAGGTAACAGTTATTTGCATGAGGACCAAGCACATATTGTCAATACGGCCTTGATGGTTAAGATAATAAAGGTGCAAGAGTCGACAAGTTTGGAGGAAGCATAGGCATCCAAACTGGAATGGACCATGCAGATAGAGTATGACTCCATTATGATGAACCACACTTGGGATATTGTGGATTGTCTAAAGAAGTATAAGATTACTAGCACTAACTGGCTTTGGAAGGCCAAGTACAAATTTCAAAGAAGTAGGATAAATCCTAAAGGTATTTGGTATGGCCGGGTGTAAGTCACCTAGGAACCCTATGGAGGTTGATGCGACGTTGTCTCGAGAAGATTCTTCTCACCATTGGTGGTGGATGTGAAGAGAATAGGAAGCTTGTGGGAAATCTAATTTTCCTATGAAATATGATGGACATCAGTTTTGCAATTGGTGTATTGAGCAAGTTCTCGAATTAATTAGTAGTGATACCACCACAGTCTCAAATGAGATATTGCCACATGGCTCAACCAACTTCCAAAATCTTAAAAAACAATGTACTTCTTGTTACCCATGTAAAAAAAGTTTTTAAATTAGTGGCGATACCACCACTGTCCAAAAAAAAAAGTTTTTAAAATTACTGATGGAATATCTTCATCAATACAAGAGAATAGAAAATAAACATAAGAATTCACATTAAAGATTTTATACCCTCTTCTTTTAAAATTAGAAGGTATTTTTTAAAAATGAAGGCATTGTTTAAATCAAAACGAAACACTTGGAATATATTCATGTATTTATAAAATCAAATGTTAAACACAACAAGTAATTCATTCTCATTCTCTCTCTCTCTCTCTCTCTCTCTCTCTCTCTCTCTCTCTCTCTCTCTCTCTCTCTCTCTCTCTCCCCCCCCCCTCCACATTCCAAGATGAGATTACTTCATCATAATTTAAAACCATAGAAATTTTGCTTGGATTTTTTACTCCCAATCGGCATTGATTTCTTAGAATTGTGATTAAAGAAAAGAATAAAAGCCAATGGTGTACCATAGCTAGTGAATGTGGCTCCCTTCTTTCCAATGGGGAATTGTTTCCCATGAACATCCATGGTCCATTATGATCATGGGTCTTGGGAAAGTAAATCCCACCCATTGCATGGGGAAGCCTTATTTTTAAAGAATGCACCACATACTAACACAAGATGCTACTCAAATAAAAGCAAATGAATGGAGGACATATAAGCACAAAGAATGTTAAAAAATAGAAGGCTAATTAAAGTTGGACACATAAGCATAGAGAATGCTTTAAAAATAGAGCTTAAATTTCGACACATGGGCACAGAGAGAGTGTTGGGTGCAAAATTAAAATTTAACACATCAGCAAGCTCCTCCGGGACACCTCTTGTCCAATCCCTGTTCCGTCATGGTTGTGGGTCATGGGAGGGAAAATCTGAGCCACTAAATCAGGACACTTTATTTCAGGGAATCCAAATCTCCTACACTTAGCTGTCAACATTATGCAGCTTGTTAATGTGGAATAACATGATTTGATTGGCTGCTATCAACATCTATGCAGAGTGATTTCCAGCCTGCTGATGGGGGATAAATTCCATTGGCCTGGCTGTCAACATCTTTGCAAAATGTTCTACACCCCATGACCATGACGGCCAGGAAAGGCCATCGGTCCACCTTTCCTAGGAGGAAGATTGCATCTTTGTTGGGTTTCTAGATTATGATTTACGATTCAAGTTGGAATTTTGGAATCCTATTTGTGGTTCAAGTTGGTATTCTAGATTCCCGTTTATAGTTCTAGTTGGGTTTTTGAATTTCCATTTATTGTTCAAGTTGGGATTTTAGATTTTAGAATCCCTCTAGTGGTTCAAGTTGGGCTTCTAAACTCCCACTGGAGGGATAATAGAATCCTATTTATAGTTCAAGTTGGTATTTTGGATTCCCATTTATAGTTCCAGTTGGGTTTTTGGATAGCCATGTTGTTCAAGTTGGATTCTTGAATCCCTACTTGTTAAGGTGTTTACTAGTTTCATGCTATTTAAACTTTAAAAAACCATTTACTTTTGTGACTAAGAAGCTTCTTTTTCTCTCTTTGTCTAGTTCTTGGAAGAAATAACCACCCAATCTTAGCTTATTCACTCCAACAAGTCGTCAAAGACTTCAAATCATGATGTTTGTGGTCAATCTTCTAATTTTGGTGGAAGACAGGGACACTTTGGCACTTTAACACCCTCTTGGTTAGTGCCTACACCACTTAGTCTTGGTTTTCAAGAGAGAAGACTCACTAATCTTCCTCATGGTCTCTTCTCGTAGAGAGTTTCTTACTACAGAGTAGTTTCCAAGAACAGAAGAGACCCATCCTTCTAAAGACCAAAGTTGAAAGTCTTCAAAAACCAAGGATGCATCAAAATAGGTTCCTGTTAGGGGGACAAAAGTCCCTCAGGTGGTCAAAAGAAGAGTCAGTGGGAGCGAGTAGCAAGAAAAACAAAGTATGAACATGGTTAGTCAATTAGGCTAGGTCGGCTTGGTGAGAAAAGATAACTCATTAACCCTACCACTCCCCTACTTGTTAGTAGCTGCAAAACACAAGGGACCTTCAAGAACAATTTTGTTTTTGTTTGGAATATCATTACTTTGAAAGAGCACACTGATATAGATAAGATTTACTTTCTTGTTGTTGATGAGCAAGAGAACTCTTTGAAGTGTGCCATTAGTCTCTACAAGGACTTCGAAGTCGAGGAGGTCAACCCACTGAACACCAAAATTATAATGATTAATATACAATTAAAACACAAGGACTAGTAAGTTTTGCTCATTTGTTATTTTTACAATCTGGTACTTTTCTTTATCTCCTCTTGACATTTCGTTTTACCTCTCTTGATGTAGTCATTTGTTCAAGCTTATTGTTGTTGCTGGTTAATGGATAGCCTTTTTGGTGATGAGAAGTCTTCAAGTGATTTTAAAGAAGAAGAGGATGACAAAGATGAAGACATAGAGGACTTTAGTGCCTATGAGAGTGAAGAAGAATACAGTACTTTCACCTGCTCATGAGACACCAAGTAGAGGCAGAGGAGCTTGAGTTGGAACACCCAATACTTCATAGAGTTCTAGATAGTTCTTTCATCGTGCTTAGAAATTATTATACCTAGAAATATGGTTTTTAGTTCACTCTAGAAGAGTTTTAATTTTGTCATGAGATGAACATTTTTATATTTGACATGTAAACTTCTTCTTCATTTTGGTGCTCCATTCTTTAGTTAGCAATACACTATAGTTCGTATGGTCCTTGCTTCCCTTTTTTGATGTTTTTTTTGTTACAAGCATGATTATTTATAGTGAGTGACTTTTTTGCAACATGTGAAACTTGTTCATATTGAACTTCTACTTACTATGGTTGACACATCAAGATCAATGGTTGTAAGAAGATTGTAGGTTTTTAAGTTGTGCTCAAATTTCACTGTGTATGCGTTAACACCATGATTGGTTTTCTTGTATACTTAAGAAGGCGTTCTCTTTAGGTTTCTCTATAGTGGCATATACACTATTAAAATTTATTTTTTTTCTTGATTTTGTTTATAGAAAAACTTGTGAATTTTCTTATATTTCCAAAATACAACAAACTAAAAATTTAGAGAGCTAATTGTACTTTTGTGCGTACACGTTTCAAAAAATAGCCGCTTCTCAAAACCTTAAGCAAATGTGGATGATCTTTTGCAAACATGCACACATGACTTGTGCACATTTTTATGGCTCGTTGGTGTGTATGTGGAATGTGCCTTTGTGGTATGGGAAACTTAGACTTGTTTCACATATGTTCATTTGATTGGATTGTTGCATATCTACATTATGTGTTGATTGAGTTTTCCATGCCAATAATGAAGCCATCCTCTTATGAATTTATGCACTTGTTTATTTGCATTGAGTTCCCTGAGAGCCCTCCCATCCCCTCCCATCACCTTGGGGTCAAGCTCTTTGCCCTTCGTGTCATCCCTCTGCATGGCCATCGTCTAGCCTCTGCCTTACCATTGCCTTGGTGTTGAGCTCCCCTCCCACCATCGTCGTCATCATCACCAAAGCATGTATTCTTGTAGTGCCTTATAGCTTGTTACTAATCCCCTTTTCTTTCATTTTGTTATTGGGGTCAGCAAACGATCCCGCTTGGTACTGACCCTATTAGCAACATGACCCTAACAGATTGCGATACCTTCAGATAAGGTCAGTACCAAGCAATAAAGAGCTCGCGGAATGCCTACGAGTCCCTAATCGCATGGTAGTGACCCCTGAAGGAACCCTAAATCCTAAGTTAAAAATTGTCAACAATACCTGCAGACACGATGGATGTAGAGGGGTCAGTGTGCAAGAGACCACGAAGAAGATGCTAGCGATAAACCCTCGATGAGGAGGCAAATGGTGATGGTGATCGATGTGGAGGCAAAAGCAATAGGGCACTGTGATAAATAAATCAAACACATGAAGGAGAGGAGTGAGTACCTACCATTTTGACGTGTCATTCATGCGTTCCCACTTATAATCAGTACGAGTGGTGCTAAGACCACATTGTACAGGAAATAAAATAAAATAAATCAAACACATGTAGGAGAGGAGTACCTACCATATTGACGTGTCATTCATGCATTCGTTCATAATATCTCTCTCTCTCCTCTTCTTGCATATTCATTTTGTAAACCTATTCAGGATTTCTCTCTCTCTCTCTCTCTCTCTCTCTCTCCATTGCATATTCACAATCTCTCTCTAACTACTAGGAGCCAATAGGAGAGGAGTACCTACCATATTGACATGTCATTCATGCATGAGACCTTATAAATGCCATTAGTGAGATCAGTAAACACCACACACATAGTGCTAAGACCACCACAAGGGTCTATAATGGCCCGAATCTCCCTCGGGACATTCAGTCACGTGGAGTTCCTTGAGAGCCCTTCCATCGCCTTGGTGTCGAGCTCTCTGCCCTCCTTCGCGTTGTCCCTCTGCATCGTTGTTGCTCTATATCGCCATCGTCACTTTGTGTGGCCATCGTCTAACCTCTGCCTTGCCATTGCCTTGGTGTCGAGCTCCCCTACCGCTATCGTCGTCCTCATCGTTAAAGAAGGTATTCTTGTAGTGCCTTATAGCTTGTTTACTGACCCCCTTTTCTTTCATTTTGTTATCGATGCGGCAGAGGAGAGGGTAGAGGCCAAAAAGGAAACATTTTCGGCTAGTACATCCCTTGTTTCTTTTGATGTAGCACCTCTGTCGACCATAGCATGTCCTCAAAAGCAAGACCTTGAAGGTCTAAAAACTCTAAATCCTTTGATCACACTCACCAAAATGAATGCACCACAGCTCTTCCTTGCTTTATGTGGTCATGCTAATGTGGCTTAAGAAGGGTAAATTGCTATAATTGAAGGCTAAATCACACGATTGTGGTTGGACTCGGGTGAGTCACACAATCATGGTCAGAGTCGATTGAATCGCACGCTCGTGTGGTTGAAGTTAGGTGAATCACGTGATAGTGGTTGGAGTCGCGGGTCATCACGATCCTTGAGTTGAATCGTGAGACTAACTCAAAGTGGGATTGCACGATGGGCTTTCTTGTATTGCAATTCAACTACCTCATTTTTTTTGGTCATTGATAGGTCCATCGTGGATTGGCAATTTAGGGAATGAATCATCGAGATTAAACTGCCCTAGTAGATCATGATTCAGCTATTGAATTGGATAGGTTATGAATCACGATTTTAGCTTTGACCCAATCATGATCAATGATGATGTGGCACCTAGCTCATCAATTCAAGTTGAGATTTATGACTTAGAATTTTGGTTTAATTAGATCTCAATAAGTCCTTTGTGCCTAATGTTGCACCCTGTAATGTAGTGCCCTAGATATGCTCAATGCATCTATGTGGGGGTTTATGGATTGTTGATGATGAATTTTTTTTTTAAATAGAGATTTTGCCAGAGTGGGGGAGACGATTCTATCATTGAGTTCTCAAGCCATGGATCATGCACTAGGCCAAGCAGAGGTAGGTTTACCTTCTATCCTCTTGTTAGTGCCCCCCATCTAGAACTGTACATGAGAGGCTCTTGAGGTCGAGGTTTCACTTAATTATATCAATGATTAGTGTGTGAGTGGGACTTTCTCCTTTACTCTATCAACCTAGACTCAACTTTGACCTTTATACCTATCATGCCCATAGGTGACTTGACTTAACTATTATGCTTGCCTCTCTAGCATAAGTGACCCGACAGGTGGTTAGTTTCTTTGGGTAGTGATGAAGTGGCGATAGCAAGGATGGTTAGTTTCTTACTCGTTTCTTAACAAGTTTTCTATTCATCCTGTGGTTCCTCCTTGGTTTAGGCTTGAGCTTCCCTACCCTAGGTTTAGCTTTTGGCCTTGTTGGTCCCTGTTTCTAGTAGAGTTAGGAAGGGTTGGGGTTGTTTTGGTAAGGCTTGGAGTTTTTGGATGATTGAACTTATCAACTCGATCAGAACTGCTTATAATAGATTAAGCAATTTTTGGATCTCCAAGGAGATTTGTTTTTGTCTCCAAGAAGGACACTCAGGGTTCTTTGCTCAAACTTGTCTTCCAATCGATGTTATAGTCATGCTTAGTGATCCATCCTCTTCCAATATGATTTCTTCCAATATAGTTCATTCAATCAAAATACCTTCCACGCGATAAGAGTTTAAGTAAAACTTAAGTTTCACAACACCTTCACACTTGTTATACAATCTTGAAACAGTTTGCACTAAGGCCGTTGTGGAATGAAGGACTGGTCAAGGATTGGTTTGCCTATCGAGATCCCTGTCTCATATCTTCCTACTCCAATGTCTAGTAGAGTAAGCTTGGCTTTACCCTTAGTGGTGTGGGGAAGTCCAAACAAAGACTTGCGGGCTTTCCCTCTTCTTCTCCGTTGTCATTATCTACTAGCATCAAGGTATTAATGGACTAAGTCATATAAGTAGCTCGTATGGGGTTCCAGTTCTTGTTCTTTTTCTAGGCCCAGTTTCTTGCTTAATGATTATCCCTCATAAGGGGGTTAGGTGTTCCTTCCTTATGGGTCTAATGTGGAGGGAAGCCTCACCTCGGCTTCGAGATTGTGGTTCATACCCCTCTCATTCTGTAAGGATTTTTGGTCTTAAAGTAGTTTTAGGATAGGTGTCGTCACTTCACTCGGCCTTGAAGTCCTATGTTTTAGGTCTCTGTTGGGATTGCAGTTTGTTTCCCTTGCCCAAATACAATGAATTTCCCTCTCTCACCCTATAAGGCTTTATGGTCTTGAAGTGGTTTCCTCGGGAGAGGTCCTCACTTCACTTAGCCTCGAAGTCCTATGTTCCAGTTCCGCGTTGGATGGGAATACTTCCCTTGCCCAAACCGATCTACCCCTCTCACTTTATCGACTGCTCTTAGGATGACCGTGTGTTACCATCCTTATCTTTGGTCTATGCAGTTTGGTCTTATAGGATAATAACACTTGTTGCCTAAGGACATACTTGGAGTTTAGGGTTTCCATCCTCATCCCTTTGTGTGTTGGTAATGTTGAAGAGATTGCTTTGGGCATCTTCATATAAGCCTATGACACATTTAGTGACTCTAACCCTCCTCAAGAAGAATATGTCTATCATATTTGGAGGTTAAGTCGCAATCAATTCCACACGAGCTCTTAAACTCTCAAGGACTCTATGAAGTCCTTATGCCTTTCTTTGCACATTAAATGCTTGGCACATAGGAGGAGTCTCACATGGGGATACATATTCCCCTTAGTGTCTACATAAAAAATCGTGTCCATCATGTAAAGAACCGACAACTTTTGGGTTTTTCTAAGATTTGTGGTTCATGTCTTAGCATAGTCGTTAGAAGTGACCATCTCTCCAAGAGAACCCCATTATAGTCAATGTAGATGGGAACCTTCATAATTTCAGGATACCCATAGCGATGTAGCACATAGATTTCATTTACAATTTTTGTGCAAATCTATGTAGCACATAGATTTCATTTACAATTTTTGTGCAAATCTATTCCCTGAAATTCTTGCTCTGATGGCAACACATGATACTCAATAAGCCCCATTCCCATGTGCAGAATCTCTACAGGGTTTATACCCCACAGTACTGTGACTAGTCTCTTCCATTGTGAAGAAGTCTTGGTCTCCTTTTGAACTAGTGTCTGGTGCAATAAGGGAGGTCAATTCTACATGAGGTCCAATACTAATGTCAATGCATGAGACTGAAACAGAATCTTATCTCCAAGTAATTACGTGAGCTTGTAGTTCAAATACACAAGGGTTTCACACCTTAAATAAACACACCATAGCATAACTTAAGAAGAAGAGAATATTACTCAATACAAGAACAAAAACATTGGGTGTGCAGTCTCCCCCCTGACGTGTGTGGCTCCTTCTCCCACACGTGATATTTTAACCATATTCATTATTTTAGCCGAGAGAACCATAAATAGCACCTATTCCACTTTTGCACTTTTGCTTTATATATAAATAACCTTGTCCCAAGTTCCTAAGGTTTACACTTGATAAAACCATTACCTAATAACATAAATGGGCCTATGTATATATGTCTACTTGTGCGCGCGTGCACACACACACATTAAATAGTCGTGTGCTCATATGTACATAAACTCTAGCCACATGATAGGCTACAACTACTAATACAAAAATATGATGAATGCATGATCTTCGTCTTCACACCACCACTCAGTCCACCATTTGTGCGCGACACCTCAATAGATACCCTTGTACATCTCAACACCTATACTCATAGACATAATCCATGTTTAATTAAACAATCAATTGAAATCACATCAATTAATCCCAACATTGTCATGAGAAATAAGCAACCATAATATCAAATCACACATACTCCCACTAATACGGCACACACGAGTGTCCCGTTATAAAATAAAGAAATGTAATTCCTAATAACGCAAGAGTTATTTTTCATAACATCCCTCTTGCTTGGGTTGCAATTATCCTCAAGTGCATAAATTCATAAGAGGATGGCTTCATGATTGGCGTGGAAAACTCAATCAACACATAATGTAGATATGCAACAATCCAATAAAATGAACATATGTGAAACAAGTAAGTTTCCCATACCACAAAGGCACATTCCACATACACACAAACGAGCCATAAAACCGTGCACAAGTCATGTGTGCATATTTGCAAAAGATGATCCACATTTGCTTAAGGTTTTGAGAAGCAGCTATTTTTTGAAACGTGTATGCACAAAAGTACAATCAGCTCTCTAAATTTTTAGTTTGTTGTATTTTGGAAATATAAGAAAAATCACAAGTTTTTCTATAAACAAAATCAAGAAAAAAATAAATAATAGTGTATATGCCACTATAGAGAAACCTAAAGAGAATGCCTTCTTAAGTATCAAGAAAACCAATCATGGTGTTAACGCGTACACAGTGAAATTTGAGCACAACTTAAAAACCTACAATCTTCTTACAACCATTGATCTTGATGTGTCAACCATAGTAAGTAGAAGTTCAATATATGAACAAGTTTCACATGTTGCAAAAAAGTCACTCACTATAAATAATCATGCTTGTAACAAAAAAAACATCAAAAAAGGGAAGCAAGGACCATACAAACTATAGTGTATTGCCAACTAGAGAATGGAGCACCAAAATGAAGAAGAAGTTTACATGTCAAATATGAAAATGTTCACCATGAACAAACTAAAACTCTTTTAGAGTGAACTAAAAACCATATTTCTAGGTATAATAATTTATAAGCACAATGAAAGAACTATCTAGAACTCTATGAAGTATTGGGTGTTCCAACTCAAGCTCCTCTGCCTCTACTTGGTGTCTCATGAGCAGGTGAAAGTATTGTATTCTTCTTCACTCTCATAGGCACTAAAGTCCTCTGTGTCTTCATCTTTGTCATCCTCTTCTTCTTTAAAATCACTTGAAGACTTCTCATCACCAAAAAGGCTATCCATTAACCAGCAACAACAATAAGCTTGAACAAATGACTACATCAAGAGGTAAAACGAAATGTCAAGAGAAGAGAAAGAAAAGTACCAGATTGTAAAAATAACAAATGAGCAAAACTTACCAGTCCTTGTGTTTTAATTGTATATCAATCATTATAATTTTGGTGTTCAGTGGGTTGACCTCCTCGACTTCGAAGTCCTTCTTGTAGAGACTAATGGCACACTTCAAAGAGTTCTCTTGCTCATCAACAACAAGAAAGTAAATCTTATCTATATCAGTGTGCTCTTTCAAAGTAATGATATTCCAAACAAAAACAAAATCGTTCTTGAAGGTCCCTTGTGTTTTGCAGCTACTAACAAGTAGGGAGTGGTAGGGTTAATGAGTTATCTTTTCTCACCAAGCCGACCTAACCTAATTGACTAACCATGTTCATACTTTGTTTTTCTTGCTACTCACTCCCACTGACTCTTCTTTTGACCACCTGAGGGACTTTTGTCCCCCTGACAAGAACCTATTTTGATGCATCCTTGGTTTTTGAAGACTTTCGACTTTGGTCTTTAGAAGGATGGGTCTCTTCTGTTCTTGGAAACTACTCTATAGTAAGAAACTCTCTATGAGAAGAGACCATGAGGCAGATTAGTGAGTCTTCTCTCTTGAAAACCAAGACTAAGTGGTGTAGGCACTAACCAAGAGGGTGTTAAAGTGCCAAAGTGTCCCTGTCTTCCACCAAAATTAGAAGATTGACCACAAACATCATGATTTGAAGTCTTTGACGACTTGTTGGAGTGAATAAGCTAAGATTGGGTGGTTATTTCTTCCAAGAACTAGACAAAGAGAGAAAAAGAAGCTTCTTAGTCACAAAAGTAAATGGTTTTTTAAAGTTTAAATAGCATGAAACTAGTAAACACCTTAACAAGTAGGGATTCAAGAATCCAACTTGAACAACATGGCTATCCAAAAACCCAACTGGAACTATAAATGGGAATCCAAAATACCAACTTGAACTATAAATAGGATTCTATTATCCCTCCAGTGGGAGGGATAATAGAAGCCCAACTTGAACCACTAGAGGGATTCTAAAATCTAAAATCCCAACTTGAACAATAAATGGAAATTCAAAAACCCAACTAGAACTATAAACGGGAATCTAGAATACCAACTTGAACCACAAATAGGATTCCAAAATTCCAACTTGAATCGTAAATCATAATCTAGAAACCCAACAAAGATGCAATCTTCCTCCTAGGAAAGGTGGACCGATGGCCTTTCCTGGCCGTCATGGTCATGGGGTGTAGAACATTTTGCAAAGATGTTGACAGCAGGCTGGAAATCACTCTGCATAGATGTTGATAGCAGCCAATCAAATCATGTTATTCCACATTAACAAGCTGCATAATGTTGACAGCTAAGTGTAGGAGATTTGGATTCCCTGAAATAAAGTGTCCGATTTAGTGGCTCAGATTTTCCCTCCCATGACCCACAACCATGACAGAACAGGGATTGGACAAGAGGTGTCCCGGAGGAGCTTGCTGATGTGTTAAATTTTAATTTTGCACCCAACACTCTCTCTGTGCCCATGTGTCGAAATTTAAGCTCTATTTTTAAAGCATTCTCTATGCTTATGTGTCCAACTTTATGTCCTCCGTTCATTTGCTTTTATTTGAGTAGCATCTTGTGTTAGTATGTGGTGCATTCTTTAAAAATAAGGCTTCCCCATGCATTGGGTGGGATTTACTTTCCCAAGACCCATGATCATAATGGACCATGGATGTTCATGGGAAACAATTCCCCACTGGAAAGAAGGGAGTCACATTCACTAACTTTGGTACACCATTGGCTTTTATTCTTTTCTTTATTCACAATTCTAAGAAATTGATGCCGATTGGGAGTAAAAAATCCAAGCAAAATTCTTATGGTTTCAAATTATGATGAAGTAATCTAATCTTGGAATGTGGAGGGGGGAGAGAGAGAGAGAGAGAGAGAGAGAGAGAGAGAGAGAGAGAGAGAGAGAGAGAGAGAGAGAGAGAGAGAGAGAGAGAATGAGAATGAATTACTTGTTGCGTTTAACATTTGATTTTATAAATACATGAATATATTCCAAGTATTTCATTTTGATTATACATAAGTTTAAACAATGCCTTCATTTTTAAAAAATACCTTCTAATTTTAAAAGAAGAGGGTATAAAATCTTCAATGTGAATTCCCATGTTTATTTTCTATTCTCTTGTATTGATGAAGATATTCCATCACTAATTTTAATTATTATTTTTTTGGACACTAGTGGTATCACCACTAATTTAAAAACTTTTTTTACATGGGTAACAAGCAGTACACTGTTTTTTAAGATTTTGGAAGTTGGTTGAGCCATGTGGCAATATCTCATTTGAGACTGTGGTGGTATCACTACTAATTAATTCGAGAACTTTCTCAATACACCAATTGCAAAACTGATGTCCATCATATTTCATAGGAAAATTAGATTTCCCACAAGCTTCCTATACTCTTCACATCCACCACCAATGGTGAGAAGAATCTTCTCGAGAGACAACGTCGCATCAACCTCCATAGGGGTCCTAGGTGACTTACACCCGCCGGCCATACCAAATACCTTTAGGATTTATCCTACTTCTTTGAAATTTGTACTTGGCCTTCCAAATCCACTTAGTGCTAATAATCTTGTACTTCTTTAGACAATCCACAATATCCCAAGTGTGGTTCATCATAATGGAGTCATACTCTATCTGCATGGTCTATTCCACTTTGGATGCCTATGCTTCCTCCAAACTTGTCGACTCTTGCACCTTTATTATCTTAACCATCATTGATTAGATTCCATGTCTTGTGTGTGGGGAATAGGTTTGGGCCTCCTCGTTGCCATAGAAGGACCTTATAAGATTGTAGTTAGTGGCTGTGCGTTGGGCTACTTTTTCGTCGATGGATAAAGTGGATGAAGCCTCCTTCTCCACATGATAGGGTTGTTCCATGAACATCGCATCATGGCTCACAATGACCTTCCTTGTCTCAAAGTCATAGAGTCTATTGTTAGTATACACTCAATGCTCTCCTCTTAGCATGTATCTCACTTTGATGTATAATGCACATTTATTAGGCCCCCATTATGAGGAGTAGCCATGGTGCATATGTCTTTAGTGGGAACCCGGGCTTAGACACCGATGGGGTCATTATTGTGACCATTGATGATGGTTAGGAGATGGTAAGGGGTACGAGAGTTGCCTGGGGTTTGGGGAATATTCCCTCGGATACCATAATCTTTATCTCAATGCCTTTATGCATGCAAGCGGATGAAAGAAAGAGGGAGAGATGGAAATGGAGAGAAGTAAGCAAGAAAATACCTAGATGCACACACCAAAATCGACAAGCAAGCACGATAAACATAAGAAGGAAGCAAATATGTAAGCTATTAGCACAAGAACACAAGAGAACAAATCAAACTCATGATAATGGGATTGTGTGTTTTCTCTTGTCTTATATACAAGCCTCCCAAGAATGTTAGGGGGACCAAAAAGCTAGTGAAGATACTATTCTCTATGCTATGCCTATTGTGCCCTTAATTTCTTATTACGGTTTTCAAATTTTACATTTTTTATCTGTTGTAATTTGAGTATATCTTTATCTTCCGCAATGGTCTTCTTGGCCACCTCTACTTTCCCTCACATCTCCTGATCTTGTTTCAAAGCATGGGCCTCTTGTGCTTTGCATGTTAAAGTGCTTCACCTAGATCTTCTTGCATTCAATTCGCACCTTTTTTCAACTCGTGATATGATAATCCAGTTACATAGATGCTACAAAATTTTTACCTTAAATTTGTAAAATCATTAGTTTGGCACTTTGAATATTTTCTCTTAGCATGGCATGGGTGATCCCTCTATGTCATATGAGTATAGATGTGGTATATTTCAGAAAGGATTAAAATCATTGGGTAGTGGCATGGCACCTAATGCCTCTTTAAAAAAGAAGAAGATAAGTGACCTTTTATTATGCAATCACTTTAGCTAGATGATTCTTGTTGATAGGGTCTAATGAACCTCCTCCAATGGGGGCTATTACTTTTACTATTACAGATACCTCCTCTTCCTTGCATACTCAAATAGTAGCTTCGATTTTATCTCATATCTAGCTTCTACTTTTTCCAAACTCTAGATACTTTCCTATTCCACAATTCATTTGAGCCTTGTTGGTGATTAGGCACACTTGGTGGTGGCACTCAATGGTGGCCTAGGCTTGTTATCCATAAGGATATAGTGCCTTTTCTCTATAGGTTTCTTTTTGGTATCTAGTTTAGTCTTAGGCTCCAATGTCCTTTACTTTTACAGATATGACTTCTTTTCTTTTGGCCTTCTTGAGTGAATTTTGGCTTTTGTCCTTGAGTTCCAATTTCCTTTACTTTTACAAACATGACTTCTCTT